>NC_056726.1:917123965-917231465 GCF_019279795.1 Protopterus annectens
CATTTATTTGTGATAATATCCATTGCTATGGATGTGACAGCTGCAGTCAATACACAGCTCTGTAGACTGTCTAGTATGATAAACAGAGGTCTGAATCTGGTAACATCTATCTGTCGGATAACTATGTTAGGCAGGAGTGACTTAAGCAAAGAAAGCATTTATGGCACAGTCAGAGGCCCCACAGTTTTAAGACATCATACGTTATACTCCAAGATAGGGGATCCATACCCTTTACAATAAGAAAGTGCTGTAAGCCCTTCAAGTGTGTTTGTCATAACATACACTGCATGCCGGCTTTTGTGGCATCAAAGGTTGATAGGCAGCTTCTTGATATCTGTCCTGGCATGTGTTTGAGACTGACAAGATGTAAGTATTGAGTATGTCATTAATTGCCGACAGGTATAAATTTCCAAATAATAATGCTCTGTATTGCATGTTTTTATCCAAATATTTATATATTAGTTTAATTCTTTTCTTCACATTGAAGAGCTTTGTAGGACATGAGGGCTTACATAACATTTCTTACTGTATGGCCTAATGCAAGATCATCAAAAAGTGTGATTGGTTTTGTATTAGGATACTTTCTTGCATATTTGTGTTGTTTACATGCTGTTATGGCAGTGTTTACTATAATTTCTTGTGAGTATAGCCAGTATAATCATGTAGTAGATATGTTCCATTTATGAATGGAGAATTATTGAAAAATCATCAGATCTGTGTTGTCATTTGCCACTTGTGTATTTTCAGTGTTATTATATTACTCTTAAGGATGTACATGAATATATAAACACATGTCTAATACATGCTTGTTAAATGACAAAAAATTGCAAAACATGCCCCTTTCTGATGTGCATGACACAACAGCTATAGGGCTCATTTCTTCTTGCTTATACATGTTGAAGTGAAGAATACAGCAGTACAACTGGTTATCATACATACGTTCCCTGTATATACATGTCATATTCAATAGCTGCAGTCTATGTCAATAATCCGTAATGTATCCACTGTTCCTGTTGTTAACTCAGCATATTTAGAACATTATTATCACATTTATTCTCATTTGTTACAATGCTACTTTATGTCCCTCTGACATTCTTTGTTAGCATATCTGTTTTTACTAAAATTGTTTTATTTTAAACATAAATATAATGAAAAATTGTTTACAATTTAACTAATAAATTACTTAACTATATACAATATTTACATTAAGCCTGACTGTAATAGATTAAGATGGCAACACAACTAAATATAATTAAAAATCAAAGTACATTGTTTGTGAGTAATCAGGAAGAGTAATTCTGAATGTAAGGTATCCATCAATGTCAAAACTTTCCTCCATGGGTTATTAGTTAATGGCTTAGGAAATGTTCTTAGTTCTTTAATTTTGGTTTCCATTACTGCAGATTTCTTCAGTAGACATAGAAATTCTTCCATGGTGGGCACTGTATTGGAATTCCATCTCCTTGTTATACATTTCCTAGCTATTGCTAGTATTGTCCATAGTAAATGATGATCATTTTTCTTTAAATTAGAACTCTTAATTACATTCAATAAAATTAAAGGTTTGGTCAAAACAAATGACTCTGTATATATTGCTTGTAAAAATGTGTTAATCCCATTCCAATATGTTTTAATATTGGAACAATCATAAAAAATATGAGACCGGTCTGCATTAGTTGATGATTGACACCTCCAACATAACACATTACTAGAAGAGTTGATTTTTGAAATTTTATCAGGAGTTAAGAAGGACCTATGCAGATATTTCCAATTAAATATCCTCCAATATTGTAAATAGGATGTTAATTTAACTGAAAGCAAGATGTTTGATTTATCTTCTGCCAATAAAGAAGACAAAATACATTTAGTTATGTATTGTCAAAAAGTTGGTTTAGGAGCTGTTTTATAATCAGTTATTACTCTATATAAATATGATAACTGCTTCTGTATAATGGCATTATTGTAAATAATTTCAAACAGCCAAATTATAAATTTTGGAGGACTTTTAAATGATGAATTATTTGTTATTCTACATAGGTTCTTAGAATATGTTAAAACACTCTACAATAATAACCAGTCGTGAGATGTCAAATCATAGGCTGACAATAAATATTGTGTTTCCAAAACTTGTTGATTTTTTTATGCATTGGAACCAACATATTAAATTCCTATGTTCTCAGGAAGTTAAAATCTCTTTGTGCATCCTGTCAGAGAAATTCCTTGTAATACTGAATGGGATTAAAAATACAAACCAAAGCTTTATGTCTACATTCATATATATGAATTTCCTGAAGACATCAAAAACCTAATTTATTAGATTTAATTTGGTAGGTTTTATTATATTATATTGTAAGTTTATACTCAAATAATATCAGATTCTATTTTCTTTATCTGATGCTAGAAGTTTTTTTAATAATGTATTTTCATTCATTAATATGATTGAATGTAACCATTTCCAAAAAGAGGAATAATTAAGATTTATCCAGTCTATTACAGTTTTAAGTATAGAAGTTCTTATGTAAGAATCAATGTCTGGAAATTTTAATCTTCCTTGCTCCAAATGTCTAATGTGGTGAGAATATGCAACTCTGTTTTTTTGAGATACCATAAAAATCTTAACAGGATTGATATAACTTCCTTAAGAAATTTTGATTCCAGGAAATAATAAGAGAGCCTGAGCTACATACATTACATTAGGAAGTAAGACCATTTTTATCATTTGTAAGCTATCTTCAAATGTTATGAACATATTGTTTCATTTAGCCACTAGTAATTTAATTAGATATATAACTTTGGAATAATTGGTATCTAGAATTTCTGTCATGTTCTCACATAAATCAATCCCCAAAGTGTTTAATGTTGAAACTAGGTGTCCAATAATGTGATTTCTAGTTACTAGCGTATCTGTTTTTAGTTGTGTGCATGGGTCAAAAATTGTGAATAGGATTAATTATTATTAAATCAATATGGAAGAATGTATGGTTAAAATGTTTCTTTGCAACATAAGCACATTAGACTGTAGTACTTGAGTACACTTTTCCATTTCCCCTCACCTCTTACTTATGTTTGCAGTAATACTACTGCTTTCTGTGTACAGTCTTCTCATTTAACATCTCCTGCGTCTTAATCCATTTAATTGACTTACCCTTAGTTCATGTAATGAATCCTAGGGAATAGGTTCATAAGTTCATAGGTGTGTACTAGGCTAATGACCCTGGAGCCTTTACAAGCCTAGCCCATAGAAGTGCCCTGGGATTGTGCCACCCGATGTTAGTTCCCAGTGCCTCTATCAAGATGCCTCTCTGTCTGGCATTTGACATTCCCTTTAAAAAATAAGAGTATGTTTGTTACATTAATAATGATTGTTTTGTAAATGTGTTTCTTTCAGCAGGTGTTAGTAAAAAAAAAACAATATTTACTCAAATTCAAAAAAAAAAAAACTTACACTATAAATATTCATATATAATTTAATCAACACATGATTTGACTCCAAAGCATTTAAAATCTTGATAGTTCACTATTCAAAACAATGATATGCCTAAGGTCAAAAAGCTCAAAACAATATATTTTTTGCAGTAGGCAGGACCCCTGTACATCTCAATATAGGGAAAAGTCCCCAATCCAGAAATATATATGCATATATATTTAAAATTGTCTCGTGAATTATCAAAAAACTCAAAAGATTAAACTCAAAGAGTGATTTTCTTAGAGTTAAGCTAAACAGATTGAAATAAGATTATTTTTTGCAGTGGGGTAAACCACCATGCACCGCCCCACACCCCATGCTATATTTGCCAACTCAAAGATTGCCCAACAGTGGGGAAAGAGCAAATTCCCAGACCTCAGTGAACCACAATCTTGCACACAAAGCAGCTGGAAGGCTTTAAAACAAGGAAAAAAGAACACTTGCTCTTTTGAACATTTGCTTTTCAGGATGTATCTGAAATGCCAAATGGTCAAATCTATGAATGGAAAAGATCAATATAAAAGTTTGAAAAGAATGTGTCGACAAGAGGTTTAGGGGGAACTGTTTTTTTTTTCCTTTTCCCACTGCAGTGTGATCTCAGAGTTCAGAGTCAGTATATATAAGCAGGGTATGTGGATTCAAATACAATTTACAACAAATCTCATAGAATCAAAAAAAAAAAACAAAAACAAACAAAATCTATACCTTTCCTGTAGTGGGGGCAAGCCCCTTTACACCATACACCCTCTGCTAATTATATACTCCAACTCTATCATCACCCAACAGTGAGGAAAGTGTACATTTTCCAATCACTGCTGTACTGTAAGCTCACACTAAAAAAAAGCCAGTACATGGGATCAGCTGATTTTTGAACAGCTGAACTGGCTTTTTTTTCATTTAGAAAGTTGCCACTTCAGTGGGTTGAAGGGAACCCATACACACACACACACACACACACACACACACACACACACACACACACACACACACACACACACACACACACACACACACACACACACATATATATATATATATACATAAATATATATATATATATATATATATATATATATATATATATATTGATGCACAAACAGGTAGATGACCATACCTCTCAACTGTACAGATTTTCGCAGAATGTCCAGATTTTTGCCTTATATTTTTGGTCCATTTTTCATAAAATTGTGGCTTTCTGGCAAATTAGGGGCACATCATTAAAGACTGACCCATCAGAAAATTCATGCTAATGCAAAATCTGTTATTCAATCAACTTTCTAAGTTTGTAAGAACAATATTTAAAAATTGTCCCTATTTGTACCACTTTTTTATGGCCTTGTCCAGATTTCTTACTGTAAGACAGTGGTTCCCAAACTTTTTCGATTCTCGGCTCCCTTGTTGAATCCAGGTTTTCCCAAGGCGCCTCCCCCCATCAAATTCTAACAAGTATACTTTGCAAAATAATATTTTTTTTTTTATTAAAAGGGTTCGTTAGGTAAAAATAAATAACACACAGATTTAAGATCACAAAAACTGTAATTGTAATTGAACAAATTAATAACACAGGTGCACAAAAACATACATTTTAATTCAACTGGCCAGAATTTCGTAAAATGTCCAGATTTTTATATTTGTTCTACTTCAGATCAAATTTATAGTATTCTGGGGTGGGTTTGTCATTATAGCTTACAAAACCACTCCATGCTGCATGAACAAAAATGCTCAGAAATAGTTGCATTGATAAAAAAAAACAATATTACCTCACAAAGTCTGCTTTTTTTACCAAATTTAAAGCACTTTTTGTTAAAATACCACATTTCTTCTCCCATTAGAGACATCTGACTTTTCAAAACAAATTTTTTTCTTTTTATTTATTTTAGTTAAACTATGTTGACTGGCTAAAACAATGAGTAAAAAGGTCACACATAAAAACAATTACTGCAAAATATCCCAACTAACAAACTAAAACAATAAGTAAAAAGGTAACACAGAAAAACAATCGGCTAAAAAAAACAAACTGAAAAACTATGTTAACTGGGTTAGTCCCACTAGGCCAATGGCCTTTTTTTCCAGGGGAGACCAGATGTTGTATTCATACTGATTACGGGAAATTTGGCCAGGGCCCAAGGGAACTTCCCCTATTCTTTTCAATAAGTGCTGTGAAATCTCTTACACTCACCTAAGCTGCCATCAAGCCAGGCAAACGGGGCCTCAGTTTAAGATCTATTTTTCTGGCCTGCCTTGAGACAACAGATTTATACAATTTCATACAGCCTCAAAATTACAAAAAGAAACAAAAAACAGATAAACACAATTTTGTTTTCAATGGACAGAGATGCCAAGGCCACATACAGCTCCTTTGCATTTATAGATGGCCACATGAATCAGTAATTAACCTCAATACACAGTTTGCACCAAAAAGAAATAACAAAAGATAGCATGTTTTCACAGTATTTTGAAGCTTTTGTGAGACAATATATGCACTTATAGAAAACTGCAGATTTAATGGATTAAAGATCAGCAAGTAAGAGACAAAACTGTGATTGGGTTGGTTGATTTTGGAAATATCACAAAAGGTACAACTTGAAGTTAATCCATCTTTAGAAACAACAATACGAATAGAGGATGACAGGTATGCTCTCTGGCTAAGTGCAAGGCATCTGGACAAAGCTAAAAAATTATGGGGAAGGATAGCGCCCCCAAATAAGGGCAATTTTTAAATACTTCTCTTATAAACTTAGAAAACTGCTAAAGTAATAAGTTGCCAATTAACATGCATTTTCAGAAGGATATGAAGTCTGAAACTAAAAAGTATGTCATTATTTAGTGCCTTCAATCTTCACTAATTTGCCAGAAAAAATGCAAATTTTATGAAGAACAGACCTAAAATACGAGGCAAAAATCTGGGCATTCTGCAAAAACATGTACAGCTGGTAACCCCTCCAATTAATGTATAAAATTAATTGGCCACTGACAAATGATAAGTTTCTCAGGATATGAGGCTACTGAATAGAGTTCAAAAAGAGCTACAAATATATGTGGAACAAAGTGGAATGGAGTTGACCAAATACTAGAGGTACGGGTTTTGTTGTCACTAGAGCTCATAAGAGATAAGGATGGCATATTATAGCCACACAGGTCTATAATGGGATATAGGGTGTTAGGCGGGGGCACAAGCTGTACAAGGGTATGGACAGCAGACTGTGCAGACCAGCTAGTCCCATGATCAGTTAAAGTACTTTATTTTGACAGAGACTTAGTAATTTTGCAAACAGAATCCATCACAGGCAAGACAAACAAAATTAAGTATCATTTTCCACTGGAATTACTTATTTTCATTATACTGCGAAGGTTTACTGTACTATTAATTGTTTTTCTGCACTTTTGTAGAGTTTAATGTTGCATTTCAAATTGCTGTAAGGGCTGGTGTTCTGCACTGAAATACATTGTATCTAGTGATTCTTAATGAGTAATAGGAATCTGTTTGTGGTTCCTTAACACTTGGACTCCAAACTAGTCATTTTAAATTAAGAGAGTCAAAGTCTGCACTCTTCTGGCAGGAAAGGGCTAATTTCACCTATATGAGCTGGAAATTGCAGGTAAAAAAGCTTATTGTGTCCTTATCTGGTTGGCCTTGAGGCACAGTTAGTGCAAAACTTTCTTTTTTCTGATTGTATATAAGGCTCGCATTTGTGCAAATCTGCTCTTTGCTCAGTGGAGGTCCCTTGTATATTTTCCATCACCAGAAGTTGAATTCCCTATAAAAAAACACCTCGGAACTTTAGCACAGCAAAGTCTCACATTACACATGGGGCAATTAATTTGAGTAGTGAGCAACATTTATGCTTTTAATTAGGACTACTTAGGTCTACATTACCTTCTTATAGCACCCAGAACTATCGTTGCTTAGAGTGCATCTGGTTTGCGCATTGGGCAGCATTGTCAGTTAGATTAGCTGCAGATTACGCCAAGTAAGCACTCATCCCTCACCTGGTTACAAACCTCCCTCCACTTCTAACCTTTGAAAAGTACACATTAGGACATACAACCATGGATGGGCACTTTCCTGCTATCTCTGCACCTAGCTTTCTGGCTATAGCAATTGCCTTATGTATGCTGACAACCACTTAACTCTTAAACAGACAAATATAGTACATGAGAGATGTAGTTATACATTGACAGTGGAGGCTAGACTCTCACATACACACACAAAACACAAAAGCAGGTTATCAGCAAATCACACACACACACACACACACACACACACACACACACACACACACACACACACACACACACACACACACACACACACACACACACCTCTGACCACACCCACAAAAGACCATAGGTTCATAGGTTGGTACTAGGCTATCTGCCCTAGGGCATATACAAGCCTAGCCATAACAATTCCCTGGCTATTTCTTCCCACAGTATTTACTTCCCTGGACCAATGTTTCGTAGGGCAACTGACGTGATGCCCGGGGTGAATTTCCTATCTCCCATGTAATCATCAAGGTTCCTTTTTAAGAGGGCCAAAGGGGTGCTCTGCTTGACATGTATGGGCAGTCTATTCCAGAGTCTGAGGACTCTCTGGGTCAGGAACTTATCCCTCCAGCATGCTTTGTTCATTGTGATGACAAGGTTTAGATCCCTGGAGTGTGTGTCTCTGAGGGATTGGGATTTCAAGTGTAGCATGTCCAATAGCTCTGGGTTTGACATGGCCTTGTATGTTAAGCAGAGATTGCCTCTGAGTAGACAATATGCAACAGAGTATAGGTAGAGTTTTTTTAGATGGTCAGCATAGGGCATCTGCTTTAGGCCTATGATTCTTTTAGTGAGGTATTTCTGAGGCCTTTCCAGTTGTTGCAGATGTCTTGAGAGGTACATACCAAATAGGGCACCAGACACATAGACCCACATATGCCGAGGTTCTCACATGTAACTTAACCAAACCTCAAAGGCTTCTCAGATGCAGTTTTCAGAAACTCCACATGCACAAAAACAAGACAATTTCCATCATAACACATAAATCCACATCTCATTGTGTCTCAGCTACCAAGCCCATAAGTCAAAACACTACACAGTTCAATACTCTGGTCATAGGAGACTCCATTTTAAGACATACTGATGTCCCTATTACCAGGTTGAATAAGGAGAAGTTTACAATTAGTTGCCTGCCAGAAGCCAGGATTTTCCAGATCACACAAGCACTCAGGTCACTTACTCCTAAGTACCAGTATGACTCATTCGTAGTCCACATGGGTAGGAATGATTTGAGACATACCTCCTTGGCGTATATGAAGAGAGACATGATTGAGTTCTCAGAATGTGTGTCCCAGGTAGGTCGGAGCCTAGCACTGAGTATCATTCTATTATCTCCAAGATTGATGCCACAATACTAACAGGAAATGATTGACTTTAATAATTGACTTAGTTACTGGTGTCATCCCAAAGGGGTCAAATACTCGACAGCCTGGGAGAACATGGTTGACAGACCACATTGCTGTCACCTGTAAGCTTACAGATATTAGCAAGCATATTATCCACCCCTATAGTGCCTTTTTAGGCATTGCCAAACAATCAAACCTTCCAATATAACAAAGACTACTCAGGACAAGCTAAAGGTGTTACTGCTCAATGCTAGGAATCTCGGCAAGAAATTGCATTCCCTAGAAGCTCTCCTCACCCTGGAGAATGCTGATATCTGTGCAGTTACAGAAACATGGTTTAAAACCATGGAAAGCACTCCGGCAGTGCATGGCTGTAATTCCTTTCATACATTCTGCCCACATACTGAATGCGAAAGAGCAAAAGGCAGAGGTGTATCTATCTACATAAAGGATAAGCACACCTCAAGACTGGTCAAATGATATGACATGCTTGAGTTACTCCATGTCCAACTAACCATGGGAAAAATCCATTACCATATTGTTGCTAGGTACAGGTGCCCCATAATGAACCAGGAAATCCATACATCATACCTGAAATTACTAGAATCACTCACCATTCAGCCCAATACCATATTCATGGGTGATTTTAACTACACCTCCATTGATTGAGAGGCATACACGACCACTAACATGCAGGTCCAAAGATTTCTTGACTTTGTAAATTCAAATGCCTTGGAGCAGGTAGTCTGCACTCCCACTAGGGGAACAAAAATCCTACATCTGGTACTCACAAATATAGCAGAGTGCTGCACCCCCCAAGTGTGATGTCCACACTGGTGAAATCAGATCACAAAGTGGTCTTCCATGAAATTAAGGTGAAACTAGTGTCCCCATCAAACCCCAAAACATTAAGAACATTACTAAGGCAAACTATCTCCTATTATGTGATGGCATAGCTGGTTTCCAAACTCCCCTAAATCCAGAAAACAGAGAAGTCTCTGCAGACATGTACATAAAAGCCCTGTATGGCCATATAAACAACTGCATAGAAAAGGCAGTACCAGACTGAAATAAACCCAGGTCAAACCGCAAAATCAAGCTACCCAGGTGGACCCCTGGTATTAATAGGTTGTACAACAACAGAAAGAAAATCCTGTTGAGAGATAAGAACGAATGTACACAACACGGCACAAAGTTCCTTATTAGTCTAAACGAGCAAATCCGGAAACTAGTGAAGTCTTTGAAAGTAGACTTTGAGGTAAAAATAGCCTCCAATGCTAGGGACAACCATAAGGCAATTTTCAGTTATGTCCTCATTCTTAAGGGCAACACCTACCAACGTGCAGATTTAGTTGTAGATGGCCTCACCTATACTCAGCGAGAAGATTTAGCAAATTTATTGGCCGATAAAGTCAGCTCAGATTTCACCTCCCCATCACCCCCAGTTCTTCCCTAAGTACTACCCTCCATTACCCCTCCCCCCAATTATAACCAAAGACCTGGTTGCCACTGTGCTCTCTAAAGCTAAAAACATGGCTTCAAAGGGGTCTGACACTATACTAGATTACCTCTTAAACTACTTGAATCAGGACCTGTCAGGCCATTAGCATCTCCATTTAACCACAGCCTCTGGAATGGCTTTGTCCTACTAGAGTGGAGGACAGCAGCAGTCATCCTGCTGCATAAAGCGGGGGGCCATCAACTGACCCAGGAAATTACAGAGTCATAAGTTTAACTAGTCTTATATGTAAAGCCATGGAAAGAATAATCATGGAGCTGATAAATAACAACACAGGAAACCTTCAAACACTGGACCCGACCCAATTCGGCTTTGTCAGGGCAAGCTATGCATACTAAATCTGGTGGAATTCTTTGAGAAACTCACTAAGGCCATGGATGAGGGTAAAACAGTACACATCTCCTTCCTTGACTTGGCCAAGGCATTTGACACAATTCTCCATTCAGGTATTATAAATGAACTCACAAAACTGCTTATAAATCCCTATGCCACCATACTGATAGTCAATTGACAGGACACGTGTGGTTAAAGTAGGTGAATCCAGATCCAGCAAGTGGCCAGTTACTAGTGGTGTGCCACAGGGCTTAGGGCTGGGACCACTCCTGTTTGGAATATACTTTTCTATAGTCAAGGCTAATGTGGAAGGCCTCTGGATGACAAAGTTTGCCAGTGACAGCAAGCTGGAGGCAATCAATGGATCCCTCAATGACGTAGATATCTTTCAGGAGGAACTAAATGAGACAAATGATTGGTACCAGAGCCACAGCCTATAAATAAGTATGAGAAAATGCAATATTGTACCCTTTGGGAAATCCCTGTAAGTTACAACAATAATAGCACGCCCATAAGAGTAGACAGAGGTATACATACCCAGTCACACATGGTACCATCACAACTTCAAATCATACACATACTCACACAAAGACATACTCGGAGGCTCTGGTCAAAAATTTACCAAAACAGCAGAGGCCACCAAAGCAGACACCCAAACAACTACCACCTCACGACCCAACACATGCAACACATAGACCACACAGTCAGAGTGTCAAACAGTCACAGCCCTTAGCCAAAACAAATGCCAGACACACTTGTCATTGGTGATTCCATAGTCAGGCACACTGACGTCCCGCTCACCAGACTGAGTAAGGAGAAGGTCACAGTAAGCTGCCTGTCGGGCGCTAGAATCCGCCACATAACGCAAGCACTCAGGTCTCTCAACAGCAGGTACAAGTACTCAGTCATTGTCCACGCTGGTGTCAACGACCTGAGACGCACCTCCTGGACTACATGAAAAGGGACGCCGAGGAGCTCTCTGATTATGTAGCCCAGGCAGGTATGACCCTGACCTTGAGCAGTATCCTACCTTCACCTAGAATGATGCCACAATACAGTGATAAGATGATCAGCTTTAATAATTGGCTTAAATTCTGGTGTCATTCAAGGGATCCAATGTCTGTCTGCCTGGGATGACATGCTGGACAAGCCACGCTGGGCTTGCACCTGTCACCCCTGGCAAGGCTTCAGATGGCAAAGGGCTCTGCCACCCCCATAGTGCCTTTTTAGGCAAGGCTCAAATTCTAAACCTACCACCCTAGAACACCAAAAGGAAAAAACTAAGGGTAATGCTGCTCAATGCCAGAAGTCTCAATCTCAAGATGCACGACTCGAGGCCCTTCTCAATATGGAGAACATCGATGTCTGTGCTGTGACAGAAACCTGGTTCAAGGCTCCTGAGAGCACCCCAGCACTAACAGGTTTCACCTCATATCACCCGCCCCAAAATCCGACAACACCAAGAAGGAGGGGTGTCCATATTCATAAAGGACACCCACACCTCAAGGTTGGTGGCAACGACGATGCATCGGAGACCATCCAGGTGCAATTAACCATAGGCAAGACTGCTCTGCAATTTGTAGCATGTTACAGCCCTCTCAAACTCAGGAACCTCACATGGCCTTCCTGAAAACATTGGAGGATAAATGTATCTCCAAACACCATCATACTAGGTGACTTCAACTACCCTAATATAGACTGGGAACACTACTCAAGCCCGAACACTCTAACCCAAAGATTCCTGGAGTTCATAAACTCAAATGCCATGGAACAACTAGTCACCATCCCCACAAGAGGTGAAAACATACTTGATCTCATCATCACGAATGGGATCAAATGTTCAACACCCGAAGTATACCTCACTGGTGAGATCAGATCATAAACTAATCTCGCTGGAGGTCCTCATCCGCCCCCACCTGAAACAAAAAGACCACAGTGAAAACTTCTCAAAGCCGATTTCACACTTCTAAAACTAGTGTGGTCTTTAAGGCCCCCCCTGAGCCAGTGGTAAACATTACTCAAACCGTGGTAAACATTACTCAAACCGCTGAATCACTTACAAATGCCTTCTACCAGCACCTACAGGACTGCATGGATCAGGCAATCCCAAACAAAACTAAGACTCTCTGTAAAAGGCGAAGCGTCCAGTCTGGTGGACCCCAGCCATAAACAAGCTCTACAACAAAGGAGGAAGCTACTACAAGATAGAGCAAAATCCTTGAAAGGTAAGACACCTTTGATCATTATAAAAAAACTAAGAGCTCTCATAAAATCATCCAAGGCAAATTTTGAGAGAAAAAAGGACTCTAAAGACAATCATAAGGCCTTCTTTAGCTATGTTAGAAACCTAGGAGGAAACTCCCAGATATGCTCAGAATTAGTTCAAAATGATGTGAAAATTACTGAACCTACACACATTGCTAACATACTGGCTGACAGGTTCAGTGCAAACTTCTCCCCCTCCCCAAAAGGAGAGATATCTATTCCAGAGGATTGTAGCCCCCAAACGCCTCCAACGCCCAGGTGAGAACTGCCCTCACTAAGGCAAAAACACAGCATCCATGGGACCGGATGGTGTCCCCTGTGTGCTTCATGAACTCAACGAGGAATTAAACCCACAGTTAGGACAGCTGTTTAATCTTAGCCTCACCTCAGGATACATACCAGAGTGGCGACTGTGGTCCCACTTCATAAGGGCGGTGCCTCCACAGACCCTGGAAATTACCGCCCCATTAGCTTGACAAGCCTTATCTGCAAAGCCATGGAGAGGATCATAATGGAACTCATAAATAAAGACATAGGGAACTTGCAGACTTTGGATCCAACCCAGTTTGGCTTTGTCAAAGGCAGATCCTGCCTCTTAAACTTGGTTGACTTTTTGAGACAGTCACCAAGGCCATTGATGAGGGAAAGGCAGTCCATACAGCCTACCTCGACCTGGCAAAGGCCTTCGACACAATACCCCACTCAGGTATCATCGAAAACTCATCAGCTTGAATGTAAACCCATACATCACAAGATGGGTTGCAAACTGGCTAAGCGACAGAACCCACAGGGTCAGAGTTGCTGGAGCCATGTCAGACTCAAAGCCTGTCACAAGTGGTGTCCCACAGGGCTCAGTCCTGGGTCCACTCTTGTTCGGCATCTACTTTTCTGAAGTACAAGCAAACACAGGAGGGTTATGGCTGACAAAGTTTGCAGATGACTGCAAACTGGGCCATAGTCGAAAACACATCTGACACAGATATCCTCCAGAAGGGCCTCACAGAAACGGATAACTGGTGCCAGAGCCATGGCCTGAAGTTAAACGCCAAAAATGCATAGTCATACCTTCGGAAAAACAAGGTTACCCCTAGCTACCATATAGGTGACAATCCACTGAGCACAGAAAAGTCATCAGGGATCTGGGGACCCAAGTTGACAGTAGTCTTTCGTTTGACACTCATGTTGCTAAAGTAGTTAGGAAAACCTTCTATATCGCCCACCTGATCATGAAGGGATTCACATCTAGATCCCCTGTACTCATCACTCATTAGACCTATGATTGAGTACAATGCCCCGCTCGCACATGTATCTGACCAGACACCTGATGCAGCTTGAAAGGCCCCAAAAGTTCCTCACCAAAAGGATAAAGGGTCTCAAAAATATGTCTTATGCTGCCCGACTGAAAGAACTCCAGCTTTATTCAGTCTCATACCGCTTGCTCAGAGGTGACCTGTGCCTGACATATAAGGCCATGTCAAACCCAGATTTGATGAATATGCTTCACCTCAAAAAATCTAGATCCCTCAGAACCACAAGGGCGGGAGACTTAAACCTTGACACGGTTATAAATAGAACGTGCTGGAGGGACAGATTCATCACCCAGAGACTCCCTATGCTGTGGAACAAAATCCCGGTACATGTGAGGCAGAGCACCTGGCCTTGTTCAAGAGGAATCTTGACCAATGGATGGGAGATCGCAGATATACCCCAGGGATTACTTCAGTGTCACTGCTTGACAGAGGCACAGAAAAATGATAGGCATAGTTTTTATTCAAACTAAAGGGGTGGCGAAAGCCACATAACTATGGGCTAGGCTTATAAATGCCCTTGGGCAGATAGCCTAGTATGAACCTATGAACCTATGAACCTATGAGATCTAGGTGCAGAGATAGATAGCATCCTGAACTTTGAGCACCATATATCCACAGTGGTGAGGAATTCCTTCTATGTGGCACAACTTATAAGTAAAGGTATGGAATCCAGATCCAAGGAAATTATAGCACTGCTGTATTTAGCCCTTATTAGATGAACAATCAAGTACAATGCGCCATTTGGCATGTACTTGACTAAGCACGTACAACAGCTGGAGTGACCTCAGAGATTCCTCACAAAGAAAATACAGGTTGTAAGCAACATGCCCTATGTGGATAGACTGAAAGCGCTATCCCTTTACTCTGTCTCCTACTGACTATTAAGGGGTGACTTATACCTAACCTATAAGTCACTCACAAATCCAGCCCTGATGGAGCTGCTACACATCCACAAGACAAACAGCACAAGGGTCACATGAGCTAGGGATCTATACTTATTCAGTGCCTCAAACAAAACATGCTGGAGACACAGATGTGTGTCTCAAAGTCTGCCCCTTCTTTGTAACTGGCTTCCTATTCACATTAAGCAGAGCCCTTCCAGGTCCCTCTTCAAATGCAGTTTGGATCAATGAATGGAGAATTGCAAAATCACACCTGGGGTAGTGTCTATGTCCCTTATGGACAGAGACAATCTGTAAAATACTCAAAGCACAGGCACAAACCTACGCCATTCTCTTGCCCTTAGTGGCCACGTATTGGGTATAATTGGGTCATATTGCTAGGCTTGTTAGCGGAAGAACACCACACATACTCTAGATGTTGGAAATTCAACTTGTATTTTTGTTATGATTGCTTTTGTTGTCTTTGCCTCGGTTGTCCAGATTGGGAATGAAAAGGGCCCACAGACTGGTTAACTTACCCAGTTAAGAAATGTAATAAGTAAATAAATAAATAAAGTGGACCAGCACATAAGCTACAATATGACGTGTGTGAGGATGACCCTTTGAAACCTCAAGTTACATGATCCAGAAAAAAACGAAACACAAAACACAAATTCCCAAAATACCAAAAGGACAAAATCTAAAATAATCACTGCTGGTTGCATGCTTAGAGAAGTCACACTGCCAGCGATTTCATATGTAAAACAGCATTCAGCATTATTTTTCTCAGCATCTTATGATATGGGTATTTGACTCTCAAGTCATTTGTTCTTGGCCAATTGTAGATTCATTATATGGAACACATGTGACAAATGGTGAAGTCTATGCAGGGCAGAAGTGTAATACATACAAAGCAATGACATTATTGTTTCATTTTCTTCTGTTAGTAGAGCCTAGCAATAATGTCAAAAACATCTAGAAGTCTAGCCCACCTTTCCCAGACACACATGTATGCTGTTTATCATCTCTCATCTTCAGTATACGTAGCTATATAATGCTCTGAACAGGTTTGTTCTTCTCTTTGACATTAGGCAATACAGAGACTGTTGAGAAGTGATATTCTTGTCACTTGTTTATTTGATGCATCCTAAATAAAGGAAAACATGAAGTTCATTCCTAGTCTGCAGTTTAACCAGGCACTGTTGTTTCTTTTAATTTCCATTTGGTCTTCACATATGAAAGCTATGAACTAACTTTAGACATGATATTTTACTATTTAAGGAAGACTTTTCATTGCAACCCTTGTCCTCCCGCCATATAAAGATAACATGACGAGAAAAATAATCACACTTATTTGAGTGTGTGTGAGTGTGTGTGTGTGTGTGTGTGTGTGTGTGTGTGTGTGTGTGTGTGTGTGTGTGTGTGTGTGTGTGTGTGTGTGTGTGTGTGTGTGTGTGTGTGTGTGTGTGTGTGTGTGTGTGTGTGCACAAGCACATGTGCCGGCACATGTATGTGTTTTTATTCGTGAGCTGCAGAAATGTTTATTTTTTTAAATATATTTGTGCAGACTATTGTAGCAATAAATTTCAGTGAGCTGAAACAGCAGTGCTATTCTGCAGAGAAACAGCGAGCAAAAAAAAAAATAAAATAAAAATAACAAGAAAACTGCCTCTTGTCTGGGTTGATGTGCTCTCACTAGTGTTTCTTTACACACAGTCTATCTAGGTCTCTGGAGTCTGTTTCCTGAGACAGAAAGTTTGTGTTTTATTGTTTTTTTTGGAGATGAGGTAATGCATGTGAGTCATTTCTTAATGGGGCACGACCACAGGGAACAGAAACACGTGGCTTGCCAGCACTGCAGCTAACTTCAGATTTTTTTTTCCAAAAGATTCCCTTCACAAGTCGAAGGGTCTTCTCTGGGGATTTCAGTCAGTTATCTAGAGAAGGAGGTATTTCCTGGAAGAGGCACCCAAACAACATATGCAAATCCATACAATTGCAAAGAAAGAAGCATAAAAAATCAATATACAGAATAAAAAAACATAAACTTGAGTCTGATTTTTAAAAATATAATGAATTCTCAAAGCACTCTATACAGTCACATGCAGCAAATGCTATATACTAAATACTGCAGAAGACGATAGAAATAAATCTACTGACTAAAAAGTATACAGATGCACCCAGTAGTGTATCAGTTCAGATGTCTTAGCTTTTAAGTGACACAACCAGAAATCATTTCAAAACATTTAACATTTATGACTAATGGTTCAGAAAAATTGAGGCATATTAATTCCCAAATTTTTAGGGGTTTTTTTTGCCTGTTTTGCCTTCTTTTTTTAGTTCATTGGTAGTAGATTGGCACACTAACTCCAACTTGTAATGAAAAAGAGGGGCTAGCATGTAAAAAAGGAAACAGCATGGGCATTCAATATTGATGGCACATGTAGACCTCTCAAACATGACATGAAATAATTCGAAAAGCGGTAATACTAAAGGATCAGTAAGCATTCTGCTGCTGTGTTTCCTATACACGGTACTAAGTCACAAGCAGGCTAGTAGATACCTACAAATGCAGGTTAACAAACATACTTCATTGACATTATATTTAGTGTCATACAGTGCTGAAGGTAACCAGAAAGAATATAAACAGTAATCCATGATAGTGTGCCCTTATTCCATAAGGCAGCAACGAGTGGCAAACATTTTGGTAACAGGTTTCACATACAGACCTCTACAGCTTATACTAGGGTCATAGGTTAATACTAAGCTAACTACCCTTGCGAGCCATTTCTAGCCTAGCCAATTATCCCTTGTGAGACTCAAACCCAGCCCCTTGTGTTTGTAAGGGCAACCACTTTAACCACTAGGCTACCCTCCCTAACTTCATGTAGGAGCTTTCTAAGGACAAATAGGAAAAGGTATTCTTCAGGTTTGCTTTATGTAGAACCTCCTCTTACTTTATATCCAGAAATGTCTGGACCACGGCAGGAAGTCATTTCATTCCAAAATGTCTTGTCCCTATAATACCATGAGTATCTGTAAAATTCTCTTCAAAATTCCAATCATCACTATCTGGGCTTGCAGGTAGATGAACAGTTACAAGATCATCAGCCAGTTTAATATGAATGCAGCTAGGAATTATTTTGCGTAACTGTAACGGTAACTGATAAATTATGTCATAAGAGAAGTAAAACCCTACAGCTAACAACAGAGAATCATTTATTTATTTTTATTTATTCATTCATTCTTTGTTAACAGGTACAGAGAGCATTAATCCATCTGGATCATTTTTGGGATTAGTTCAGATGCCACCATAAGAATGATGCACAGATGCAAGAGAAAAAATATTATGCAGTAAAAGTTTAATTCCATGAGTATTAGCAACAAGACAAGTTATAATATTAGTACATTATTATATGACCATTAAGGGAATTAGACATTTAGTAACAGTAAGTAGTTGTAGAATGTTCAGAAATTCTGAAAGGGGGGGTGCAGGGGCGAGAAAGTGATTGAGACACTTTTAATTTGGGGGTAAAGGAGAGACAGGTGAGGGCAGTGAAGGTAGGCTACAAAAGAAATGTGCGATTAGTGACAGAGTGTGTATGAGGGGTATTATAATGTGTGCCAAGTGATGCAGTACAGTCTGAGGTTAAGTACTAGGATGGGAGGTGAGTGGGCAGTGGATGTCATTAGGTAATACCTTGGGATTTGAAGCATTAACATGCAAAAATAATGCAATAATATCCAGTAATGAATACAGCAAGAAAATAACCAGGAAATTATAGCTTTTCTCAAAGATTTGGTGAACTGGTGGGACAAGAAACTGAGAATGATATGCATTTAATTTTCATTGACTATCATTTCAGTACAACAGTACTATGACAAATACATATGAGATAATTTTTGGTGGTGTGTTTAAAAAAATAACTGTATATAAGCTCATATCTGTAAGTTATAGGAACATCCAAAGGTTAGCATTATGTGTTTGGCCTTTCCCTGTTGCTCTTTCTTTGAGGCAAAGGCAGTAAGAAAGCATAAATTATTTTCTCAGATTAAACTGGAAGCTTTTCAATATCTCACATAAATGATGTGCTCTAAAAGTACATATGCATATACGGGTCTACTTTAAATCGCGAAAAGTTATATTACTGAAGACCGGAATATCAAGATCAGAAGACAGACGTCTGAAAATCCTGAAACTTCAGAACATCGAGTCAGAGAATATGGAATCTGTTAAGGTAGGTACTGTGGTGTGATTGAGTAGTGTGTCGTCCCTTTAAGAAGTGGTGCATTTTAGTTAATGTATGTGGTGGGCATTAAATGTACTGTTGAAGGTAATTTTTGAGGTTGTTTTTTAAAAGTTGTCAAGTAAAGGATAAGGAAGATTTTATCGCTGATTGTGGGATTCATGTGTTTGTAAGTAAGCTGTGTGAGTGTTCTTTATGGTGCTAAGATTAGTGAGTGTGAGTGGATATGTCTGTGTTTGCAGGCTGTAGGTGTTTAGTGAAGGGAGAGGTATGTGTGTTTGAAAGTGTTTCAATATGTATTATGGAGATCATGGTACAGTGGTGACTGAGAAATTTACCTCTCCTCCGCTGTAGTGCGATCTCAGAGTTAGTAAACTAAATTTGCAGGGGGATTGCCCCCCCTGCTTAAACATAGAGAAGTCAGAAGTGGTTTATTTTGTATGTTTTGGTTTGTGTTTTGTGGTGTAGGGTGGTAGATTTGTGTTTGGACTGTGATTTTAGAGTGGTGCTGCAGTAGCATTGTCGCCTCACAGCAAGACGTTGTCCCGTTTGATTCTCAGCTAGAGCGTCTTCTGTGTAGAGACATGCGTGAATGGGCGTGCCTTCGTTGAAGGTTGTGCATCAGGGCTGGTAACTCAGCACTTAAAAATCCGCTACCAAACATTAGCAGACTGGAGTTCTGCTGTGGCGACCCCTAACCGGGATAAGCCGAAAGGCACAACAACAACAACAACATATTATGCACGTTTGGTGTGTTGTAGTTTTGCACTTATGGTCTCGGTTCTCGGTTTTTTGGTCTTTGGTAATGTAAGCTTTCATGATTTGAAAGTAGACCCACACACACGCACGCACACACACACACACACACACACACACACACACACACACACACACACACACACACACTTGCAAGTGATGAAACCACTGTGCTTTAACTAGCACAGATTCTTCCCCTCTCTGGCAACTGAGGGTAGTTGTTGTAGTCCTCACTGTACCCTATCATGGTGACATAACATGCATATCACCACAAGGTCCAACTCTATCTTCTTACACCTGCCTTGTATGTGCATACCCTTTCATGCAGCAGCAATGGCCATCCTCACCATCTTTGATGGTCAGAGCCCACATCCTTCATGCACTGCCTCATTGCTAGAGGCAAGACCTTCAGTTTTGTCCAGAGCCATGACTGAGCCAGTTGGGAACCACCTTCCCCCAAAAAGTAAGCACTCTCATCCTACCCTGCCTGGGACATTAAGTGTCTGATCAGCTAGTTGAACTCAGGTCACACCACATTGCTGACATAAGGTATCATACTATAACAAGTCATTAAAATTTGAATAATTTAACACTGTTATCTTCTGGAAGCTATAGTGCATAAAATCAGGTCATTTTGATTAAAACACTCTCAGTCTAGGAGAACGTGCAACTGTATTATGTTATTCATACAATTCTCTTGTTTCTTATGTTTGTCCTAGGTAGTCAGATGACACCATATTGGAATGAAGAGCAGTGCAGTGTATACCTAGCAAAGGCTGCAGATGGTTACTGTGTACTGGATGTTTGCAAACATGCATAATGAAGACAGAGTAGCTCCTCATCTCCTGGTAAAAACTGATCAGAATGACGATTACATGGACATGCTGCCACATGGAGATCTAAACCATCAGGGACTAGGACATCATTGACAGAACAGCAAACTCTTGTATAGCTCAAAGAGAGTATATGAGTGAGGATAAGTACAGATAATGCAGGTTATGGGGCATATGCGTTTGTGTTTATCAATTAATTATTCTTACTTGGGTTCCTCCATCAAAAGAAACCCTACTAGAATAAGTCTATATACAAGTCTTCCAAATGTTTTTAATAGGGGAAATATTACATTACACTGGGGCAATCTGCATCTTTCTTAGAAACAAAATGCTTGGATATGTTAAAATAACTACAAGGACATAGCTAATTTTAACTGATTCTTTGATAAGATGCAGACAATATACAAGTTAGAGTCAGTCAATGGACCATAATCACCTTACCAATTACTACCATCATATTCCACCTTTTAACTCTAGGAGGGTAAGAGAAGCCAAGCCCAAGATTAATTTACAGGAACTCATTCAATTGCCAAGGGTTGCCTTAAAGAATATGAGGGTATCATCAGTTTTATATGTAATGGAAGATTTTTCCAGAGGTTGGGGAAATATCAAGTAATAAATCTATCTCTCCAGAATTTCTTTTTATTTGCTGATGGAAATTCAAGTCTTTAGTTAGAGTGTTTGTGGAGACATTTGTTTTATGGAGATATAGAAGGTCAAGCAGAGTTGGTCCTTAACAGCACAGAAAACTAGATGTATACATATTATATATATATATATATATATATATATATATATATATATATATATATATATATATATATATATATACAGTCACATAATCAAATATTTAAATCTTTGGACTACGATCACTTTACATATTCTGAATATACTGCAACAACTTGTTATGGCTACTGTTTTCACAGCAACCAAGTGTTGATATAAGTTATATTCATGCAGCACACTTATAACTGTCTCTACAAAGGCAGTACAGACAGTTGATTATGTCATGGCATTTATAGAAATGATGCATTCCTTTACTGTTTTGATAAGGCAGCATTATGTAATTTTCATAAATATAAATGTATTTGTCATTATCACATATGTATATATCTATAGGCATGCGTATGTATATATATATATATATATATATATATATATATATATATATATATATATATATATATATATATGGACACTCATTTGGTCGACAGTTCATTTGGTCGACAAGCAGATTTGTCCCTCCCAATGTTGCGACCCTGAGTTGATATATATAGTTAGTGTAGGGCAAAGCCCCCCACATAACATGCTTGTCGACCAAATGTGTCTTTTTTTTACCAGGAATGTATATAAAGTGAAACTGTAACACTTTTAGTGTTTCATATATTTGATTATCACAGAATAGTTTGCAAAAGTAGCAGTTTTCAGTTCTACCTAGAGAAGCATAGCAATAGACAGCAACATATAACACTAACACATACTGTCACGAATTTAGATGCAAGGTGTGTTTATCCACTCATTTCCATTAAAACTAATGAAACATGACTTGTAATAATAATATCTTTTTGAAATAGGTAGTGCTTCAAGCCTGGAACTCTAACTTGTTCTACTTTACACTAGAATGAATATTATGCATTTATTTACAATAGGGGCTGACCTGCCTCATTGTACAGAGCTTTGACAACAGAGTAATATGAAAGCATAGTAACTGTTATTAATGAATTTCTACCTTATTTGAAGTGACTGCACCCTACTTCTAAGGAAATATTAATCTGATGAGCACACTATCTGCTTTTATTGCATTAACAATATTTCTTGTCTCATTGGTGACTGCTAACATAGCATTCATCACTCCTTTGTTGTTAAGCAGAACTTTACATCTTAATTACCTAGCTAATCAGTGGCTTAGCAAAGACATATGTTTATAGTCTTTTGTGCTGTTTTAGTTTTTATAAAATCAGTTATCCGTGCAGTGGTGAGGGATGTCAGGTACTTAGGTCCACTGTTCATTAATCTTACAGTTTACATCATTGTTGTTATCATATTTTATTTTATGCAAAATCACCTCAGTGAGGTTTTATTAGAAATCAGAAACATATCTTGTATGACTTTGGGTGTAATAATAGGCTTATTTCATATGAATTATGTGACATAATGTCATATCTTATCTATATATTCTGCTATAACACACATATATGTTATCCATCCAGCATTTGTGGGTGGCATGGGTACTATTAACAGTGGGTTTAGTTTCAAGCTCAATAACTTTAAAATATTTACTTAGAACTATTTCTAAAACTGATCAGTTGATAAAATAACTTGAGATTGTTCATCATGCCTTTTTCTTCACTAGAGTTTACATTCAGAATCTGCTGTTTCAAGTTTGTTGGAACATTGTCTTTCCACCAGACTAGAAATTCTTCAAATTCCATGTTTGTGTACAAAAGATTGAACTTTTTGCTTAGTTTGTTAGTTATCTTACTTACTGAATTTCTTTTTTGTATAGGTCTGATGTTATATTGCATGCTCTCATAATTTAAATGTGCAGATTTTTGTCAGTATGGTACTAACACATAAACAAGTCTATTTCTATATCTTTAAGAAAGAGTTATTGGATTATAATAATAACAGTTACGCAGTTACGCATATGTCATCTTACCATTCCTTACCTGGCTTTCAATGACACTAACCCTGATGTCTTTAAATATTAATGGATTAAATAATCCAAGGAAGAGATCAAATTTACTAAAATACTTAAATATTAATAAAGCTCAGGTATTTTTTTTACAAGAATCGCATTTCAAGTCTTCTGAAAAAGAAATTTGGGCCCCACACAATTTAGTTACCCATGCTCATGCCACTTATAAGACTAAAAAAAGAGGGGTTATGATTCTTTGGAAAAAGGTGCTGTTCTCCCCCAAATTCTCTATAAATATGAAGACCTAGAAACTAAAGACTTCTACCCATACTCATTTTAAAATTTGGTGATAGAATCTAGACCCTACCCACCATTTATTGGATTTCTGGCTTAGGAATGAAAACTGCTAAAAAAACAACTTGATCATATTACTAATGTTTGTAAAGGTAACTGTATTATAGGCAGGATTTTAACTGTATATTAGATAGCATTGACACCCTAATAGACATCCTTTAAGACTCTCTCCTATAGCCAAACTTTAAAAAAACTAGCTGAGACTCTCAATTTATTTAATACATTTACAATTAAGGATTCTACCTTTTTGAAATTTTCTCAAATTATAGATTAAAAACACAGACTAGAATTGATAGAATCTTAGTCCCAAATTATCTAAGGTTGAAGATTTCCTCTTTTACAGTCCTTTCATGTCCCATCTCAGATCATGACACACTCTCCCTTGAATTTCAAATTAATTATAAAAGACCTATCCTATAACTAGAATCCCAGTCTATGCTACCAAAATTAACAACTTCAAAACTTGGGTAATGTCTGAGATACAGTGTTTCCTAGACAAAAATCTCACTTCAGAATCTAACAATAGGGGATGCATTAAAGGCCTATCTCAACTGTCAAATAATAACATGGTTCAGAAACAAACAGAATAAATGGGATGTAGAATTACAAAGCGTTCAATCTCAACTCTCAAATAGTAAATCTAAATCATCCCAACTTACCCCTGATGAGGTGAATAAAATTGAAAAACTTAATAAACAATATTCAGATATCCTGTCCCATAAAACTAATCTAGCACTTGAAAAGCTTAAAATAAATTCTTATGTGTCATCCCCTAAGTATATGCATAATTTATCAATGAGAGTAAAATTATACTTCAAATCAAATATTATAACCAAACTCTTACATGAAGGTTCTAATAAATATGTATCTGACCTGGGTGATATCTTAGATGACTTTAAATTTCACTGCACTAAACATTTGGTTACAATCTCTCAATTAGGAACCATATTAAATTAGACATTCCTTCACTCAATAAACTAAAATTGCCGAGAACCTAGATACAGTTCTTCTTTTCATATAGTCCCTGGACTACATGAAAAGAGACATGGACGAGCTCTCTGATCATGTAGCCCAGGTCGGTATGACCCTGATCCTGAGCAGTATCCTGCCCTCACCAAGAATGATACCATGGTATAGAGAAAATATTATCAATTTCAACAATTGGTTAAGCTTCTGGTGTCATTCAAAAGGGATCCAGTGCCTGTCAGCCTGGAATGACATGCTTGACAAGCCACGCTGCTTTGCTAGAGACGGCTTGTACTTGTCACCCTTAGACTTTTGAATACTGGCCAAGGCTCTTGCCACCTCTATAGTGCCTTTTTTAGGCATGGCTCAAAAGACAAACCCACCACCGTAACTAGCACAAGTAACAAAAAAACTGAGGGTATGGAGAAAATCGATATATGTGCAGTAACAGACACCTGGTTTAAGGCTCCAGAGAGTACCCCAGCACTACCAGGCTACAACTCATACCATACATTTTGGCCACAAAACATGGACGAAATACAAAAGGCGGGGGAGTATCCATATTCATCAAGGATACCCACACCTCCATGTTAGTGGCACAGGGCGATGCTTCAGAGATCATCCACATGCAACTAACAATGGGCAAAACTGCTATTCAAATTATAGCTTGCTACAGATCACCCACTATGTCCCAGGGCCCCCACTCCGCATCCCTGGAAACACTTCGAAACATAAAGGTCCTACCAAACACCCTGATATTGGGTGATTTCAATTACCCAAACATTAACTGGAAGAACTACTCAAGTACAAACTCCCTTGCCCAACATTTCCTAGAATTTATAAACTCAAATGCCCTGGATCAACTGGTCAACACCCCCACCAGAGGTGACAACATATTGGACCTGGTCATCACCAACATGGGCGATCGGTGTTCCACACCGGAAGTCAACCCCTCGCTGGTTAGAGCTGACCATAAACTAATCACTCTGGATGTCCACATTCGGCCACCACCCCCAGTCAAAGAAACCACTGTGAAAAACGTTTCAAAAGCAAACTTCACTTTACTTAAGACTGAGGTGGGAAGTTTCAAAGCCCCCCATGCTAAAGGATAACACTGTCCAAGCTGCAAAATCCTTTACTAATGCACTCTATGGGCACCTACAAGAATGCATGCATCATGCTATCCCAAACAAAACCAAGACTCACTCCTCCAAGAAAAGGAAACCAGTCTGGTGGACCCCTGCCATAAACAAGCTATATAATAGAAGGATGACACTAGTACAGAAAAGAGTAAAATCCCAAGAAGGGAAGACATCCCTAATCAGTATCAGCAAGACACTATGTTCCCTCATAAAATCATCCAAGGCTAGCTTCGAAAGAAAAATTGCAATGGACTCCAAAGATAACCACAAGGCATTCTTTAGCTATGTCAAGAATCTAAGTGGCAATTCTCAGATCTACTTGGAGTTAGTGCAGATTGGCATGAAATACACTGAACCGACCGATATAGCCAACATCCTGGCAGATAGGTTCAGTGCAAACTTCACCCCCCCTCTCACCCCCTGCAAACTTCACCCCCTATCACCCCCAAAAGGGCCCATAACTATACCAGAAGAATGTAGTGTCCTGGAAATCACAAAACACTCAAGTTAAAACATCCCTCTCCAAAGCCAAAAACACAGCATCAATGGGACAGGACGGTGTCCCAGGCTGCATCCTACACAACCTCAAAGATGAACTAATCCCCCACCTAAACACACTGTTTAAACTCAGCCTCTCCACAGGCTACATGCCCACATAGTGACATAGAACAACGGTTATTCCACTCCATAAAGGTGGAACCACAACGGACCCCTGGAACTATCGCCCTATAAGCCTGACTAGCTTGGTCTGCAAAGTTATGGAATGCATCATCATAGATTTCATTAACAAAGACATTGGAAACCTCCAAACACTGGACCCTACCCAGTTTGGCTTTGTTAAGGGCAGATGTTGCCACCTAAACCTGGTGGACTTCTTTGAGACAGTTACCAAGGCTATAGATGAGGGAAAGGTGGCCTACACAGCCTACCTAGACTTTGCAAAGGTCTTCGATACCATTCCTCACTCAGATATTATAGACAAGCTCACCAGCCTGAACATAAACCCCTACGTCATAAGATGGGTTGCCAACTGGCTCACGGACAGAACCCACATGGTAAGAGTTGTGGGAGCTAGGTCTGACTCTAAACCGGTTACAAGTGGCATTCCCCAGGGCTCAGTCCTAAGACTCCTCCTGTTTCGCATATACTTCTCAGAGGTACAGGCAAACACAGAAGGACTATGGATGACCAAGTTCGCAGACGACTGCAAACTAGGGGCTATAATTGACTCTCCGGCTGACACAGACATCCTCCAAAAGGGTCTCACTGAGACAGATAGCTGGTGTCAAAACCATGACCTCAAGCTAAATGCCAAAAAGTGTATAGTCATCCCCTTTGGAAAAAACAAAGTACCCACAAACTACCACATAGGTGGTAGCCCCCTAAATACGGAAGACATAATAAGGGATCTGGGGACTCAAGTAGATAGTAACCTCTCCTTTGATAATCACATTACCAAAGTGGTTAGAAAATCCTTCTATGTGGCCCACCTAATCACAAAAGGGTTTGCATCCAGATCGAAAGAGGTCATTGGGCCCCTCTATGCATCACTCATCAGACCCATCATAGAGTACAATGCCTCATTTGGGATGTACCTTACAAGACACCTGCAATAACTGGAAAGACCGCAGAAGTACCTCACCAAGAGGATCACTGGCCTCAAGCAGATGCCCTATGCAGCTTGACTGAAGAAACTCCAGCTGTACTCAGTTGCATACCGCCTACTCAGAGGTGATCTCTGCCTGACATACAAGGCCATGTCCAGCCCAGAATTGATGGACATGCTCCACCTAAAGAAAACCATATCCCCTTGAGCCACACGCTCCAGGGATCTAAACCTCACCATAACAATAAATAGGACATGCTGGAGGGATACATTCCTGTCCCAGAGACTTCCCATGCTCTGGAACAAGATTCCAATCTACATTAGGCAGAGCTCCTCGCTAACCCTCTTCAAGAGAAACCTTGACGAGTGGATGGGAAACAGAAAGTTTACCACAGGGATCACTTCAATGGCTCTGCTGGACAGAGGCACAGGGAACTAATTTAAGGGGGCGACGAAAGCCAACACATTCCAGCTAGGCTTATAAATGCCTTCGGGCAGATAGCCTAGTACCTACTTATGAACCTATGAACCTAAGCACAAATCTTACTAGAGGAGATTAAGCAAAAAAATTTAAAATATTTAAACAAAGCCCCCGGGATGTCAGATATAATCATAGAAATATTTAAATTGTTTCACACATCTATACTTTCTTTACTTCATAAAACATTACTGGAAGTCCGATCAAATGGCATTATACCACCTTCATAGAGATAGTCATTAATCTCACCCATATTAAAAGCTAATAAGGCTCCTCACTTTTGTAGTTCATATAAGCCTATCTCATTATTAAATAATGATTATAAAATCTTTATGTCTATTTTTGTAGATAGACTGAAGTTTCCATTAATGCAAATAATAAATGATGATCAATCAGGTTTTATACATAAAAGACACACACATAATAATATTAAAAGGATGTTAACACTTATTGAATACTTAAACAAGGAAAATGAAGAAGCATTACTGATTAGTTTGGACATAGAGAAGGCCTTTGATTCCGTTGACTGGGAATATTTGTTTGAAGTGCTGCACTATTTCAATTGTCCCTCCTCTTTTACCTCTTTAAAATGTATATCAAAATAATGTAGCTTATGTTAAACTATGTCCCTTTTCCTCTGTCTCTATCCCAAATAACCAAAGGTACCAAGCAGGGATGTCCGTTATCCCCTATTTAATTTGCGTTAGCCATTGAAATTTTTGCTGCCATCATTTGTGACAATTCAAAAATCACAGGTATTGATATTTACAAACAATATAACTACAAGATAAGACTTTTTGCAGACAAGGTCCTACTCACATTAATTAACTCACAGTCAATTTTACTAGAATTAGATTCTGTGGTGAACTATTTCCAGAAGATTTCAAGCCTATATTTTAATAACAAAAAATGAAATCCCCAAGGAATAAACTGTGCCTGAAGAAACATGACTGAAAGCATAAATAGTTAAACGTTTAATAAGCTAAGCACTTTCACACGAAATACTAGTGCTTCCTCAGACCATATAAAAAACTACATCAGCAATCACTATTAATATATTCACACTAATTCAACACAACCAATGAAATTCAAGAAAGATAAAAACCTGACATCAACTTGTATTATTTAAAGAGATGTTATGCTTTTAATACAGGTTACTAGAAACCCTGTCATTTAGACCCAGGTATTTATCAGCTTGCCATAATATAATCCAATCTCCCAAAATGAAACACAAAAAATGTAGTTGTTTAATTATTAAACATACCTCATGGTCTCAGTACTGGAGCATTTTGACAAATACCTTCATAGGGCTTTTCTGACACCAAGTAAAAAGCTAAATTTAATAACTGTTCTACAGCTTCCTCTTGGAGATGTACAGAATATACTAATGCTAATTGGGTATACATATTTTATGACTGTCCTAAGTTAAAACGTTTCTGGAACAGTATTGACGATTTTCTCCAAGCATTATTCACAGATTCCTTTTGATTAACCAAATCGCTGTTTTTTTTAAAGTAAATGAAAGATATTCTCTGAACAAGAATAACTCATATTTATTATGGCCAATACTGGCTGTTGCCAGAAAATGTATTACCAGAAGATGGAAAACTAACAGCTCTCCAACATTTGAAGATTTCCTGTCTTCAGAGACAGAACTGACAATTAAGGAAACTAAGACCAAGGAACTCGGAATCTATCCAAAGACTATCCCATGGATTGATTAAACTCTGTGCAGGAATAGTGCTATTTCTGCACAGAGCATGTCGTGATTGTGTAGAACAGCAGCGTGCCTTCCATATTCATGAAGGCACAATGCTGTATTCTCTACATGGACATGATCCATGTACAAGTGCAGAAGGTGCTTCTGAGCAGTGCTCACACAGTACACACACCCCCTGCAGTCCAGAATTGCCATAAAGCAATTCTAAAGTATCTACAGTGTCCGCAGACATTGCTATGTCAACATAACAGTGTTCACAGACAAAACAAGTAATGAAACACAAAAGCACAGCCCCCCACAATGGTCCAGCACAGATAATATGTCCAGAATGGTATGCCAGTGTACATGCTGGCATACAAAATAAGTATGCATGTTCCTGAGAGGAACATTTAAAATGAATTCCCCCATGTGTGATGTAGTTGTCCAGATGTCCTGCCCTAAGAAGTAGAACGCAATGAGCATACCTCTAAAGTAAATAAAAATAAAACACATGTTTATTTTATTTTATTTCCATCCCCAATAAAGTTTAAGTGTAGCTGAGTGGGTGTGCTCATCACACACTTGTGTATAGCATAGCTGAAACATTGGAAGGAGCTAAATAGAAACATACATCCAAAACAATCAAAGTGAAATAGCATAGTGGTTAGAGCATTCACTTACTATATAGTTATTCATGGTTTGAGCCCCACTGCACTCTATTCATTTTTATATGTGAAAACAGCACTAAAAGTATCTTTTTTATAAATAGGTAGTGAATAATATATATTTGTTAACCAAGGTAGTGTTGTTGTTCTTCTTTCAGCTTTTCCCAGTTAGGTAGAGTAGCATGTCAAAATGCGAGATGTCATTGTAGTACAGATGTTAAACCCCCATATAAACCCAAGTGTCTCATCTAGTATAACCACAAAAGAATATAATTTAGTGAAAGCACATAGGGGATGTTATGGAAGGGAAACATACATAAGATATCATTAAGAAGTAACCAACCCCACAATCCTGATAGTCCATAAAATGAAAGCTGAACAATGCTAAATTGTGCTCAGCTATGCTTAGACAGAGTAAGCATTACTTAAATTTGTATGCTTAGCAATAATTAGCATAGCTAAGAGGATTTGCGCACTGGTAAGCAGTGCTTAGCATTTATCCCTTTAAGCAATTTAAGCAATGCTTATCTGTGCTAAGCGGGTTTGCCTGTCACTTAGCTTAGCTCAGCATATTCAAACTTGGCCAATCAGGGCAAAGGGCAGTAATCCAGCCTTATTTAATTCCTACAGGTGTGAATACAACCATAACCAGATGTAGTTGATCACTGCAGGCACTATGGTTGGTGTTGGTGAAGGTGTGTGTTTTTGGGTGCAGCGCATGGGTATTCAGGAGTCCAGGATCATGGTTGAACTCCTAGTAAAAGACCATGAAGGGACACTGCTGCAGGACCAGTACCAGGGACCCCAATACAAAGCGGAGGCCTGGGACCATCTTGCACGTGCTCTCACCAGTGCTACTGGCATCCCTTGGACTGGTGAGCAGGTCTGGCACCACTTTGCTGACTTGAAGTATAGGAAGAGGGAGCTCTTGGATCAGTGGGTCCAAGATGCATGGGTAAGGAATGCCCCAGCTGTGTGTAAGTATAAGTATCAATAAGTGTTTTCAAAGTCTAGCCCGTATATGGAATGGATAAGTATGCATAAATGTTTCTCTATCTCCGGTACAGCTGCAGATGAGAGGTCTGTGAACATGGATGCCCATACCAGCAGGCTGCTAACGCTGCATCACGAGGCTGGTGAGTAGCAATCTAGCTTGTAGTATTTAGGGCAAATAAATAGAAAGGAGTAGAATGTCACCTGTCAGTATTTAAAAATGATGGTTTGTACTGAATAAACAAGACTTTAGCAGAGTAATAGTGATGTACAGGGAATATATCAACAAAAGTGTCAGTACCTGTTAATAGAAGTCATAACCCCGGACTGGTTGTGTTTACTTTGGTATGTGGTTGTATGAATCAAAATGTGTATACTTTCTGCACAGCAACTATAGATAATCAAGGCTCATCTGACAAAGATTGTGGAGTTGTAAAACAGGAGATTAACTACATGAAATGTTCCATGTACCAATATCTGATACATGAATAGTAATGTTGTGTTAACCAATTTTTTCCAGACTGTGCTATGTGAAAGTATGAATACACAGTATAAAAACTATCTGCCATGCATGAATATCAGAATTACAAGGTCAGATTGTACAACCAAGAGAGTATAAGGCAGAAAACAGTCAAACATGTGACAACAAGTTCTTGATAGCTCATTCTATTGAAACACAAACTTTGTTGTTCTTTTTTGCACAAACAGGCATGGTTCGAATCCCAGGAGTGGTAGTCAGCTGTATGCATAATTTCATCAAGGAATATGTAAATATGTGTAGAAACAGTCTGTGTTAACAGAAATTTCCCCACAGGTCTGCCAGGTAAGAAAAGGTATAGCTTAGCTGTAAGAAGGCTGTACTTATACACTGTATACAACACCCACTGTCCAACCCCAAGGCTACAAATGACAGCAAGATAAGTACATACACCAAGTAGTCTCCTCCAAGAAATGTCCCTCAGGTGTCACGCTGTCACAGCTAGTGGTCACTGCCACCCACACCCAGGGTAACCAATAGAAACCAAGGCAGAGTATGACAGTAGCAGAAACACACACACACACACACACACACACACACACACACACACACACACACACACACACACACACACACACACACAAGTATGAGTGCACATATGTAACCCTGACTATGTGAATATGGGTAGAAACAGTCAGGTAGTGTTAACAGAAACTTCCTCCACATGTCTATCAGGTAAAAAAGGTATACATTAGCTGTAAGAAGGCTGTAATTATACACTGTGTACAAACACAAACTGCCCAACCCAAGACCATAGGTAGATGTAAAATGAGGTAATACCTGGAGAGTAATGATTAGAGCAATGATCATTAAAGCTGTGGGCAACTGAAGCATATACAGTTGTTAATTGAAATCTCTCTCTCTCCCCAAGCCTATCTGCACCAATAATCTAAACACATAAATCAATAGATATGTTCTTCACCAAACCTAATGTTGGGACAGGTGTCCTATTGTTCTACAAATATTTAAATGCTTGACTACTAATGTTCCCTGTTCAAATACTATCATTGGTGGCCTGTTGCTATCAATGTAATCTACATGCCGTTATAATGCCCACTGTGGTTCCAAATATGTATATAGTCTGTTTGCTATGCAACTGTTCCAAATCTGTTGTTTTGGGTTAATGGAAATACCTGTGCATGCTGTTATAACTAATCATGGAATGTGTTTTTCATGACTAACCAACATATGTTATAAAACTGCAACACCATAGCATGTCTGGGAAGGCCGATCTCAGGGGATCCACTTGTCCCACTTCAATTGGCCATGGCACTGGGCCCCAGCACATCTAGGACCCAACTTGGGACCTCCTCATCCGCTGGTCCTGCACCACCTTCAGGTTGAACTGCCTCAGGGGATGGGGCCTGCCACCCACAGGAGTGGCCGTGGATAGGACACTGTCACCCATCATCAGGTCCGGGGATTGGTGCGTAGCGAGCTTTGAAAGGAGTTGAGACATCTGCTACACCAGCTTGAGGGCCACATGGCACATCTTGAGGGTCAGCCTGCCCCTCCTGCTCAGCCTCCAGCACAGCCACCTTTGGGGCCATAAAGGTGCAGTGGTGACTGCCCATGGGTGGGGACCTCAGTCCCACTGTATCCATTTGGGGGCTTGTGAGCATCAAATTCCCAACCACTCTCCCTGTCCAAGGTGTTTACCCCCATATGTGTCATATACCACCCCTGTCTGCTGTATTTTCTGTCTTCCTACCCAACCTACCTTCCCAAATATACCTACTGTCCTTCCCCAACATCCCACTCTCACCTTATAAAAAAATAAATAAATAATTAAAATGATATAACTAGCTTAACAACACATTAGTGTTGTCCTCACCCCTCTCTCAGGGGGTTGAGTGTCCAAATTCACCACAAACTTCTGTACAAATGCACAGCTGTTGCTGTATCAGAAATGGACAGCTATGGACCTTCCCTACACCTGTCCTGCACATTCCTAGCTATCTGTGACATTGATTTTCCCTCTGGGTGCCCCCTTTTTCACCACTTTCTTATCACCCCTTTTTTCTTTTCTTTTAAAGAAATTAGCATGGGGTAAGCGGGAGTAAGCTGCAGTAGGCAGCAGTAAGCGAGTTTGCACGATGCTAAGCGATGTCTACACAGATTAAGCTGATTCCCGTTTACCCATGTGTTGGCATAGCTTACTATCACACAAACCCATGCAAACCCGCTTACAACTGCCTTAATCACCCTGTCTCAATCAGCCACTATTCTGCTAAGCAACAAAATAATCAGCCCTGCCAAGTTTTGGACCCATAACCCTGCACACCATACTCAGAGCAATTTCCCACAACACCATCTGGGATGCAAGAATGAATGCTATTTTTTCAAATATATCATTCAGTACAGGTGTAGAATAGTAGGGAACAAACACTGTGGAATCAGTCATGTTTAGTATATATAAATATACACATATAGATGTGTATGGTGATAAATAAATATTAAAAAGTATGTACATCAGATATATCAAGCTATACATATAAAACAAATATGTATAGAATATATGTATATATTGTTATATAAACATATGTATAGATATCAAAAAGGGAATATATATATATATATATATATATATATATATATATATATATATATATATATATATATATCTAAGACTATTGAACGAAAGTTCAACAGTCCGAATCCACAATCACCGAACGCACTTTAATGAAAGCGCTTTCACCGAAAAAGCACTTTCATTAAAGTGTGTTTAAAAAAAATACTTTTACTTTTTTGTCACCCACACCCCCCTACTTAAATATTCTCACTCTGAGGTTGCACTACAGTGGGGAAAGGGGAATTATCCCTTATCCCCACTGTAGTACGATCTCCGCAACAGGCATACTTATGCAAAAGTGCCTTTCGGTGAAAAGCACTTTCTCGCAAAAATGCCCAGCCGAATCTGTTTCGGTTATGTTGCCGTTCTTTGATCCATATGGATCCCATATATATATATATATATATATATATATATATATATATATATATATATATATAAAACCATAACAAGTAGTGAAGTCATACCCAGCACCATACCTCTACACCACTTAGTGCAATCATTCTGGACAAAGGCTGTCAAAATGGGGGGATAATGGTCCAAGAACAGGGGCATAATATGCATACTGCAGTTATAAATGTAGAATGTTGCTACAGTAACAGGGTTCGTGTCAGCATACATGCTGGGAAGGATATGAGTTCTGAAACTGAAATGTATGTCATCATTTACTGACAGAAATACTCACATCATCACAGTGATTTACCACAGAAATGAAAATAATGATTCTGTGGAACAGAACATACATATGAACAATAATCCTGGACAGTCTGAAACAATCTGGCCAGTTGTGAGGTACGCTCAGAACCCCTTAGTGCAACAAATGTGGTCCAAGCCTGACTGGGGGGGGGGTAAATCCATGAAGCTGGGAACATATCCCAAGTACTGGAGTAAATAAGGTGACCTAGTTGCAGCAACACCCACCTGTCTGTTGTACCATATATTAACTGGAATAGCCCAAGTCCAAAACCAAATTACTCCCCACTACTCAATGACATAAATCTTCACATCTTGCCACTGATTTGTAAGACATACACAACATGTATGGGGGCCAGGCAACAGTACATCTGATAAATATCGGGACATAACATCACAGTAGGGAAACTACACTGAGCTGCTAGGTATGTCACCAAGTACTGTCTAAACGACAGGCAGGCTGACACAACACAAACCAAATGTTGCTATGGGGGAATACACATGTAATTACAAATATATCAGGCACTACAGGGATGTCACAGCACTGACCAACAGACACCAGAGTGAAAGTGCATACCCAGAACCAATCTCACCACATTCAAAGTGACATACTGGTAAGCCACATGAACAATAGAGTATATGGAGTGTGAGAACAAAATCATCAGCATGTTTACCACTCACACACTACCCCTATATATACTGGCCCAATTCACAGTGTAGTCTGATGCCTGACTGTGGTATTGGACATGTCTCAGTCTGCCCCTACAAACATATCCAGCTGATAGAACACCAGAATCTGAAGCAGCATGCAAAGTCAGGTAGAAAAGGACCCTCAACACTTACATCTACCCCCCCCTACATAGGCCAAATAACACATTCACAATACAGTGCTTCACAGTCCTGACAGTCTGTCAACAATTACCAGAAATACACAGTCCTGTAAACTGTATAAAGTCCCGCAGAACATCCAGGAGTCGTCCTCATATATAAGGCTTTCTACACGTAGCATCTCTGGCAGTCTGATACATCACTGGGATATCTGGAATGAAGTCACTATATAATGATATACTACACCTATATACCTCTTACAGCATGACATCTGGACAAAGCCTGACATATTTGGGGGCAGAGGCCCAAATGCAGGGTCATTATTGACATATTGCTGTTATAAACTGAAAAAGTTGCTGGTGTAACAGAGTTATTGTAACATTTCTGTTCTGAGGGATATGAAGTCAGAAACACACATGGATTTTACCATTTACTGACTGCAATCCTCAGAGTAAGGTACTGAATTTCCAAGGCCAAGAAATGTGTGAGTAACACACTAAATATAAGGGTCCAAACTCTGGCCAATCTGTGGATAGTCCTACATTTGGAAGTTATGTCAACCACATAACACTATCAGACTTAAATTCATGCAGAGCGGCCATATCCAGACAAACCCTGTCAAACTAGCAATAGTTCAACTCAATGGCAGCAATACTTACATTCTGTCCCTATGTCTGGAACATTTTCTCCCAGTTTGTTGGGCTGTCTCCACAGTGTTTGTCATAAGACGTATTCCCAACTACGCTCTGTGATGCTGTTTGTCATACACACCTCCATGAAACACTCCTCTAAGGCAAAGTAAAGGGGCAACACCCACATGAAGTACTCACTTATAGGAGTGTGTTTCCATGCTTTGGGTATGGGAATTATACCACAGCTTTTCCACATGCAATTAGCACGTGGGGGACTCCAAGTTGTGCACAGGCCATCAGATGCTCATGAGCATTACCTACTAAAGGTAAGATGTTGCCTATACAAAGCAGATGTATATCCTACATCTCTCCCAGAGAGAGAGAGAGACACACACACACACACACACACACACACACACACACACACACACACACACACACACACACAGAAACAGACAGACAGACACATACACTGAGACTGATGGAGTATACCAACTGAACTGAAAACAAATAAACATAGCTATGTCAAACAATCAAGCCTGTAATGGAATGTAGTAGGGGGCATGTAAGCATGGAAAATAGGAAGTTCAAACAATATTATGTCTCAACAACACATGCTGTACTGATATATTGCTGAGCAGAACCTATGGCCATAGAAACTGTGTCTGTCTGCAGTGGCATAGAACACAGCTCAGGGCCCTGAGTCACTCCAGGAAAGGATGGCTCACATATGACCACTACTGGAGTGTGTGTTGCACAATACTGACTGTGACACTGTTAGGCCACACCCAGTGCAAATCATACCATCAGTAACTCTGCTGTGTCCCACTCTGACTTGTGCCTCTTTTTCAATGCCAATGTCTCCAACCCATATAACATAGCTGGTCTCACTATCCTCTTGTAGACCTACCGTATCACTCTTAATGGTACTTGTCTGTCACAAATCGCACATGACACTCTTCCCCACCACCCACATCTTGCCCATACTCACGCTGTCATCTCTCCCCCACACTCACCATTACTCTGAAATGTTGGTCACTAGTATTTACACCTATCAACCTTAGTAAAATGTACTCCCTGGATCCTCACCATTCCTCCATCCTCCCTCCCATTCACAAACATATATTGTGTCTTAGTCCTGCTGATCATCATTCCTCCCCCTCTAGACGATACCTCCACCTCTCCAGAGTCTCCTCAATCTGTCCTCTACTCTCACTACAGACCACAATGTCATCTGCAAACAGCACAGTCCAGGTAGACTCCTGTCTGATCATGTCTGTCAACCTGTCTATCGCCACTGCAAATAAGAAAGGGCTCATAGCTAATCCCTGATGTACTCCCACCTTCACCTTAAACACACCTGTCACTCCCAATGCAGAACTCACTGCTGTCACACTAGCCTTGTACATATCCTGTAGTATTCTTATGGATTCCTCCACCACTCCTGATCACCTCATACAATACCACAACTCCTCTCTAAGCATCCTGTCATATGCTGTCTGTAAGTCCACAAAGACACAATGCCACTACATCTGACCTTCTCTGTATGTCCCCATCAACACTCTCAGAGCAAACATCGCATCTGCACTGCTCTATCCTGGCATGAAACCATGCTGTAATCCTCACCTCCCTTCTTAGCCTAGCTTCCACCACCCTTTACCATGACCTCATGCTGTGACTGACCAGTGTTATCCCTCTGTAGTTACTACAGATCTGCACACCACCCTTATTCTCATAATCAGTACCCAAACACATTTTATCCACTCCTCACCCATCCTCTCACTTTCCTAGATTATAGTAAACAATCAGGTTAAAAAGACAACTGCCATTTGTCCTAAACACATCCACAGGTATGTAATCTGGACAATAGCCTTTCCATTCTTAAACCTCTTCATAGCTATCCTTACTTCCCCCTTGATAATCTGTTGTACATCTTGATTCACCATACCCACATCATCTAGCCTTCTCACTCTGTCATTCTGTTCATTCAACAGCCCATCAAAGTACTGTTTCCACCTGCTTGACACAGTCTCCTCGCTAGTGAGTTCACTTCCACCATTATCCTTTCTCAGCCTTATCTGCTGCACATCCTTCCTAGCTACATGCCTCTGTCAAGCCAATTGGTACAGGTCCTGTCCATCCTTGGTGTTCAACCTTACATACAACCATTCAGATGACCCATCCTCAGCCTTTGCCACCACTCTTTTTGCCATGCACCCCATCTCCCTATACACCTGTCTACTTTCTGCACCTGTCTGACAATCCCACTTCTCCTTGGCCAACCTCTTTCTCAGTATACTCCCTTGTACTTCCTCATGCCACCACCAGGTCTCCTTGTCCTCCTTCCTCTGTGCAGATTTCACACCAAGCCCCGTAACTATTCACTGCCACCCATTGCCTGTCTTAACTCTTCCCTGAACTCAACCTCACAATCACCGTTTCTCAGTATCCACCATTTAATCCATGGTGCCGGCCTCACACTCCTCTCCCTTTTTGTGATCACCAATGTTGTCCCACAGACCAACCTTCCATGCTGCCTAACTACACTTTCCCCATCACCACTTTACAGTTACCAATCCCCTTCAAACAGGCCCACCTGCATAGGAGATAATCCACCTGTGTGCATCTTCCTCCACTCATGTATGTCACCCTATGCCCCTCAGTCTTGTAATACTACGTATTCACTACACCCATGTCCAACCTCTGTTGCAAACTCCACCACTATCTCACCTTCTGCATTCTTTTGCTTAACACTATACCTACACATCACTTCTGCAACCCCTCTGTCCCATTCACCAACATGCTCATTGAAATTTGCTCCAAGCACCACTCACTCACCCTTGGGTACGTGCATCACTACTTCATTCAACCACACCAAAGTACATCTGTCTCATCCATCACACACACAGTTAGTGGAGCATATGCACTAACAACTGTCAACATTACACCATCAATTTCCAGCCTCCTGAACATCACTCTACCCTACACTCTTATCATCTCCACAAACACTCTTGGCATAATGACCCATCAGGTTAATCCCTGCACCATTTCCCCTCCCATACACACCAAGATAGAACTATTTCTACCCAACTTCGATACACACAGCTGTACACCCCTTCCATCTGGTCTCTGGCACACACAATATATCCACTTTTCCTCTGCCCAGTATATCAGCTAGCTCTGTCCCCATACCAGTCATACTCACAACATTAACAGTTCCTACACTCACTACCACACACCTAGCCTTTCACTTCTCTGCTTGCCATATGAGCATCAGACATCCTCCGGAGTATGTCTGTGAATGCAAAGGCTATTACACTATCAGATGACATATGTGTGTTACAGCAATATGAAGAAAGTGTCGATAATTGAGGCTTATAGCCCGCCATGTATGTGCATTGTCCTACCAAAGTCCTGCCCTAATAGGTTGATATGACTGAATGAGCAGCCCGACTGTCATTAAAGTGTGCCATATTGACATAGAACAGAAATGTATAGCAGGTACTACCTATCCATAGGTATGTATGGGTAGGTGTACCTGGCTGCGTCATAACAACTGACATGGGATGCAAAACATCAGGTGAATAAGCTGTACATGTTGTACACATGTGTAACCTTAGTTTCTGTGCATCCAATAATTACACTTGTACAGCTACTGGTTGTAGCATTGCCCTGACACAGACATGGGTAGTATAATAAGCATGAGTATCATGCTGATATTTTAGAGGTGGCCAACTGTGTACTGACCTTGTGTCCATGACTACTATAAATGGATAGATGACCACCCACATAGCTGTATGGCATCAGCAATACCTTACTTGTAAAACCTGTCTCCACCAAAGTAGAGAAAACCCATTTGCTGGACATCAGCAATGCACAAAGCAGATAATGTGATGCTATATTGGTTGTACAGGACAAAGTAGGAGCAGGCACTTACTGGGTGGCATATCAACCTTTGCCTGAATGAGCATAATAGGTCACAAGTGGATTACTGTAAGGCTAACTATGAGTACAAATTGGACACATCCACTAAGGGCAATCAGAAAGCCATCTTCACATATGTCTGCAATTTCAGAGGCACCAACCAACCCACTCTGTAATGGTGATCAATCACAGCACATACACACACACCATAGCAACAGCCAACCTGCTGCAGACAGGTTTAGGGCAAACATCACCACCCTGGATTACCATCAGTATAGATGGATATGCACAGTGCATGCACCCCTCCCCTCATCAGCATGGACCAGGTGCAAACTGCCTAACCAAAGTTGACAAAAGGAAGTCCCCTTGGGGCCTGATAACATTGCTGTCTGCATCCTACATGAACCCAAGCATATGCTTCCAGCTCCATTGCAGACTGTATGCAAGCAAAGCCTGAGCACCATTGACATCCCATCTGCACGGAACATAGCCACTATCATCCCTCTACACAAATGTGGATGATGAATTGTGGTTTATGCAATGTACTGTCTCTCATTAGGGGGAATATGACACATCAGGACCAAGAGTACAATGTATGTTTATACAGTGATGCCAGGTACATGGGTATGATGTGTTTGTAAGTGGTGGCTGATGATAGTCCATATGCATGTGCTGGCTCTGTAAAGAACTCGGGGCAATCTCTGAGGTCCTTTGATGTGTTTCCCTGTGTATGTCCTCCAGGTGCCATGCAGTGGAAAACACCTTACACTGATGTGGAGACAGCAGCCATCACAGAAGCTGTAATCTTAAACTATGCCATCCTTTTTGGCCTTAGCCAGTAAAATCTGCAGGAGCAGACTGCCCTGTTTGATGAGATTGGGAACAGAGTGAACATGTTGAGGCACCATGGATGCACATACAATCAGGTCAGGCATAGAGCAACTGACCTGATGTGTCATGCCCAGCAAAGGGCTGCTGCTGTAGTGAGGGACTGTACTACTACCGGTGGGGGGCCAGCCATACAGGCCCCACTTATGGTGACAGTGGAGCTCCTTGCCAACCATGGGGTAGACCCCACACAAACTCAAACAAAGGAAAGAGCAGTTGTGTAGGTGGGTAGCACCCAGACAATAGGCGAGGAGCATCTGGGTAAGGCCAAAGTGCACATCAATGTAATGAGGTAGCATTTAAACTGTCTTCTACAGAGAGTCTAGATGCAAATGTAATTGCAAAATGGATTAGTGGGTGGGGGTGTAGTAATGCACACAAGTGCACATCTATGGTGAAGGACAGCAAATTGTGTAATATCATAGTGTGCGTTGTACCTGTGCAGAAACGTATCATTCATCTTGTACCAATGCCTAATGTGAATCTGCTGACAATACCTTTCCCTTACAACTACATAGGTCCCTCTGGTCTGCACATGGGACAGCATCCTGAACCCAGTAAGTATGGGGTTTCCCTGTTGTGGCTCTCCAGTACCACAGCCATGCTAAAGTTAATGCATGTGACCATGCACACAACTGTTACATCCAGCCATTTGGCAATATCTGCATGTTCACTTGTGGTGGTGTTTACTGCATTGCATCATGGTGGCCATGACAGGGACCTATTTGCAAGAGATGTCATATATCTGTAGCATACCTCACAACCTGATTTTGCAGGATGCCTGGCCAAAAACTGAGAAAATGGGGGTACAAATGCCCAAAACTAGGGTCATATTGTAGACATTAGTGATATACAGTGCATATAAATGATGTACACACCTGTTAGAATGCCAGGTATGTGTGATATACAAAAATGAGAGCACAATAGACAAGTTCAGAATGCTGCCAACCTTTCATGTGACCTATAACCTGTACAATTCAATTGTAAAGCAAACAAATCTGTTAGGGAAACAATAATAACACATAACAATAGTACAACAACCTAGATGCATATGTGTGCACAGGTTGAAGCTAGCACTGTTTTGAGGCAGCTTTCGAAATTACTACAGCAGTACATTTTATTGGGCACACAACAGCCATCAATTACAGAGACTCTTTGATTAACAGCAACTAACGGTTAGCTGTCCTACCAGGATTATCCTAACATATACCCAGTTGCCTTCTACAGCATCAGCCATGGTTAACTTAGAGCTAATGAAGCTGCTAAGGGACCACATGTTTGAGATGCATCAGCCTGGAGAAGGGTACCCAAACATTTCCACAGCATTGCACATATCATGGAACACAGTGCGGACAGTCATCAAAAGGTGGTGAAAATATGGTGCTACAGTGACATTGTGAAAGAGTAGACATCCTACCAAAGTCTATGAGAATACAAGACCAAAATGGGCCAGGGAGGCTGCCAGGAGCCCTACAGCAAAAGTGAAGGAGTTGCAGGAATTTCCAGCAAGTACTAGGTGTGTACTACATGTCACAAGATTCCATGCTCTCCATATGTCCTGCCTATAGGGCAGGGTTGAAAGATGGCAAAAGTTCCTCACTCCAAACAATAGCCAGGTCTAGAGAAAGTCTGAAAACAATGCATCAGGTCTCCAAAAAGAAAGTGAGAACATGTGTTATGGTAATATGGGACCATGGTTGTACTCATTTGCCACAATTCTGGCACATGTGTTTGGCACAATATCACCACTGCACATCACCACAACAACACCACCCCCACAGTGAAGCAGTGTCCTGCTTTGGGGTTGCTGTTCACAAGGTGAAACTGGGGCTGTAGCCATGTTAGAGGGGGATTATGAACAGTTCCAAACACTGATCCTGTCTGGCTCCAAAACATTCTGTTGTCTGCCACATAGCCGTGGATGGTGAGGAATTCCATCTTCCCACACAAAAATGGCCCAAACCATACATCCATATCAACAAAAGGATAGCTCCACCAGAACACATGCAACGTTCTGCACTGGCCGAGTCAGAGCCCACACCTACATCCAACAGGATATATGCAGGGTGACCTGAAGAGGGTGGTGCACAGGGGATGCCCTTGCAATCTGACATAGTTGGAGGTGTTTTGCAAGGGAGAGTGTGCAAACATTGGCAAGCCAAGATGTGCCATGCTGATAGACACCTTCCAAAGAGGTCTGCATGTGATTAAATCAGAAGTTGCTTTAACAGAGTATTACTTTAAGGGTGTGCACACTCATGCAACCAGCCTATTGCACCTATTTCAGTTACCAAATGTTAACTCTAATTGATGTGTATGTTCCTCATTTGGACTGTACAGGTCATATGTCATATGAAATTATGGCAATGCTATGACCTGATTTCTGAGGTGTCATAATATATCATGAAAACCTGGCATGTTAACAGGTGTGTGTACACTTACTATAGCCACTGCAAGCTTGGGAAGTTGTTTGAGTAACCAGTTTTGTTTTAAAATGCATGTACTGCAGGTTATGCAGTCTGCAATTCCAATTAGGACATTATTTAGTGGCACCAATCCACAGGCCAACACAGTAATGTATCAGACAAACACAGAAGGTATGAGGATCAGACCAAACATATGAGCCACACATGTAGACATTCAGCAAAACCCTGTACAGTTGGGGGGTACATTCTGTAGGAGTTGCCACAGTGCTATACAGGTGAACAGCAATAATTTACAGGGTACAGTATTTGCTAGGTGAAGGGCTATCACCTAGTAACACCACTCACATATCCCAGAGGTGTATATTACTAGTAACAGTAATTGGAAAGGGCTGCACTGCATGATGCTGAGGGTCTGTCCAGATTGTGTATGTTATTGTCTGACTGTGTGTCGTGAATGCCCCCAGTCAGCTAATGTGAGGTCTGTGTAATGCCTTTGAGGCACCTCACCTGTGTGTGTGTGTGTGTGTGTGTGTGTGTGTGTGTGTGTGTGTGTGTGTGTGTGTGTGTGTGTGTGTGTGTGTGTGTGTGTGTGTGTGTGTGTGTGTGTGTGTGTGTGTGAGTGTGTGTGTGTGTGTGTGTGTGTGTGTGTGTGTGTGTGTGTATACCAGCAGACCTTATAGTGCCAGTAGTGATTTACATATGTTGTTTTTTCCTCACAGGTGGACATGGTGGCTGCAGTCCCTCCCGCTCTGATAATGATGTCAATGTCTCTGCAGAATCTGACCATGATGATACTCATAGTAAGGCACAGGTGAGGATGTCAGAGGCTGGTAATGTGCCATCAGTTGGCATCCCACTATTGTCAACCCTATCCCTGCACACAATCACAATGCCCACACATACCCCATCACCAGTGGCATGGAACAAGCTGGCGTGCTGAATATGGCAAGTGAGGGTGCAGGCACTAGCCATAGCTGGTGAGGTCCCACACAGGCAGATGGGCAGGGATACTCAGAGGAGGATTCCAGCCCATCATGCCCTTGTTGCAAGTGCCATGGCAATAGTCACCAGATGCATGTTTCAGGTTGTCATGGGGTACAGGTACGTAATGAATGTAATACCAGACATATATGTAGGATCGTGTTTGAGCACATCCCTGGTGTCTGTGGAAATATGAACTCACTGCAGTCATCTGTGAGTGTACTGGGGTCATGGATAGATGGTGGGGTGCAACTTTGGCACTCCTCGACCATGGAATATCTGTGCCTTAGCATTTGGCAGACACTGCACTCTACACAGGGGTATTTGGGACAGCTGTGGGTTGTGCATGGCAGGGTGTACAGTTCTCCATCTCTGGCCATAAGCATTGGAACTGGGCCTGCCGAGGACATCATCAGCAGCACCACAGCCAAGTCCAGATGCAGTACTACTCCCCACTGGTGACTGCTGCCTGCTGGATCCACATCTCTGTTGGGACCGGCCAGGATCACGTACCAATGGCCTGCTGTGTCATGGTGTGATGGTGTGGACAGCATACCCACTTCAGTAGTGCTGGTAGTATTGCCAGCATGGGAATGCGATGGTGCATGGCTATGTAGACCCTCAGCTGATCGTGGTGCTGCCCTGCAGCACCACATTTCACACACACACACACACACACACACACACACACACACACACACACACACACACACACACACACACACATGATACTCTTCTCTCACACACATTTGCTAGGATTGGAAATAGATCCCCTACCTATTTATTGTTACTACATTGTTATGCATTTGTCACATGCACCATGGAGGTTATGGGGTGCCACTTGTCCAAAGGGAGTTCTAAGGTGAGAGACATGACCAGGGCTTGCAAATGATGACAATGGGTGATGTACTGGGTTTGAGTGGCCACAAAATACGGTAAGCTACACATATACACACTTACACACAATTTTATGCACACACACGCACACACACACACACACACACACACACACACACACACACACACACACACACACACACACACACACACACACACTTGCCAGGACTCATATTAGAACCCCTAGCTATGTGGTTATTGGTATTATAGTGTTATGCAGTTACCACACACACCACAGAGCTTATAGGTTGTGGAGTGTCCCAAGGTACCTATATAGTGAATAACATCTACAGCACTTGTAAGGTATGGCAATGGTAGTTGTACTGGGTGAGAGGGGCCACCAATTACTTTCACCCACATGTTTACACACTCACAAACACTTTCAGACAGACTAATGTACACACACACACACACACACACACACACACACACACACACACACACACACACACACACACACACACATGCACATTTGACAGTTCTGAGATCCATGTGTTCAAAGAATCATAGGTGTGTACATGGCAAATGGTCATGGAGGCTTAACAAGGCTAGCCCATGGGAATACACTAGCATAATGCCACCTGATGATACTCTCCAGTGTGTCTACTGAGTATTGTCACTGGAGTGATCCCCAGGGTGGGTATTCTATTCCCCATCCACTCCTCCTGATTTCTCTTGAAGAGGGCCAGTGATGTACTGGGCTTGACATGTATGTGGCATCTATTCCATGGCCTGGCCAGTCTCTAGGTTGTGAACCTGTCCCTCCAGCATGTCCTGTTTATTGTAACGATGGGGTTGAGTTATCTGGGACACATTGTGTGGATAGATTGGTGCCCTCAGATGTAGCATTCCTGACAGGGTTTGGTCAGACATGGCTGCATATGTTAGGCAGAGATCACACCTAAGTTGCCAATATCAGACAGAGATTAATTTCAGTTGTTGGAGTCTGTCCATATGGGGCAAGTGTGTAGTACCTAAGATCCTCTTTGTGAGGTACATTTGCAGCCTCTCCTGTTGTTGCTGGTGTCCAGTGGGGTACATGGCAAATGGACCATAGTACACACTGATTGGCCTACTGAGGGGTGTGTACAGGGAAACACTGTCCTTTTACTTCCCGGATTCAACACCCTGAGTCAGGAGAAGTGACACATGGAAGGACGTTTAGAAGACAGTGGCACTGTGGTGGTCATCATACATCTCACTGTCAATCTGTATTCCCATTTCCATTATACCAACATCAGTGTTCAGTGGACTACCATCAATGTATTACTTTATGGGAACCATGTCATACTCAAAGGGGGTGGCAGCACATTTTCTGGCATTGAGCTTATGTCCAGGGTTCTCATAACAGTCATATATCTTAGAGATGCCTTTGTGAAGGATGTCAACCTCATGTGGGGGGTAATAATAGCACCCACATTGTAGTCATCTGCAAACATTGTCAGCCAGGGTGCCTTTGTATTGGGCTGGTCCTCAGAGGTGTGGATTCCAAACATGAGGGAACCCAGGTCCACATCCTGTGGGACTCCACTCATGACTGTTCAGCAGTCTAACATGGAGTCCATTGCTTTCATACTGTGGGTTCTATCTGTGAGCCAGTTTTTCAAGCCACCTACTGATGTAGGTGTGGCTGCCTACCTGACTGTGTTTGTGTATGATTCCTGAGTGGGGAATGATATCCAAGGATTAGATGGACAGCCTATCTTATCTATTCCATACTGTCACATAGGTATTGCACATGGCACAATGCTTATAGGGCTGCAGAGTGTCTATAGGTCCATCTGCAGTGGATGACAACTGTGGGCCTTGTAATGTGGACAGTGGGACATGAACTGGGTGGGCAAGAGCAAAAAGTAGTAAAACCCACCCCCAATGGTATGGTTCTCACACAAACACAACAACCACCCTACAGACAGGATACTGTTCAAACACACACACACACACACACACACACACACACACACACACACACACACACACACACGCACACACACGCACACACACGCACACACACGCACACACACACACACACAGACTTGTCTGGACTGAGATTAGAACTCCTACCTATCTATTTATTGCTACTACAGTGTTACACATTTATCGCAAGTGTCACGGACCTTATAGGGTGAAGGCTGTCCAAAGGTACTTTGAAGGTGAGTAACATCACCAGCCCTTGTAAATTATGGCAATTGGTGATGTGCTGGGTGAGAGAGGCCACAAAATACTTTCAACTACAGATGTACACACACACATTTCCCAGAAATGAGAGTAGAACTCCTACATAACTAGTTATTTGTACGACAGTATTACACAGTTATAGCACATGCCACAGAGCTTATGGGGCTGAAGACTGATGAAAGGCACTTCTAAGGTGACTGATATCTGCACGACTGCTAAAGTAGGGAACAAGGAAGTGCACTGGGTTTGAATGGACCCAAAAGCTTTTATTTGTAAACACACACACACTTTTACATTTGCCAGGACTGAGATTAAAACTCCAATCTAACTAGTTACTTATAGTGTTGTACAGTTATCGCAAGCACCACAGAGCTTATGGAACTGAGGCCTGATGAAAGGCACTTCTAAGGTGACTGATATCTGCAGGACTGCTAAAGTAGTGAACGGGGAAGTGTACTGGGTTTGAATGGACCCAAATGCTTTTATTTGTAAACACACACACACTTTTATATTTGCCAAGATTGAGATTAGAACTGTCACCTAACTAGTTACTTGTATTACACTGTTGCACAGTTATTGCACATGCCACAGAGCTTACAGGGCTGAGAATTGATGAAAGGCACTTCTAAGGTGGCTGATATCTGCAGGACTGCTAAAGTAAGGAAAGGGGAAGTGTACTGGGTTTGAATGGACCCAAAAGCTTTTACTTGTAAACACATACACACGTTTACATTTTCCCGGACTGAGATTAGAATGCATACCTAATTAGTTATTTGTACTATAATGTTACACGCTATCACATGCACCACAGAGCTTACAGCACTGAAGCCTGATGAAAGGCATTTCTAAGGTGATGGATATCTGCAGGACTGCTATAGTAGGGAAAGGGGAAGTGTACTGGGTTTGAATGGACCCAAAAGCTTTAACTTGTAAACATACACACACACTTTTACACTTGCCACTACTGAGATTAGAACTCCTACCTAACTAGTTATTTGTACTATAGTGTTACATAGGTATTGCATGCACCACAGTGCTTATAGGGCTGAGGGTTGACAAAAGTGACTTCTATGGTGACATACATCTTCAGGACTGCTAAAGTAGGACAATGGGAGGTGCATTGGGTGGGGAAGGCCTGTTCATTCCTAGATCCTACTGACATTTCTCTAAGTGTATGAGCATGCCCAGTGTGACCTTCTATAGTACATGTGGGACTCCATTCCAGGGATTGTTGTACTCCAGTCTGGTTTGTTTTGAGCAATACCTCTCAACCTATTGGTGCAGGATATCTGGAGATAGCCTATCAAAATGGGGAGACAATGGGCCATATGGTGATTGTGACTATTCTCTCAGTAATGCATGGGTTGCTAGGGTTACAGGGCTTGTTTTAGCAGACATCTGTCATGTATTGTTTCAGTACCTCATGACATACCTCCTCAGATCATCACAGTGAGTTACAGGATGGATGATGCACACACCAGGATTATGGACCACATGCTATGTATTCTTGCAAAATCCAGCCTGTTGAGAGGTTACAGTCTGGAAGATGGTGACATGTCTGCACGCAATTGACTGTTGGTGCTGTGGAAATGGTCCAGCACCTTGGTGATATATTACAATGATGGAATCTCTGTGCATTTTTGTTCTGGCCTGGTCTGATTTCCAGTCTATAGTTGGGTAATATAAGTCAGACAGGATCAGGGTGACAGGCAGACTCCAGATAGATTTGTAGGGGATAAGATATGTGTGTGTGGGTGGGGGGTGTCCTGGGTCAGGTATGTTTGCCTATAGCTACCAATACTTTGCATAGGGATCATCTCAATGGCTGACTGCACTTGGAGGGTCGTGTGTGTGTGTGTGTGTGTGTGTGTGTGTGTGTGTGTGTGTGTGTGTGTGTGTGTGTGTCAGACTGTTTGACCAGCCTGGAGCTGTGTGTTTGTCTCACATATATGTATGGCCCACCTCATTTTGCTTGGATGGCCACATTTTGGGTTTAGGATGTTGCATAGGATGAGTGATCAGGGAAGGGTTTGTTACTCCCCATGGCTGTGGGCCAGGATTCTGTGGGTGCAGACATGTCACCATCTTCCAGGGTTAGGTCGGCCTGCAATGAGTGCATTCCCATGTTTAGACTTCTAGCACTGCCTGTAGACTGTACAGAGTATCACAGAATGTCCACATTCATAACTCATATATCTTGATGGTTACCCAAACAAGTGTGGTTTTCAAGGAAAAGTGTTTTGCAAGTCAGGCAGGGTTGAAGTCAGATATTACTGACAGCTGATATTACTGTTTCAGACTTCGTATCCATCAAACATTCCATGCTACTACAATCATTCCATCAACTTTATAACATTATTAGAGCAGTATTTCAAAGGTGTCCTTCTCTTTGGACCATTTTCATCACATTATTCATGGCTTTGTCCAGATTTCTGGCTCTCTCACACTGGCAGGATTTCTCCTTGCAGTTAGCAGCATAGCCTTTCTTTGCATTTTGTAGACTGAGTTATGTTGGTGTTATGGACCACATGACATGCCCTAACAGGGTACTGTGGGTGAGGCATAGGCATTTGCCACAGGCCTGTAGGCCAGGTGTGACAGATGCAGGCCATCTGTAGCAAGGCAGTGCATTCTGATGATCATATGTTCTCAGGCTGCTGGCAGTGGACAACCATGGTATGGTACCAGTGAGTTGACTGTGGGTGTTACCGACAACTGCTTTCTGTTTGTGTTGAGCCATCACTCTAGTTGATGGTTGGATGCTGCTTAAGGCTAGAGACATGTTACTGCATTTCTATGGGAATATGGGGGAGTGACACATCTGTACACAATACACATTTGCAGAGACTGTGCTGATATTTGCTTAACATTTAGGTCCCATTTAGCATACTGGTGTGCCCATCTTTGAGAGTACAGGCATAACAGTATCAACCACAGGTCAGATTGTTCTGGCATAAACATTTGTAGTTTCAGACTTCTTACCTTTCAAAGCCATGCTGCCACTGCCAGACCTGTTGTGATATCACTGTGTAAAAGTCTGTAGGTGGGGATTTCATGGATGTCGCCACGTGGGGGCCTTTGCCAGAAATTTCTGTATGGTTTTCTACAGTTGATCTGCCAGGTGAGGCTGAGGGTTGGTATGGGACTCCCACTTTGGCATCCATGCATGTGACCTATGACCCCCCCAGTTATTTGACTCACCACATATACTGCAGTAGTATGTTCAACTAGGGTGGTACTGCATGGTGCGTATAGGCCAGTACTGGGGATACACTTCCTGCTGTCCCACATAGCTGTCAATTGTCTGCTGCTATCCTAGTAAGCCACCTTATTCCCTTATATGCTTGATCAATACCATAGATATGCTATCAGAACATTCCACTCCATTCATTTATTTTGTTAAGGAGACGGACTTACCTTGTGGCTGAGGCTGTTGCGAGGATGGTGCTTGAGGGATGACTATGTCGGGTGCATGCAGGACACTGCCTATACATGGTCAGGTATAGATGATGTGATGTTTGGGATGCATTATACTGTGTGTGCGAGTCAGTGAGAGAAATCAGTCCCTCAGGCCCTACAGTGTCAGTGTATGTGCTATGCATTGCTTGTTTGTCAAGGCCAGGACATACTGGGAACACCTCCATTTGCCTACAGGGGCATGCTCAGGATGTTCCTTCTCCGAGTCCCTCTGTGCCTGTGGAGACCTTGGCAATGGTAGGGGGCTGTGTGTCCCTGCCCCATGTTGTTATTGCTGCAGCTGTTTCTGCGGGATCATATTGTGTAACATTGCACATACTATGAACATGTGGCACATGTGGCTGGAGAGTACTGCAAGGCTCCACCAGATATGTCAAGGCAGCGGAACTGTGACTTAAGCATCCCAAACACACACTCTATAATGATCCTGGTTTGTGCATGTGCCTCATTATGCCATTCTTGTGTGTGTGTGTATGCATTTGTGATGGGTGTCATCATCCGTGGTTCCAGTGAGTAGCCAGCATCCTCCACCAGATGGCTATATGGGATGTCTCCACTGGCAAATGTCCGTTACAGCTGTGACGAATGCCAGATGTGGGAGTTGTGATAGCTTCCAGGGCTGCCAGCACACACATTCATGATAATGCCATGGGCATCACACATGACTTGTTAGTTGATGGAGTGGAACCTCTTGCGGTTTAGGTAGACCCTACCCTGGTCACCGGGTGGTGCTTTAATGTGGATATGCATGCCGTCTATGGCACCCAGTAGCTCCGGGTATTCTGGCACCCAGTACCTCTGGGTATTCTGCTACATGGTGGAAGAGATGCATATTGCTGGTCCTCTCCTCATGGGTGCTGGGGAAGTAAATGTGCTCAGCGGCATGTGGTCGTATGGCATCCAGGAACTGGTAGAGTATCCTGGATGCAGATGCATGTGAGACCTCCATGATATCCCTAGTTGGTCTTTGGAAAGTACCTGCAGCTAGTATTCTTAAGGCTGCACATACCTTGGTATCCACTGGAATGGGTTCCCTTCTGTTGGTTCTGGGTCTGAGGCAAGGCCGGCACAGCTCAACAAGTTGCTGAAGTATGTCCCTGTCCACCCTGTAGTGCTCTACTATCTCCAGATCATGTGCCCCTGGTAGGTTACCCTGGGTTTGAACACTCTTCTCCTCCTCCTCGGTCTGAGTTGGTTGTCAGCAATATCCTCCGCACCACCCTCAGTCTTTAGAACATGCTGATAGATCAGAGCAAAGCAGCCCCTAACATGTTTTGTTAGATTTGTCAGTTTAAAATTCCCCAAAATGTGTACACCAGTGGTGTAGAGTTTGTAGGTGAAAAGCAGACTGAAATGTGTTAGCATAATTTATAGTAGTGTGCTAGGCTGCTCCCTGTATAATTGGCTGATTCTGATACATTCCACCTGCCAGCTATGGTAGTTCTCCTTGATTGCCTTCCTTCTGCTGTTTCCCCTTCCCATTTCCTCCCCATTTAAGCCCTAATGCACCGTGCATACTCAGTTACCCAGTGCTCTGTTGTAAGCAGTTCTGCTATTTCTGTTGTTTTTTTTTTTTTTTTTTTTTTTTAGGCCCAGTGCAAGCTGCACACACCTGTTTAGCTAAAGTAAACACATTTAAGCAGAACTGGCTCTCTCTGGATGCAAACACACTCTGCATTTCATGGAATAAGACAATACAGCCTCAGACACATCCCCTTCCTTAGCTGTGCTTAGCTAAGGGCAAACTCAGGCCACTGAGCTCCAGTGTGCTTACAGCAAGCATGACGCACCCCCTTTTCATGTTAGCTGCTCCTTCTGTCTACATGGTGGTGTTAGAGCACCTACATGGTTAAGTGCAGACTGACACTTAGAAGAAAGTTGTGATTCAGTATAAATTCCCTCATTTGCGTACACCATTGCCTTACTCCATAGTTACCACACTTACACTGGGCTTTTCTCCTTAGCAACCACTATTCCCTTGTATTGTTTTCATTCTGCATGCCATTGACTTTAATGGCAAAATGCAGATTTCTGTAAAAATTGATCCCCCCCCCTTTTTTTTTTTTTTTCATTTTCGGCACAATCCCTTTTGAGCTCTGGTACTTTACACTTAAACGGTTAAGATCGGACCAAAAAAAATGTTTTTTTTTTTTAATTTAAACTTTTTTTATGCCAATGACCATATATGTGCACATTGGCATGCCTACTAAATATAATACATGCTTTCTTTCCAGCTGTCATGCCTCCAATTTCTCATTTACAAAAATGTATTTAGCTAGTAACTGAATACATTTCTGCAGGTTACACTATTCCTGCATGGACACCTGCCTGCTTACTGAATCGCTAATTCACTTCATTTGCATGTTTTTCACTAGCAGATGAGGTAATTGGCATAAGGCAGTGGTGTCTGTGCAGGAATAGTGTAGGAGTGCTCATGCACGTCCCGGGAGCCCTTTGCTGAGTAGCTCGGCCATGTACCATGCAGCAGCTTCTGCACTATTCCTTTACTCCGTGTAGGGTTTAATGAATCCCAGGGTATAGCTTAATATCCTTGGATAAAAGTTCTATCACTTATTGAGACTCTGCAAATGGATCACAACTCTTTCTGAACTGACATTTGTGTTAACAGAACTTGTTTAATTTACTTGTAATCTGCAATTTTACGTCACACCTTTGTACATGTTGTAAATAGCTTTTTTTCCTTCTTAAGTTAATATTTTATTCTAGAATGGCAAAACATTCTGAATTTGCTGTTTTGTTTATGAAAAATTCAATAAAATATTTGAATTAAAAAAAGAAGAAAACTAGACATAAATAACTATGCAGGAGTCAGAGATAGAATATAGGGACACAGTGTCAAGCTTGTCTTGGTAGCTGAGGGTAGTTAGTGTGGTGATTTGTTTTTAGTTAGGAACCCTTGGGGTCTTTCTAGCAGTGTGATGTGATGTTTTTGGATAAATACATGGTAAAATGGGCATTATATTGTATACTTGGTATGATCAGGGTGGACTATAGAGGAATAATAAAGTCTTTGACCTAGATGAGATATTTTAGTTACTAATTGGGCTGAATAGAAGGATTTCCTTACTAGGCATGCTGCATTGCTGGTCAATGGATAGGGAATTATCTCTGAAGTTAACAAGATTCTTGATAACCATATCAGTATGTAGTGGGGCACTGTATATACTGTAAGCTGTTGTCAAGATTTGTTACCAAAGGTAACAGTGCAACACACCTTTGAATTAAATTTAACCCCATTTCTAATACACCTTTCATTTGTATGGTTTAGCCCTTGCTGTAGTAACACAGAATCAGATGCTCAGGGAAAAACAATAACCAGCCTGCAGTCATCAGCAAATTTAGTTAGCCATGTCACTGGGTTATTTGTTTTAAGATCTGAGAAACAGATGTTGAACAGAAAGGGTCTTAGTACTGAGCTCTGAGGAATACTACTAGTCACCTTTTCACTTTCTGTGGTGGCACCTGCTACTTTAATTACATGGGTTTTGTCTGTCAGAAAGTTTGTTATCCATCTTATTGCCTACATTTAAAACTTTAAGTTTATTTGCAATTCCAGCATGGGGATAGTGTTCAAGGTCTTGGCCATTTCCTAGTGCACTGTATAAATTACGCACCCATCAACTACAGCTTCAGTGACTTTCTTGAATCTACCTTTGACAAAAACAAAATGTGGATCTATTAAAGTAAGACTCTTTTCATACTGCTGATTATGAAATCAGATGTAATCTAATCCATTTCTTTGCAAATTAGATTTGTTAGGCTGCTGGGACTATAGTTTCTGGGATCAGAGTTGAGGGTCCCCTTTACAGACTGGCGTAATGATAACTATTTCCATACTATCACTCCAAAACATTGACTGCATCAGAGCATACCCTGTGTTCTTGCTTAATTTGAACAGTTTTACTGTGTTCAAGTTGCAGTTGAAACTCAGGATCTGACAATTAATTGTTAAGATTTCTGGCATTCAACAGAGCAACCTTAATGTAGTCTGGACTGCAATTAAGTGCAAGTCTTTTTGTTATGTTGGAATGTCCAAAAGGTAGACTTTCCCCTAAAGAAAGGCACTACAAGAGCAGGAAGTATCCTGGCCAATATGTTGAATCCATGGAACAAAATGTGAAGGCCATGATTGCTTAAGCATGTTGGTCTGTCGATCATCTTGTCCAAAGCTGACACATAGAGGTTCTCCCTTGAATGACATGAGCTACTCAGCTAATTGTTAAAACCAATAATCATATTTTGTATCTGAGTGAGGTAGATTTTACTTTGAGCCAGAGACTTACCTACAGTTGATACATGCATGGCAAATTCCAGTATGTATCTCTGCTTGTCCTTCTGGGTTTGGCACCTTAGGTCAGTCACATCTACACTAGCCAACACCAGGTTATTGTCATACTTGTCCCTGTTCCAAGAACTTTAGGGCCTGTGTGACAACATGGAATCTGACAGTGGAAAAACAGTTGTCACACTGTCTTATTTTAGCCTAGCGAATCTGCTGTTAGTGTCCCAGTAATGGAATTGTGCTTGGATGTGTAGAGTGAGTAGCAGTGGATGGTTTACAGTCTGCAGCCTGGTGGTGCACTGAGTTATGTGAGTATAGCGGAGTCATGTTAGTAAATTGCTGCTAATGTTCTTAAGTCCCATTTCTTGGAGACTTAGAGTGTTTTTTACAACCTCAGAATATGTCAATTTTAAAATTATTTTGTGAAAGTATGCTGAGTTTATGTGTTGCTTACTGATTGTCTGTGTAAATGAAGGTGCAACCTCCAAGTGATATATATATATATATATATATATATATATATATATATATATATATATATAAAATTACATTTCTCACAAGTCATGGTCCATTAGTAGTTGGTTGTTAGTAAGTACTAGGCAAACAAATTTAGTCAGTAAACACAGACGGTATGTTGGGTAGATAAATCCCACTATACAGGGGAGGTACTAGGTGGGGTAATAATGCACTAACACTGGTACGACTACTACTTGAATGTTCAGGGAGACAATGGCATTATGCAGTCCTATTTCTATAGTACATGGCTATAGCTCACTGTAACACATTCAGTATAATAACCACAGTATGAGGGCACAGCAAAAAGGTTATCAACAAATCCAAGTTAAAAGCACATAGATGGAAATATATTAAATCAAGCAAAACACTTCTCTGAAGTTTTCATGACTGATACCAAGGTCAAATCCAGTTTGAACTGATTAATCCAGTAGCAGTGTGTAGCAAGAAAATGTAGCACATAGCAATCGAGACAAATAAAGCATCATGCCCTGCAACACAGTTTAAAGTATTCATACAAGTCACAGCCAGTGATGAAAATGACTACAAATTAAGCCTGAAGGAACCATAGCACTCAGACCACCAGCAAATGTCCTAGCCCCCTTTAGCAAAAAAGAAAAAGTGTCTCAAGTGAACAGAACTCTGGTGTAATAAACAGTATTGGTTACCAGTACATATGGTTTAAAAGCACACATAGACTTGGACTCTGGGGCTCATATCAAAGTTAAATACAGTTTGAATTGGTTAATCTAATAACATTGTGTAACAAGCAGCGTAACCATATAGAACAGCAGGTCCTGCTATGCACTGCAATCTATGATCTAGATTTAGAAGTCACACCCACCAAGAAAGGAAATTGTAAATTAATCTTGGAGCTAGAATAATATCCCAAATGCCAGCAAATATCTTACTCTTGCCAGCAAAAAGCCAAGCCAAGAAGTGTCAAAAATGAATAAAACTCCGATATAATAAATAGAAGTAACAGATTAGCACAAAATGCAGTTATGAAGCATGCAGATGAAATGGGATTAAATAAAAAAGAACACTTCCCTGATGACTTTGGGACTGATAGCAAGGTCAAGTCTTGTTAGAACTAGTCAATCTAGTACCAATGCCCATCCACAGATACACCTATCCACCCATTTGCAACTCCTTTGCTTGCACATGGGATTGGGGTGACACTTCAACAGTATGTAACAAGGAAATGTAACACAAAGCAGCCCAGGACAATATAGCAGCAGATCCTTCTATTCAACATACTTCAAAGACTACATCTTAAAGGCACAGCCCATCAGAAAGACAACTGTAAATTAATTTTGGAACATGTACACCACCCTGCATACTAATAAAGTCTCCACTTTTACTAGAAAAAAGACAAACGTTCCAAAATTATCAAAATTATGGCACAATTAAAAGCATTAACTGATTAACAGTAAATGCATTTTCATAGGATCATAGGAGGTTACTAGGCTGCTGGCCTTGAGGCCCTTATAAGCCTAGCCAAGAGTTTAGCTCATGTTTAGACAAATCAGCACCTGATGCCCCTGTCCAGCAGGGACACAGGTGGAATCCAAGGGGTATATTTTCTGTTTCCCATCCAGTTATCCAGGTTGCACTTAAAAAGGGGTAAAGAGGTACTCTGCTTGATGTGGAGAGGGAGTCTATTTCATAAATGGAGGAGTGTCTGGGACATAAATCTGTCCCACCAACAAGTCTTGTTGATGTCACAGACCAGGTTGAGGCTGAGCATATGGGTTACTCGAGTGGAGCTTGACTTGCGCATATGCAGCAGTCCCATCAAGGTGGGGTCTGTGATCGCCTTGTATGCCAGACAAAGGTCACCTCTGAGAAGTCTGTATGAAACAGAGTAGAGGGATAGGGCTTTTAGCCTATTTGTGTATAGTAGATGTTTGAAGCCCTGAATTCTCTTGGTGAGGAACCTCTGTGGTCTCTCCAGCTGCTGCATATGCTTTGCGAGGTACATGCCGAAAGGGGTGTTTTATTCAATAATGGGCCTTATAAGGGAAGAATACAGGTATGTTATGACCTCCTTGTCCCTGGATTAGATACCCTTACTTATGAGGTGGACCATGTAGAAAGCTTTCTGTACAATGGAAGCAACATGGTGGTCAAAAGTCAGGTTGCTATCAACCTGGGTGCCCAAATCCCTCATGACTGATTGCGTGCTTAGGACGTTGTTATTAATGTGATAATATGTGGGGACGTCGCTATCAACCTGGGTACTCAAATCCCTCATGACTGATTGTGTGCTTAGGACATTGTTATTAATGTGATCATTTGTGGGGATGTCACTCTCCCCAAAGGGGATGATGATGCATTTTTTGGTATTCGGCTTGAGGCCATGTTTCTGGAACCAGTCATTTGTCTGAGTGAGACCCTCTTGGAGAATGTCCACATCACTAGCAGAACTGATGACAGCACCCAGCTTGCAGTCATTTGCAAATTTAGTCAGCCATAGCCCACTGGTTTTGGCCTGCACCTCAGAAAAGTATATCCCAAATAACAGAGGCTCCAAGACTGAACCCTGGGGTATGTTTCTTGTTACGGGTCTACTGCTTGAGATGGCTTCCCCTATTTTGACTACATGAGTTCATCTGGTAACATATGGTTTGATGCCTAGTTGAGAGAGTTTATCTATTATGCCCAGGTGGGGAATACTGTCAAAGGCTTTAGCCAGGTCACGGTAGGCGGTGTGAACGTCTTCCCCTCATCCATGGCTTTGGTGACTGTCTCAAAGAAGTCAACCAAATTTAGCAGAAATGTCCTCCCCTTGATGAAGCCAAACAGTGTGGGATCACGTGTTTGGAGATTGCCAATGTCCTTGTTAATGAGGTCCATGATAATGCGTTCCATAGCCTTGCAGATCAGGCTAGTTAGGCTAATGGGTCTACAATTTCATGGATTGTTGGATGCTCCACCTTTGTGTAAAGGAATGACAGTGGCTCTTCTCCTCTCAGCTGGGATGAAGCCAGTACTCAGGCTTTGGTTGAATAGGGTGCCTAATGGTGCTGCAGGTTCCTGCCTTAGTTCACGTAGGATGCAGCCTGGGATGTTATCGGGTCCCATGAAGGCTGTATTTTTTGCCTTTGAGAGAGCAGTGATGACCTGTTCCCTAGATATAAAGGGAAGGGGGCAGGTACTGGGGATGTCCTGATTTACTAATGGGGGGACAGAGGGGTAAAGTTTTTGCTGAATCTGTCAGCCACCAAGTTTGCTATATCTACAGTATTTGTATATGTGGTGTCCTTGACCACCAGTTCTGAATAGATCTGGGTGCTTCCTTTGAGGTTGCGGACGTATGTGAAGAAGGCCGTATGATTGTCTCTAGTAGAGGTGGCCAATTTGTACTCGAAGTTTGCTTTGGAGGATTTCATTAGTGCTCTTATTTGCTTGTTCAGGCTAAGGAGACATTGCTTCCAATTGGGCACCTGCTTCTTCTTGGTCTTGGACAGCAATTTTTTTCTTTTGTTATAGAGTTTATTTATTGCAGATTTCCACCAGACAGGTTTATTCTTCCTTGAAGAGGATAATTTAGTCCTGTTGGGTATTCCTGATTCCATATATCTATATAAATGCTTGTATAGTGGTTTGATGTAGTTTTGGAAATTGGTGCCAGTTCCTACAGAGGGGGAGGGGGTTGTGAAGCTGCTTATGCCATCCCTCAGGAGGCTGTAATCAGTTGTGGAGACATTTTTATGTCTGATCCTAGCTAGATGGGGGTTGGGGGAGATGGTGACTTTGAAAGTGACCGCTTTGTGGCCTGATCTCATCAGGGAGGATGATACTATAGGAATGCTGCAGTAGTTACTCATGTTGGTTAATACCAAGTCCAAGATATTATCACCTCTTGTGGGGGTATCGACTAGCTGTTCCAAGGCATTTGCATTGACAAAAATCAAGGAATCTCTGGGTATTCATGTTCTTGCATGAGTACTTCATCCAATCTATGTTTGGGAAGTTAAAGTCACCCAGGATCAGGGTAAAGGGTTGAATCTTGATAGATTTAAACAGGTCCAAATAGGCAGATTGGGCATCTTGAGTCAGATTTGCGGGCCGGTAACTAGCTATATGGGTCTTATCAATGGTTAACTGCACCTGGAGTGTCTCCTGTGTGTAATAGTGTTTGACCAGCCTGGAGGTGTGTATGTTAATGTATATTGAAAATCCACCTCCTTTGGCTTTACTGCCCACAGTTTGGGGTCTGAATGTATGATAGGATGAGTAACCAGGTAAGGCTGGGGCTCTCTCTCTCTCTCTCTGCATCTTTGAACCAGGTTTCTGTGACTGCACAGATGTCAGCATTTTCCAGGGTTAGGAATGCTTGCAATGAGTGCAGTTTCATGTTTAGACTCCTAGCGTTTAGCAGCACAACATATAGTTTGTGTTTTGTTTAAATTTTTATGTTGGTAGTTTTAACCTCATCACTTTTCCTAAAAAAGGCACTATAAGGGAGGCAAGAGCCTTTGCCAGAAGCCTGAAACCCAGGTGAGACAGATGCAGGCCATCTCTGGCAAAGCATCATGGTCTGTTGATCATATCTTCCCAGGCTGTCAGGTACTGGATCCCCCGGGAATGACACCAGAAACTAAGCCAATTGTTAAAGTAAATCATTTTCTGTTTGTATTGAGGCATCATTCAAAGTGATGGCAGAATGCTGCTTGAGGCTAGGAACATACCTGCCTGGGGCACATAATCAGTGAGCTCAATCATGTCTCTCTTCAAATAGTCCAGAGATTTATGTCTGAAGTCATTCACGCCAACTTGGACTATGATAGAATCATAACAGTACCTGTTGTTGAAAGACGTGAGTGCATATGTGATATAATGCATTCAGGCACCTGACAGACAACTAATCGTGACTTTCTCCTTATCCAGCCTGGTGAGAGGCACATCTGTGTGTCTCACAATGAAGTCTCCCATGTATAATATGTTGGGTTTATGGTGAAGCCTTAGTGGCTATGAGGCACAGGTGTGTGGACTATGCGTTGTAGGTGGTGTGGAGGGCTGTGGAGATTGCGTGTGTTTTGCCTCGGAGGTCTCCTTCGTTTGGATATGTTTATGTGGAGGACTTCTGCATATGTAGGTTGTGTTGTGTAGGTGTGGGTGGTGTTTGAGGTGTAGTGATTGTTTTGATAAACTTTTTGGTGCCAGATATATTGGTTTGAGGGGACTTGGACTTAGTGTCCTAATGTAATTGCATCTCTCACAAATTGCGTAATTGCATCTCTCACAAATTGTGTTCCTAGGTGATAGTAGTAGATGGTTGTCTGTGCACATGAGGCAGTTGCTACACTGTCTCAGGATGCCCATATCACCCAGACTGGCAGAAGAAACTGTAGGAAATTGTCCCTCCATATTTGTCAGAATCTAAGGGAGAAAGGACAGGGAGAGCTAAGGGGTGGGCTTAAAGCCCGGTGCTTAAACCAAACCTAAAAGCTTAGAATAACACTTAAGAATAACACTTAACAATTAAGACAGACTATAAACAAGCAGTAAATAATGCAACAGAAAAGTTGCAGTTTAACACTTTAGAGAACAGACAACAAGTAGCAGGAAAAAGCAAAGCAAGATGAAGTAACAGAGTAGTGAGAAAAAACACAAATTAGAAAATATAAGCAGGTGAATAAATTATCTTTTTTTAAAACACATGGATTAAAATGAATTAAACAGAAAACAACAACTCTGCAAAGTTTTTATAACTGATTGTAAGGCTAACTCCACAAAGATCTGAACAATCCATGTGCAATGGATTGCTATTTGCAATGTACAGCAAGGAAATACAGCACAAAGCAGTAGCCTAGCCTGTAGCAAAGAAATGCAGCACAAATCCAGCCAACTAAATCTGGCAAAATGTTTCAGATATACTAATATTTCATATCTGACATTAGCTAACAAGTTATTTACCACACTTGATGAATGTTATATAATAATGTACTGCTTGTTTCATGATCCAAACATAACTTTGGTTACAATACAATAGTTTTCTGATATAGGAATACAAAATACTGTTTTTTTTTAAATTAGCAGGCAGTCATATCATATTACAGTACATTGCTACAAGCAATCAAAATGATGCAATGTATCATTTGCCCACCAGCAGATTATATTGACCAGTGTCCAGCTGCTACTTTGTGTCAGATACAAATTCTGAGGTCCTCAAGGCTACTGGTGACAAATAGACACAGCTCTGGAAATGAAGGAGCTTAATTGTGTTGTCCTAGTGTTATCTGTCAGTCTAAAGATACATTACAAGATGCAAATTTCTTACAAAGCTGTGCTTCCTTAGACAATGCTGTATAAACTAAGGAGATAATGAAGGATACCATGGGATTACCTTTCCTTCAGAAAGGATACTCAATTTAAGCTCTTTTGCATCTCATTTTGACAAAGATTGTCCCATAAAAAGGAATCACTCAATAGCACTATGCCTGTTGCTGGGATGACCCCCTGATGACCCCCTGAGTCTCCATTTGCATATTATATGATTTTGAGCAAGTTAATTAACCAAACAGTTTTCCTAGGCAGATCCATCAAAGAGGTACTTGCATATAGTGGTTTATACATTTAAGTAATACAAAAATAAACAAATACTAAGGCCAAAAAATGTCAGTGGTCAAACCTGTAGCATGGATCCAGAGATCAAAAAAAGTTTTAAACTACAGGGCCAAGCCTTAAATAAAATCCAAGTTTACAGCTCCCCGTAAAACAGGCCAGCCTTTTTTTTTAGAATGTATACAAAGGACTAACAGCCAAGGCTACTTCTTTGAAATGAAAATGACAAGTCATATATCACTAATTGGAGGGATTTATAGAAGCATGCAACCATTCTCATTGTATGTATTATTACTATTATACAAGAAGTCCAGAATTTCCAAATAGAAGATATTCAAAAAGATTGATTGGAAAATTAGAGGAAAGACATTTTGTGTTCATTAATACAACAGATATAGGAAAGATATTATATAGACCATGAAAATGTATGCTATTTGGAAAAAGATGTAACAGAGGAAGTGTAAAAATATAAAGAACAAAGCCTAAAGATTTTTGAAAAGTATGAAAAAAAACAAACATGGAGATAGGAAAGAGAGAGAGGTTGGATATGGTGCAATATTTATGCAAAGGAGAAAGCCAAACTAATCAATATAAGAAAAAAGCAGCTCTAAATATATTTGAAGAGAAATACAGGCAAAGACACCCAGATATGGAAAATTTCACAATATAAAAATAAGATCACAAAGGAGTAATGTAGAACAGAAGATTAGCAAAGAAGAAACTAAGGACATTGAAGCTGAAGTTATGGAATGCCTGCAAAGTAAAGGATTTACTCTAGAAACCTAACACAGGTTATGACACACCATGCTGGAACAATGTGCCCCCAAAGTAAAGAGAAATAGGTGAAATGGGAGACATCTGAAGAAGAAATATGGACATGGGAAATAAAAGCATACCTAATATGGTGCAATATTTATGCAAAGGAGTAAGCAAAACAAATCAATACAAAAAGCAGCACCAAAGATATTTGAAGCAAAATACAGGCAAAAGCATCTGAATATGGAAAACTTCACAACAGAAAAAAATAAGAAAACAAATGGGGAAAGTAGGAAAGACAATTAGTAATGTAGAAGTTAAAGAAATACAAACTGAAATTATGGAATACCTGCAAAGTGAAGGATTTAATGTAGAAAATACAATTCTGGTAATGTCATTGCATGATGAAACAAAGAGTCCCCAAATTAACGAGAAACAATTGAAACAGGAAGCATCTGATAAGTGGTCACATTAAGATACTCTGGAGCCTTCAACAGGAAACCACTACAAAAGTTTTATTGGAGTTGCACAGAAAGGGAAGAAGCAGGAAACAATGGCAACTCTGATGGAGTCAATGTTTTGGAGTGATAGGCCAGTAAGTTCTCATAAGAAACAGAACAGATGACACAGGGTACAGCTGCAAAAAGTATGTCAAAGGAAGATGTTCTGCAACTTTCTGTAGAATACCAGCAGGAAACAGAGGGCAGGATTCACGAAGCCTCCGTGTAAGAGTTACAAGGCTTACACTGAGGCTGCAGTTAAACGGTGTGACGTCAGCATGTCATACATATGCATGAGGGCATGCTGAATCACACCTAAGGCTTACACGGTCTGTGGAAGACAGTAGGGGGCATGTCCGTAGGCTGAGCCCTGCAAACGGACACGCCCCCAGAAGAGTAAAAGTCCCTAAAGTAAACCCCCACGACAGAGTCCATGGAAATGTGAATAAACACAACACAACACATGCCCCCACAGACTATGAACATAAAATATATAAATGAACATGTTATATATTTTTTAAATTGTAAAGATGTTTGCCCGTGAGTGCGCTCGTTTGCGCGGGCATGCCCGGTGCTTAGCCACAGTTAGCAGTCAGTGGAAAAGCATATAAGAACTAAATATGTGAAGTAAGCCAAAAAGCAATAGTGTAACGGTAGAGACATTGGCTGAAGAGCAGGCAGTCATGGTTCGAGCCCCCACAACATCAATTTTTATTTTTAGTGAAATAAGCACGAAACAAGTCCCTGACATATATGTACACATATAAAATTAAATTTTATGTAAAATATAATGTAATGGGCCATTTATTTTGAAGAAATGTGAGATAACAAAATAATAAAAAATGCCAGATGTGCCTATAGCTGAGCTACAGTTTAACAAGTTGAGTGCATCTGCCCGTAGGTGAGCAGTGGTTTAACAGGTGCAAAATGAGTGCCTGTAGGTGAGCAGTGGTATAACAGGTGCAAAATGAGCACCCGTAGGTGAGCAGTGGTTTAACACGCTGAAACTGTGTGCCCCTAGCTGAGATGAGCGTAAGATGTGTGCTGACAGCCAAATGAAGCGTAAACCAGCATACCCCGTTTGCATGGAGCTGCGCACCGTGCCATCAAGCTAACCAATGGGCAACGTTGAGCAAGCTGTAACAAAACTGCCTTTACACAGACACGCCTCCTAGCCTGTGCAGACAGTCATAAAATATAAAAAGCAGGGGCCAGGTTCGAACCCAGGATACTATGCACCATAGTCAATGTACTGAACCACTAAGCCATGACAGCTGTACTGAGAAAGGCAGTAATAGCAAATATATAGCAGTGAATAGAAAGAGGAGCATGACAAAGCAGGTTTTGTGAAGCTGATACAATTCCAAAATGGCCAATCACAGATAAGTGCTGGAAAAACGGCATATATAAGCCCCATAGGCGGGAATACACAGCATAACCGATTGTAGAACTAACTTGCAGCCAGAATGTCAGGAGTAGGTGAGGGTAGTTGCTTTCAAGCACAGAGGTGGGGCATTGAGGAGTCCAAATATATGGTTTGGCTCCTTGTCCACAATCATGAGGCCCAACTCATGCAGGGCCAGGTCCTGTGGGGAGCATATAGGGCTGAGGCGTGGGACCAGTTGGCTCATGATCTTACCAGTGCCACAGGGATTCCAAGGACTGGTGAGCAGGTCCGTCACCACCATGCGGACCTGAAGAGATGGAAGCAGGACCAACTGAACCTTTGGATCCAGGAGGCCCGGCAAATGCCCAACACCCCACTACTGAGTAAGTTACATCTAATTATGTATGTAAGAAATTAACCTAGCTGATATTATGGAGATGTGTATTCCAATATTACTTTATTTATATTACAGCTGCAGGTGTCCGTTCTGAGAACCGCAGAGCCTATGGCGATAGACTGGTGCAGTTGCACCACCAGGCAGGTCAGTAACCCTCTCCCTGTAACTGTAAATAAATATAAAAGTATGACAGTTAGCAAAAGAGTGCAGTGTAGTCACTAAGTAATAAAATGTGCAAGTAACAGTGTAAGAGTGTTTGCAAGTATTGCTTGATTACAAAAGTGTGTTGCAGTCTGTAATCCAAACAGAAAAATGAAAATGTCTGAAATAAAGTCTATAATAAAGATGTCCCACCTGTAGTATAATAGTACACAACCTGTAGCAGGCTGAAAAGTACAGCTGCAGAAGATGAGCAAAACATGTGTGAAATATATCCCTGTTGAAATACTGAAACATGACAGAAGTGAGACTGTTGGAAAGGATTGTAATAACTACAGATAAAACATGTCAATAAAGCCCAGAAGTAAGTACCATCCTTAATTGTAAAAATAAAACAAGTGCGAGAGTGTGAGAAAGAGTTATGATCCACCAATAAAGTAGTAATAACTCCTGAGTAAATTATACTGCAGTCAGTACAGAATGAAATGAATGTCACAAGCAGAACCAAACTGTGAAATGTGTTCAAAATGTTCCTGCAGCTGGAATGTGTATCCCAAAATCTGGATATGTTGCTCTCAGTCTGCAATATGCAGATAGTATGATTGTCTGAAATACCAAACATCCATAGTTGTCTATAGCCATATAAAGCAAATGTAGCAGCATGATGTAGCTGAACAGAGCCAGATATGAACGTGTATGAATAAAAATGAACATGTATATTGATGTAGCAGTAACATTCCTATCACCAACTTGAAGTAGTTATCACATAGGAAACTGTAGGTAGAACTGTAGTGTGTATATATCTGCAGCTATTAGAAATGTACAGCATATGTATTGGTATTTGAAGGTGTTAATTATATTTTCTTCACCCTACCCTATAACCACATATAATCCATTCCACGTGAAAATGGTATGTGCAATCACGATTAACACCCCTGGACATTTGTCCTGTTGGGTCATACATATGTGCATATACGTTGATGCATCTGCCCTGTTCATACATCCAAACCTGATGGCCTGTTGCCATCAATCAACCCTGCATGTTGTTGGACTGTGTATTGCTGTTCAAATTATGCATGTGTTATGCTCGCTGTTCAATGGTGTGAATATCTGGGTGTTTGGTTAATGGGAATACTAATGCATGCTGTTACAACTAATTGTAAATGGTATTGTATGTTACTAACCCAAACTGTCATGACATAATGCAAAACATAGGACGACAGGGAAGGCGGGTTCCAGCGGACCCACCTCTCCCACCTCAGTTGGTGAGTGCACCTGGCAGTAGTGCCCAGTCTGGACCCTCCTCTGGTGGCCCTGTGCCACCTGCGGGTGGAAGTGCTGCAGGGGATGGGGCTTGTCCCCCCTCTGCAAGTGTGGCTGGAGGAGAACCACCACTCACCCTCTATAGCGTCCGGACTGTGGTGCGTAGGGAGATCCAGGAAGCTGTTCTTGGGCCCCTATGCCAGCTTGAGGCACAGGTGGTACAACTAACGGGCATGCCTGCTGCCCGGCCTACACAGCCCCCAGCACAGCCCCATCCTGGGCAGTGAAGGCACAGTGGCAACTGCCCATGGGTGGGGATATCAGTTCCATTGTTGCCATCTGTGGGCTCATGGGCTCTGGATATCCAAACATCCATCCCCGTCAATTGTGTAACCCCCCCCCACACGTGTCATACACCGCCCCTGTATGCATCTTGTTTGTCTTGTCTGTTGACCTACCCAACCTACCTCCCCAGCTATACCGACTTCTTTTACCTGACATACCACTCTCACCTGAAAAAAAAAAAGGGCACTCTGTACCCACAAAATAATTACGCCCCATACATAGCTGCCCATTTCGCAGACATGTCTGCTGGACATGGAAATCTGTCAATTACAATTGGCTGTACAACAAGTATTATTGTTGTCCTTACACCTCTCTCAGGGGTGGAAGGTTCCAAATGTCACACCAAATTACAAACATATGCACAGCTGTTGCTGATGAAGAAATGGGCAGCTATGGGCCTTACCTACATCCCTCCTGCAAAACCCAAGCTTGTTTCCCTACTGTCTTATCCTCTTTGTGACCCCTTTTTCACCACTTTCCAGTATCCCCATTTTCATTTCTTTCAAAGAAAATAGCACAGGTGTGCGCAAGAATAAGCACTTTTAAGCAGTTGTAAGCGGGTGTGCGTGGAGCTGAACGCCAGTGCGCATGCGAGAGCTCCATGCAAACCAGCACTAACCCGGTTACAACTGCTTAAAAGTGCCTTAGTCATTCTGAATGACAGGTCCTGTAATCTGTTCAAAAGCAAAATAAAATCCCACTGTCAGTCCCAAACCCAGGACCTTGGAAACACTAGTCTGCATGACTTACCACTAAGCCATGACTGTTATATAAAAGCATTGTGCTACAATAAATATATCATGTAATAGTATGAATGAATGTAAAGGGAATATATGATGTGTAGTACACAAAGCATGTCATGTATATTTACTGTCAAATCTAGTGGATTTCTATAATAGTAGTGTGCAAACATAAACAGCCATGCTAGTTGGTAGCTAGTAGGTAATAATGTCACTGTAGCACCTTGCAAGCCACACACATACTCACAGCAGGATAATCACTGCCCATACCCCACAACCTCTTACAGGAAAACATCCGGACCAAGTAGTACAATATGTGGAGCAAAGGGCCAAAAACAGGGACACATTCCAAATAATGTTACAACAAACTTAGACAGTTCAGAGAGTAACAGGTTCTGCATTTTGTTGGATGTTTGGAAGGGTATGAAGTCTGAAACTTAAATGTTTGTCACTATATTCTGACTTGAGCCCAGAGTGATTTGCCAGAAAGAGCTGTTCATGAGATATTGACCAAAATATGAGGCAGAAATGTGGACAACCTGCAAATATCTGTACACTTGAGAGGTCTGACACTGCCATATTTGAATAGTTAAGAGCCTAGACATAGCAACAGTGACTGAGTTACAGGGATGCCCCACAGACTCCATGTGAAATGTACAAACAGTAGGCAGAAAGGTGTTACAACACATGCAATGGTAACTATGAAGTCCTGAAAGTATGCACCACTTGCATGGCAGAAATAGTGTAGTAATACATATGCTCATGCTATCCCACAGTCACAACTGCAGAATACCAGACAATTTAATGGGTGTACCCCACTGATATGTACCATTCCATGAGACAGATAACAGATGCACCTGAAAGTCTCTGGGGCCTGCTCAGCAGCATACTCAAATACCCTAATAGATGTCAAGGCCCACACCATGGCCAGACCACAATGCATGCAGTAACACCCTAGCAGATATAGCAAGCATTCCAAGGTGTGAATGTACATGGAAAATAGGAAAGCCACAGCAACACACTACAGTCAAGACACCTAGCAGGCATACAAGTAGTGACTGTAAAGGGCAAATATTGAAGCCATAGCAACAAAGTGCAAGAGCCACTGCTATACACCAGTTACACTACATGTCCCACAGGAAAGCGCACACACCCACATTAACAGTAGTAGTAGTCTTAGATGTCAGTGTACATACACACTTAGTACAGGAAACTGGAGAAATGAATGGAGAAATGTTAATCTACAACACAGCTGGAAATATGAGAGAGATACTAACCTTTACACTCACAGAACAGTGTCCACAGCATACCAGCATGGTCCCTGCCCTTAAAATCTGAAAGGGCTATGCCTATCTCACATACCTTTTTATAGCACTGTCCTGAAATCACAGTGAGAACTGCAATCAGTACACAACTGGCTGCATGCAATTAGCAAATGCTGGCTAACAATTGGTGCAGAGGCCATCACATGGACATATGCAGATACCTACAAAAGCATGCTGTACTCCCAGTCCACACATGCAATACATTCATTGCACCCTGTGGAGGTAGGGAGAGACAGAGAGAGAGAGAGAGAGAGAGAGAGAGAGAGAGAGAGAGAGAGACAGAGAAAAAAATTAAACATACACAAACAAAACTGGTCAGCAACAACCACCTGAAAGCTGACAACTGGCAAGTGGAGCAGCAGGACACAAAACTAGATGGCAACACAAGCAGCTGTGACAAACACAGGTAATGTAAAGTAATACTATAAAAGTCTACATACTGTGAACCCTCCATATGTGTCATTGGTCTGTATCCAGATGTATATGAAGATGTGCAAAGGGCAGGGGACATACAGCAACTATCAGTGAAGGCTGTACATACATTTGTATGTGAGAGCATCTATGTGCACATATCAATGTAGGTTGAATGTAGGTTGTAGTGCAATGTACAAAGTAGGTTTCACAGTTATGTATGTTTAGCAGTATGTTAGTGTGTGTATACAGTTTTGTAAACAAACATGTTGATATACCTATCTATCATATGGATACGTATGTATGTCAATATATGTATGTATGTATATATATATATATATATATATATATATATATATATATATATATGCATATATGTATACATACATAGAGAGAGATGTAGGAATACATAGACAGATGTAGATAGATAGAATATGTACAAACATATATATGTAATACACACATACAGATATAGATATATGTAGATACATATACATAGACAGACAGATCTGACTATCTACAGGTATGACTGTATATGATGATCTCACACTCCCCTTGTCCCACTCCCTCTGTCACTCTCACCCCCTCTCTGACACCCCCTCTCCATATCTATAGCAATATATGTACATCAATATATATATGTATATATGTATACAGATATATATATATATATATATATATATATATATATATATATATATATATATATATATATATATATACATACATATAAATATATATATATATATATATATATATATATATATAGAGAGAGAGAGAGAGAGAGATGTATATATATTCTGAGTGAGGCACATGTGTACAGATGTATTGCAACAGGTACCTGGTGACAAAGGCATGGAGTGAACACCAGTGTCAAAACTGGAGTACCATACCCCATTTCAAATGACCTACACCAGTAACCACCAGATATGTGATTGGCTGCCCACCACTACATGTGTTAGGGGTGAACAGGGTCATAAATGTGTACAATAGTCCCCCCAATGATATTCACAGTGGCACACTATTCCTGGAATACCTGCACATGGTATGTGTCACCAGACATGGTGTGTCAGCTACGGACATGTAGGTCAGTGTACCTCTCCACACCACATAATGGCTGCCACGGTATGTACCTCACATGACAGCTGCAGATATGGAGAAGGACACAGTGACATGTACAATACTGTGACAATGCACTCAAACACATTACCAATGCACAGTGACTGACAACACCACAGAGTACACACATACTATCCACATAGAGGTTACAACTCCTGGATTTACATGCTTAAGTCACACCCATGACAGATGTCCAACAACCATAGTAACACCTCACACCATCCACAACCTAAATGACTGCTGTGTGACATCCATGACACTGCAATAGATAGCACATGGTGGAGGTACAGGTTTCTACCCACAGATAATACATACCCTGCAATATACCACACAGCGTTAAGAAGCAAGACTCCCCATGAGTACATGTCACACATACCCCTGCTGAATGTTAGTCAGATAGGTATTATGCCATATGAGTCACCCTGTGTAACTGCTTGACAGCAGCAGGTACCATCACATCACATGTGTCACAATGGTCAGGGTAGCAGAACAGTATGCTGCTATAGTCCCAGGTGCAATAGCATATTGTATTGTATTGTAATGTATTGTATTGTGTTGTATTGTAGTGGTATGTAGACGTGCCTCCTTTGTGTAGTGGAACCACTGCTGCTGTGTGCCAGTGCACAGGTACATATCCTGTAGTCAGGCTAGTGTTACATAGCACTTCTAAATGTGTGTTTAGCTCCTCTTGGAGTTCATGTAGCATGCAACCGGGGATACCATCAGGTCCCATTCATGTTGTGTATCATGCTTTCCTGAGGGCGGCTCTCACCTGGACATCTGTGATGACAGGGAGGTTACAGTCAGCTGGGATAACTATGTCTTATTTTGGGGGAGAGGGAGGGGGGAAACCTGCACTGAACCTGTCTGCCACAATGTTGCCAATATCTGTGGGTTCAAATTTGTTGTTGTGTACTAACTATGAGCATAATGGAGGGTTTCTGACCAGGTTGCTAACATAACTGAAGAAGGCCTTGTGGTTATCTGTAGTGTCCCTGTTGATTTCCCTCTCAAAGTTGCCCATGGATGTTTGTATGTGAGAAAATAGCTCCTTACTAGTGCTGATCAGACATGCCTTCCCTTTATGGAATTATGCTCTGTCTTGCAGCAGCTTCCATCTTTTGTTATACAATCTGTCTATGGCTGGGGTCCACCAGACAGGATGCTGTCCCTTTGTGGAGAGTGTCTTGTTCTTAAATGGGATTGCATGATCCATGCATTCTTGGAGATGTCCGTAGAAATAATTTGTGAAGGGGTCAGCATTGTGGGTTGTGTCTTCCACTGACCCAGTGGGCTGAAAGGATACCATGTCACTGTTACAAAGTGTAACATTTGCATTTAAAATGTTATTCACTATAGTCATTTGTGCTGGTGGTGGAGGTGGGATATGTATATCCAGGGCAATTAGTTTGTGGTCAGCTCACAGTAGTTGTTGATGTACCCCATACAGTACCTCGATACAAACCCCCAGAGTGAGGAGGTGCTTTGGACCTGAATCAGTGTTCTGACTGCTAGGGTTTGGTAGTATGTGCCAGGTACTGTTGCACAGTTGTTGGCTGAGCACGGATACCTGGCCATTTACATGTGTATCCACCAATAGACAGACAGATGCTATATATGTGAGATATGTTGTATCACAACAGTGGAGTAGCATGTGTAGTATGTGTGCCAAATTCTGCTGACATATTTAGCTGATATCCAGTTATTTCCTTTTACAGGACTATGGCTCACCAGTGCAATCCAGCTTACTCAGCAGCTGAGGATGAAGAGATACACCAGAGCCTGGTGCGGGATTATGCAATATTCTTTTCCCGCACCAGCCAGAATCAGCAGGAGAGGGCTGCACTGTGGCAAGACCTGGTTCGTCGGGTAAATAACATAGGCACGCATAATAGGACATATGAGCAGGTACAACATCACTGCAGTGATTTAATCAGAAATGTCCGTCAGCGTGCGTCGGATATCCACAGGCAACAGGTTGCCACAGGTGGTGGGGTGGCTACACATCGCCCACTCACCAGACTGGAGGGACTACTCAACAACAACAACAGAAGCAGACATGCATTATGATGGAGGCTGGAGCCACGCAGCAGCAAGACTACGAGCGTGCAGGTAATATGCCATATGTATAGTTGACTGTTGTGTACACTGGTAGTTAATGCATGTGTGAGGTGTGTCCTTGGTTTGTAGCTGTCATCATAGTATTTAATGTGCAAGTGTGATATTCTCAATATCAGCAGCTGACCTGTGAAAGGTGACTGTTTTACTACTCACCTGTATCATACTCAGTAACAATGGCACAGTTGTGCCCACTGACATTAGTTTCCTCACTTCTGCAGGTCCCTCCGGTGTAACAGCAATGCAGCCTATCCATGCTGGTGAGTGTGTATTAACAATACCTTTAATAGTCTTGATAGTAATAGTAATATTAGGCTCACTGAGTAGTGCTCTGTGTATGCATGCAGGTGTGTCTGTGTCTGTGTGTTGATATCTCGCATACTGAGTAGTGTGCAACTGTGTGCATGTGTGCATGTGTGCAACTGTGTGCATGTGTGCATGTGTGCAACTGTGCATGTGTGCATGTGTGCATGTGTGCATGTGTGCACCTGTGCATGTGTGCATGTGTGCATGAGTGCATGTGTGCATGTGTGCACCTGTGCATGTGTGCATGTGTGGACCTGTACATGTGTGGATGTGTGCATCACTGGTAATATTGTGTAGACATTGTAAACTGTGTTTCCTGTTTCCCTCCCACAGGTTCTGGTGCTGCTCTGGTGTCATGCAGCAGGGAACCTGAATCAGGTGCCATGGGTACTGATAATGATGACATATGTGTAATGGCACAGGAAGGTATGCCAGGGTCCATCATTGGTCAGCCAATTGACAGTACACAACTGTCAACCCCATCAATGCACACAGTTATCCTGCCAATACACCCTTTGTCACCAATGTCCCTAGGTGATGGACAGGATACAGTGGGCATTGGCCAGGGTAATGTGGTATCTGTGTCACATGCATCCCCACACAGCAGCCATGGGCATGGCCCTGAGATGGTACCACACAGACAGATGTCCAGGGGTTCTCGTGGGAGCATCTGTTGTGGGCTGTTATGCAGGCACAGTCACGTATGGAATGGTACAACAGACAGGGTCTGAGGGAGCTGACAGCATGTCGCACATCCTTGACTGACAGTATGCGTGACATTGCAGCTGCCATCCGTAATTTCACCGATGTCATAGACAGACATTGTGGGGACATATTAGACCAGTTCCACAAATACATGTCCATGAGCCAGGGCGATGGTGGATGGTTGAGGCGTCAACATGGGCGTATGCCAGCAACAGCAGCAGCTGGCAGTCATCGTGGATGACAACAGGGCCGTGGCCACCCCCATAGTGCCAGCAGCAGCCCCAGCAATGCTGGGTCTGTGCTGTCATCAGACCGCCCCAGGAGACCACGTGCACGTGGCTCTGGCTAGGCCCTACAGGGATCTGTGTCCAGTCAATGAACACCTGCTTCTGATGACAGTACCCAGTCTGGGTTTGTACCAGATACGGTCCGTAGCACCCCTGCAAGGCACATGTACCATGTCCATGGCCAGAGACACTGATCTGTATGTCCTGGCAGGTACAGTCTGTGGCCGTCCACAAACACCAGTATATGGCAGCCATGAGGTGGAACTGTGTGCACCCATACACACATGCAAATTGACAACACCTAGGGCTACCGCATACATGCACACACTGCATCAACATTGCCCCACCTTGTACTGCTGTCCCTCACCAACACACATACACATACATGTCAATTGGTGGTATTGGTGGCTGACTCAGGCATACCAAGTTCACACCCTGTGCATATGATGAAACTGTGCCCCCTCCTGCAATCTGTAACATCAGTGTAGGTACAGGTTAACATGTTGCTGATGCACAGGGTGACTACATAGACGTGTAGTAATAGTATCATGTTGTTAACAGTACTGTGTGCTGATATAATTGTGGGTATATCCCAGCATGCCTGATGCGGTAAGGGTATGATTGTCATGTAGTGTTGTCTACACCCATGGTAAGTACCATAGTGTATCATCTGCACATGTTGGCATTCTGGTGGTAAGGATGTCAAGAGAAGACTACATACATAGGTAGCACAGGGGATAAGGTAATGAAAGTATTGATATGCAATGATGGACATGTAAACTGCATGTGGCATGTTGCCCACACTGGACTCTGCAATGCGGATGTATGAGGATGTTGATATGTGTGCAGTACTACACGACTGGTACAGGACACACAGGAGCACCCTAGCACTGCAAGCTCACATCTCATACCATGCTAGACAGCCCCAACACACAAAACTAACTATCACAGGAGGGAGAGTCCCCATACATGTCAGGGATACTGTGGTGGCAGGCCAGGTAGCATACATCCTACTAAGTATGGAACCACTGAGTGAAGGCTCAGTGTCTATTTGACATGTGTGTTACTGCAGGTATGAGCACCTGGGTTTCCATCCAGTTATTGTACATCCTGACAGTACATGGTCTGTACACTTGTGTGTACTGACACTGGACCCTAGCCATCTGACCTGTGGATTTCCATGTGCATGTGTATAGTGCCCGCATATGTGCACTGTTACCTAGTGGGAGTGGTACAGCTTGTTTGTTGTACAATGGACTACATGCAGCCCTGCTTTCTGTAGCTTTGTTTGCATGCATGTTTGCTTGCAGTTACCCTGGAACACTGATCCTACCTGCAATGCAGAGTTACAGAGCTTCTGTGGACTCCTAGTGACATCTGCATAGCTTACTATATGTATGTCCATGTCTCACTTGACAGAACGTCACTGTTTGCCTGTTCACATGTACGTTGCCTGTGACACATTGCATATGACTTACCTGGCATTTGTCCACGTGAGCAGTCATATATGCCAGTGCTAACTAATCACAGACACTACACCCAAATAAAACCAAGACCCGATCCTCCAAAGGCAGACGTCCTGTCTGGTGGACCCCAGCCAAAAACAAACTATACAATAGAAGGAGGAAGATACTAAATGATAGAGCAAATTCCCAAAAAGGGAAGACATCACTGATCAGTATTAGCAAACAACTACGGGCACTCATAAAATTGTCTAAGGCCAGCTTCAAGAGGAAATTGAACAGGACACTAAGGATAATCACAAATCTTTCTTTCATTATGTTAGGAACCTGGGTGGTAATTCCCAGATATGCTCCGAATTAGTCCCAAATGACAAAAGAAACACCGAACCCACAGACATTGCCAACATCCTAGCTGATAGGTTCAGTGCAAACATCACCCCCCCTCCACACCAAAAGGGCAAATATCTATCCCAGCAGAGTGCTGTCCCCCTGACATCTCAGATGCTCAGGTAAGAGCCGTCCTCTTCAAAGCAAAAAACACAGCATCAATGGGACCAGGCAGTGTCCCAGGCTGTGTCCTACATGAACTCCAAGAAGAGCTAAACCCAAACATAAAACTACTGTTCGATCTCAGCCTTACTACAGGATATGTGCCCAAAGAGTGGCGTACAGCAACAGTGGTCCCTCTCCAAATGGTGTTGCCCCAACGGATCCTGGAAACTATCGCCCCATAGGCCTGACTATCTTGGTCTGCAAAGCTATGGAAAGGATCATCATGGACCTCATAAATAAAGATATTGGGGACCTACAGACACTGGGTCCTACCCAGTTTGGCTTTGTTAAGGGCAGATCCTGCCTCTTAAACCTGGTTGATTTCTTTGAAACAGTCACCAAGGCCATTGACGAGGGGAAGGTGGTCCACACAGCCTACCTGGACCTCGCAAAAGCCTTCAATACAATACCCCACTCGGGCATTATAGAGAAGCTCGCCAGCTTAAATATCAACCCCTATGTTACTAGATAGATTGCAAACTGTCTCAAGGACAGAACCCATGGTTAGAATTGCTGGAGCCATGTCAGACTCCAAAACAGTTACAAGTGGTGTCCCACAAGGCTCAGTCCTGGGACCTCTCTTGTTCGGTATATATTTCTCGGAGGTACAGGCCAACATGGAAGGACTGTGGCTGACCATGTTCGCAGATGACTGCAAACTGGCCGCCATAATCGACTCTCCAGCCGACACAAGCATCCTCCAAAAGGGCTTCATAGAAACAGGCAACTGGTGCCAGAGCCATGGCCTCAAGCTAAATGCCAAACAGTGTATAGTCATCTCCTTTGGCAAAAACAAAGTGCCCACAAATGACCACATAGGTGGTAATCCATTAAGTACAGAATAAGTAATTAGGGACATGGGGACCCACGTTGATAGCAATCTCTCATTTGACAACCACATGGCCACAGTGGTTAGAAAATCATTTTATATAGCCCACCTCATCATGAAGGGATTCACATCTAGATCAGGGGAGGTCATTGTGCCTCTTTACTCATCCCTCAGCAGTCCCATAATTGAGTACAATGCCCCTGTTGGGATGTACCTTACCAGACACCTGCAGCAACTGGAAAGACCCCAAAAGTACCTCACCAAGAGGATCAAAGGGCTCAAACAGATGCCATATGCTGCCCGGTTAAAGAAACTCCAGCTCTACTCAGTGGCATACCGTCTGTTCAGAGGCGATCTGTGCCCGATGTATAAAGCCATGTCCAGCCCGGAATTAATGGACATGCTGCACCTCAGAATATCCAAATCCCATCGAGCTACCCGCTCGAGAGACTTGAACCTCAGCACTGAAATAAATAGGACATGCTGGAGGGACAGATTCATAACCCAGAGGCTCCCTTCACTCTGGAATACAATCCCAGTCCAGGTTAGGCAGAGTCCCTCATTGACTCTCTTCAAGAGGAATCTTAATGAGTGGATGGTAGATTGTAGGTTTACCCCGGGTATCATATCTGTGTCACTGTTAGACAGAGGCACAGTATACTAACCTCGGAAAAGGGCATGGCAAATTAATTTAAAATGGGTGGCGAAAGCCAAACACATTCTAGCTAGGCTTATAAATGCCCTAGGACAGATAGCCTAGTATGAACCTATGAACCTATGGACCTATGTACCTTGTTCCCCATTGGCCCTATGTGCTGTTAATCACCATGACAATCACAATACTATGGTAGCATGTGCAAAGTCACTTGTCAGTCACCTCTATGGTACAGTTGTGGTATATGTGGGTCATGTGGCAATGTCACAGCTGCCACATGTACACAGTCAACCCTCTCCCCTACACATGGACGTACAACACATGTATGAGATGCAACCACATAGCCAAACTGGGGACTAAGCACTCCGAACTCAGTACTGGCATAACCTGTCAGGTGGCATGAAATACTACAGTGACTACAATACCAGTCTGATGTAGACCTACACTGACAGCAATCCAAACACGGGAACACACTGGGCCATTCGTGGAGCCTCAGAATAGCATCCTGCCTGAGCAGCAGACACCTCTGCAGCTGGCACACAGGCATACATTAAGCCAGAACACAGCACATGCTACACATAGCACACAAATCCTGTGTGTCAAACAGTCACAGCCTGTATGGCTAGACAACACACCTGTTACAGTTGTGTTAGGTACCTTTATTGTCCGGTACAGTGAAGTCACGCTCACCAGGCTGGACAAGGTGAAGGTCACAGTGATATGCCCGTGGGGCACTATGGTTCACCACATGACACAAGCATACAGGACAGTCAGAGGCATGGACACATATGACTCAGTCATTGTCCATGCCACTATGGCTGACCTGTGATGTACCTCCCTGGACTACATGATAGAGAACATGGAAGGGCTCTCTGAGCATGTGGCACAGGCTGGTATGACCCATGGGAACTATTGAAGGTCACAGGTACATATGTGTATTTGGCACACACATACATCATCTGTGTCCATTGCCATTACTGGTTTAATCAATGTCATGCATTATTGTGAACAACAACCCACACATGGGCATTCTGTGTGACAAAAACACACGTGGCATGTGTGGAATTCAAAGCCATAACTAACTGTGCTATGACAGTAGTGAGAGACGCAGTAGCAGAGCATGCTATTTGCATTACTGGGTGATTTGTCCTCTTCCGCTGTAGTTGTAGGGTGCTCACATCATCTCTGTGTAGAGATTGGTATATGCAGCAGCTGGTGTGTTGTACTGGTTGGCAAAAGGGTCAGTTCTCTCACACATGTAATTGCACACACCCTACTTGTATCCCCATGCACACACACTTGCAGGATTCAAATCCCTACCTAACGATGTTATGACACTCAAGACGGACGCATTAGCGGAGCACGCTATTCGCATTAGTGGGAGGTTTCCCTTCTCCTGCTGTACTTATAGGGTGCTGACGTCATCAGTGTTTAGAAGGGGAATGTGCATCCCGTCGTGTTTTCTCCTACTTGCCAAAAGGGACATTTCCCTCATACAGAATTGCGCACACACACACACTTGCAGGATTCAAACCCCTACCTAACTGTTATGACACTCGAGACGGACGCATTTGCAGAGTGCGCTATTCGCTTTACTGGGAGGTTTTTTTTCTCCTGCTGTATTTATAGGGTGCTGACATCATCAGTGTTTAGAAAGAGGAATGTGCATCCTGTAGTGGGTTCTCCTAGTTGCCAAAAGGGACATTTCTTTCATACAGAATTGCACACACACTTGCAGGATTCAAACCCCTACTTAACTATGCTATGACACTCGAGACGGACGCATTAGCAGAGCGTGTTATTCGCATTATTGGGAGGTTCCCTTCTCCTGCTGTACTTATAGGGTGCTGACATCATCAGTGTGTAGAAAGAGGAATGTGCATCCTGTAGTGTGTTCTCCTAGTTGCCAAAAGGGACATTTCTTTCATACAAAATTGCACACACACTGAGCATTTGCAGGATTCAAACCCCTACCTAACTATGCTATGACACTTAAGACAGATGCATTAGCAGAGCTTGCTATGTGCACTAGGGGGAGGTTTCCCTTCTCCTGCTGTACTTATAGGGTGCTGACATCATCAGTGTTTAGAAAGAGGAATGTGCATCCTGTAGTGTGTTCTCCTAGTTGCCAAAAAGGGACATTTCTTTCATACAGAATTGCACACACACTAATCCCCCTCCACACACACTGAGCACTTGCAGGATTCAAATCCCTACCTAGGTATGTTATGGCACTCAAGATGGAGACATTAGCGGAGCATGCTATTTGCATTACTGGGAGGTTTCCCTTCTCCTGCTATACTTATAGGGTGCTGACATCATCAGTGTTTAGAAAGAGGGATGTGCATCCTGTACTGTGTTCTCCTAGTTGCCAAGAGGGACATTTCTTTCATACAGAATTACACACACAATAACACCCCTCCACACAACTGAACATTTGTAGGATTCAAACCCCTACCTAGCTATGTTATAACACTTGAAACAGACACAGCAAAGCGTGCTATTCACATTACTGTTAGGTGTCCCTTCTCCTGCTGTACTTATAGGGTGCTGACATCATCAGTGTTTAGAAAGGGGAATGTGCATCCTGTACTGTGTTTTCCCAGTTGCCAAAAGGGACATTTCCCTCACACAGACTTGCACACACACACAGCATTTGCAGGATTCAAACCCCTACCTAACTATATTATGACACTTGAGAGAGACGCATTAGCAAAGTGCACTACCCAAATTACTGGGCACCTGCTCTGCACCTGCAGTATTTATAGGGTGCTGACATCATTATTTCTACAGAGGTATGTACATCTAGTACTACCTGTCAGTTGGGGGATAGCATATATATGCATTTGCAGCCACCTACTTCAGGGTCAGTTATGCACATCGCACTGGCAGGTTATGTTCTATACCATGCTTCGTGACCACAGGACCTGTAACACACAACACAACCAGTTTGGACCACCCCTCCCACATCCAGGAGACACACTTTGCTTCCCTGGGAACAGTGCCAAGATATGCAGGTGTTCACATACACCATTCCAGTTGTTAACGTCAGGTACAGGTATGTTGTGTGTGGGAAATACTCAGGCCTCTACAACATTACCCTATAGCCACTACAATTTGTGAGTACATGTGCTATGGCAGGACCACTCACCACAGCCACAAGGGGGAATACATATTGCATCTGACCATCTACAACATGGGTACTCACTGTTCCACACCAGACGAAGACCACCATTGTTAATATGTGGCCATACCCACCTTTCCCTGGACATCCACATCCCATCCCCACCCCCAGGCAAGGTTGTGACTGCAAACAAAGTGTATTTATCAAAAGCAGACTTTACACTTGTGAAAACTGGGGTGGAAGACTTCAAAGGACCCATGCTGGGGGAGTATACAGGCCACTCTGCATACTCCTTGACAATTGCATTCTATGAGCATGTGGAAGGTTTGCATTGATCATGCTATCCCAAATATACCCATGCCTCCTCTCCGCAACAGGACACCTGTCAGGTGTACACCAGCCATATATGAGCTGTCCAACAGACAGAGTGAGCTAATACATTGCAGAGCAGTAGCCCACAGAGGGAGGACATCTCTGAACAGTACTGGCATGACACTTCAATCCCTCATAATCATCACGACAAAGTGTTGACAGTGAAATTGTCCAGACAATGCAGATAAGGCTCCCCTCAGTCTGTTATTGACGCCCACATACTGTTAGAGGTCTTCAGCAACCCTCTTCCAGCACACACAAACAACATGGATGTGGCTTAGCAAATTCAACCCCTGGAATCTCCACTGTGTCCCTGCTTGACAGAGGCACAGCACACTAGCCTCACATGGTGCCTTATGTGACCTACTTTATAGTGGCACAGTAGCCTACTGTACTGGGGAGGCAGATGCCAAGCACACTCTGGCTAAGCTGTCATTCCCTAGGGCAAACAGCCTAGTGTTGACCTCTACACCCATATGTTTAATTGTCAGATGCACAATATTTGTTGCTGATAGACTGTTTGCAGGTCTTTATTGCCATAGCATTCCCTGTTTCTATGAACAATTTGTGTATCTGTGGAAGATGTTTGAATATGGGAGGGATCCACTATTTCATGTATGTCTCTGTAGTCATTTAACTGTGTGCACTGGTCAGATTGCTGCATTGTGGTTGGTTCCTGGAATTACACGTACAAATACCAGATATGTGTGGCCAAATGCTAAACTGAGATTTGGCCTAAGTGTGTGAGCATGCCCAGTTCAGGCTTCCCATGGCATGTTGTCTGACATATGTCTCATTTCTCAAAGTATTGTGAGCTGTCCATATGTTGAACTCTGCAGCCCACCACATTTGTGGATGAGTGTGAACTTCAACAAAATATCTCACGTTTATGGTTGTGTGTTGTGTGTCATGTTGTGTAGTTACTGTCCAACTGCTTTGTGTCTGAACACAACAGGGATTATACTCTGCCTGCAGGGTTTGCATGGGATACTTTGCATACAGTTGTCAACATCCTTTTATACTGACCTAACACTGTAGTACCGTATAGTGTACTGGTTCAGTACTTTCACTGCGGTGGACAGTATCTTGGCCTTTAGTCCTATCACTGCTTTACATTATCATAGTGAGCACAACAGCCTGGTTAGGGGCCAGTTGTGCACATCTGACCATGTTGCATTATGTTCAGATATGAACTACTTAAACCAGGCTTGTCCAACATTGGTAGTGTATTCCACAACATAGGTGTACATTGGCAAACACTAGCAATGTGCCCTAGGCCATTTCTAATGCTAGTCGGAGAGTGTGTTTGTCCTTCGGCACACATTGTAGGTGGAGTTTGCCATGACATATGTCATGGTTAGTATACTGTGCCTCTGTCTACCCATGACATAACAGTGATACCCAGGGTAAACCTACCATCTCCCATCCACTCATCAAGATTCCTCTTGAGGAGAGTCGATGAGTGACTCTCTGGCTAACCTGTACTGGGAGTTTACTCAGGAGTGGGGGTGGCTTCTGTGTTATGGATCATTCAGTACAGCTTGTCCTATGTATGTCAGTGCTGGGGTTCAGGTCTCTCATGTGCATAGCTCACTGCCATTCAGATTGTACAAGGTGCAGCATGTTCATTGATTCCAGCTTGGACATGGCTTTATACAACAGGCACAGCTTGCCTCTGGGTGGGCAGTATGGCAGTGTGTGGAGCTGCAGTTTGTTTAATCAGGCAACACATGGCATCTGTTCAAGCTCTTTGATACTTCTGATGAGGTACTTTTGGGAACTTTACAGTTGATGGAGGTGTCTGCTGAGGTACATCCCACAGGGGCTATTGTAGTCAATTGTAACGCTGATGAAGGATGACTGCAGAGCCACAATGACCTCCCCTTATCTAGATCTGACAACCTTCATGGTAGGTGGGTATATGGTATGTTTCTGTAACCACTACAGCCACATGTTTGTCCAATGCAGGATATCTATCATCTTGTGTCCCCAGGTCTCTCATTACATGTTAAGTACTTAATGGGTTAACACCTATGTGGTAATTGGTGGGCACTTACTGTATATCCACAGGGGTTGACTATACACTTTTCTGCAATTAGCTTGCTGACATGGCTATGGCAACAGTTGTCTGTTTCTATGTGGCCCTTTTGTGGGATGCTTGTGTCAGCTGGAGGGTCAAATATGGTGGCCAGTTTGTAGTCCTCTGCAAACATGTTCAGACACAGTCCTTCCATGTTGGCCTGTACCTATGGGACATATATACCAAATGAGGGAGGTCCCAGGACCAAGCCTTGTGGGATGCCAGTTATATCTGGTTTGTAGTCTGACATGGCTGCAGCATGTCTGACCATGTCAGTTCTGTCCTTGGTCTGGTTTGCAACCCCTCTACTGACATAGGGGTTTATATTTAAGCTGGTGAGCCTATCTATAATGAACACATGGGGTATTGTATGGAAGCCTTTGCAAGGTCCAGCTACGCTGTGTGGACAACATTGCCCTCATCAATGACCTTAATGACTGTTTCAAATGAGTCAGACATGTTTAAGGGGCAGCATCTGCACTTAAGAAAGCCATACTGGGTAAGGTCCAATGTCGGTAGGTCCCCAATATATTTATGTCTGCGGTACATGCTGATCCTTTCCATAGCTGTGCAGACCAAGCTTGTCAGGATTCTGGGGTGGTAGTTTGCAGTATCCATTCAGGCAACACCTTTGTTGGGAAGGACCACTGTTGTTGTACACTGCTCTTTGGGTACATATCCTGTGGTAAGGCTGACATTGAGCAGTAGTGTGATTTGGCATTCCATTCTTCTTGGAGTCCATGTTGGACTCAGCCCAGGACACCATCTCATACCATTGCTGCTGTGTGTTTTGCTTTGTAGATGCTGGCTGTTACCTCAGCATCTGCAATGTCAGGGGGCCAGCAGTCTGCTGGGATAGATATTTTGCATTCTGGGGTTTGCACTGCACCTGTCAGGTTGTATGTTGGCAATATGTGTGTGTGTTTGGTATGTTGTTTGTAATATTTGAGTGATTCAGAGCATATTCGTGAATTCCCAACAAGGTTCCTACCATCAGTTGAGAAAGCCTTGTGATTATCCTTAGTGTCCTGTACAATTTGTATCTTCATAGGTTCATAGGTTCATACTAGGCTATCCACCCTAGGGCATTTATAAGCCTAGCCAGAGTGTGTGTGGCTTTCGCCACCCCTTGCTATGTGAATATTATGGCTATTTATGATTTACTTTACTGTTCCTCTGTCTGGACGTGACACAGTGAAGACCCCCAGTGTACATCTACGATCATCCAGCCACTTGGCAAGATTCCTGTTGAAGAGTGTCAGTGAGGGGCTCTGCCTAACATGGAGTGGGATTCTGTTCCAGGGTGTAGGGAGCCTCTGGGTTATGTATCTGTCCCTCCAGCACATCCTATTTCATTATGTGTTGAGGATGACATCTCTCACTCTCACAGATCCGATGGCTTTGGGTTTTCTGGGGTGGAGCATGTCCATTACTCCTGTGTTGGACATGGCCTTGTACAACAGGCATACAACGCCTCTGTGTAGGCAGTATGTGACTGCATTCAGCTGGGGTGTCTACAGCCAGGCAGCATATGACATATATTTGAGACCCTTTATCCTCTTGGTGAGGTACCTTTGAGGTCTTTCTAACTGCTGCAGGTGTCAGGTAAGGTACATCCCAAATGAGGCATTGTACTAGATTATGGGTCTGATAAGAGAATAGTACAGGGTCACAATGACCTTTGTTGACGTAGATGTGAATCCTTTCATGATACGGTGTTCAATATAGACAGTCTTCCTAGCCAGATTGGCAATGTGAGTGTCACATAACAGGTTACTGTCCACTTATGTCCCTAGGTCCCTGATTACTCCTTCCATACATAATGGTTTACCACCTATGTGGTAATTTGTGAGTACCTTGTTTGGTATTTGGTGGGACATTCATACTGTCCAGTGTCTTCAGGATGGCTGGGTGGGGTTCCTGTGTGTGAGAGTGTGGTCTGTAGCATGCTACAGACTGTACAGAAGTTTTGCCTACTGTTAGGTGCACATGGGTGGTCTCTGATGCTTCGTGCATTGTCAGTTACCTGGAAATATGGGTGTCTGTGCTGAATATGGATGCTCCCCCTCCTTTTATGTTTTGGTCCAGGTTTTGGGGCCATAACGCATGATATGAGGTATAACCTGGTAGTGCTGGTGTGCTGTCAGGAGGCTTGCAGCAGGTTTCTGTCACTGCATGGACATCGATGTTCTCCATACTGGGGAGGGCCTCAGGAGCATGCATATTGTGGTTTACACATCTGGCATTGGTCAGCATTACCCTTATGTTTCTTACCACTTATGTTTTCTTGGCTGGTGGGTTAGTCTTTTCAGCCTTGCCTATGTAAGGCTCTATGGAGGTGGCAAAAGCCTTATCCAATATCCAGATGCCCAGGGGTAACAGGTGCAAGCCATCGCTGGAACAGCAGCATGGCTTGTCAAGCATGACATCCCAAGCAGACAGACATCAGATCCTCTTGGAATGACAGCAGTAATTGTGCCACTTGTTAAAGCTGATCATTCTGTGTTTGTACTGTGGCATCATTCTTGGTGAGGGTAGGATGCTGCAAATGGTCAGTGTCATACCGGCTTGGAGTACATACTCGGAGAGATCATCTGTGTCTCTTTTCATGTAGTCCAGGGAGGTACATCTCAGGTCATTCACGCCAGCATGGACAATGACTGCATCATATTTGTACTTGCTTTGGGGTAACCTGCGCACTTGTGTTATGTGGCGTATTGTAGCAGCCTACAGGCAGCTTACTGTACCCTTTCCCTTGTTCAGTCTGGTGAGCGGGACAGCAGTGTCTCTGTCTATGGAGTCACCTATTACAACTGTATCAGGCATGTTGTTTCTCCTTCTGGCCTGTGACTGTTTGGCACACCAGCTTTGTGTATTATGTGTTGCATGTGCTATGTTTGGAGGTTGTGGTTGCTTGGGGGTCTGCTTTGGAGGCCTCTGTCGGTGTGATGTGTTTGTAATTAGGGCCTCCAGGAATGTTTTTCTGTGTTTATGTCTTTGGTTTGCAGTTGTGATAGGTCTATGTGGGACTGGGTTTGTGGTGTGTGTGGTTATCTTCTCCTCCTGACTAGTTTTGACAGTACTGAGTTGAGGGATCTCAGCCTCCGGTTTGGATAAATGGTTGCATTTCTCACATATATTTGTATTTCTTGGGGGGAGTTGAGGGTTGTCTGTGTACTTGGGGCAGGTGTAACATTGCCTCAGGATTCACAGATTCAACTTGTAGCTGGCCTTAGTGGATTGTATGTGTGGACATATTTTATTGCCATACTACTGATCAGTGATTACTTCCCTTTTTATGTTTGCTCTATCATGTAGTAGCTTCCTCATTCTCTTGCATGATTTGGTAATGGCTGGAGTCCAGCATGCCAGATGCTTGCGTGTATGGCATTGTGTCTTGTTGTTATTTGGGATTGCATAATCCAAGCATTCCTGGCTGTGTTCATGGAATGCCTCTATAACAGGTTCTGAGGTGTGGCCCATATTTTGCACCTGCACAGGGCCTTTAATGGATTCCACATCAGTTTGGAGGAGGGCAACTTTTGCTTTACACATATTTTTCACTGTGGTTTTCTGGCCAGAGACTGTGGTCAGGATGTTTATATCCAGTGTGATTACTCTATGGTCTGGTCTTACCAGTGAGGGATACACTTCTCATCTTGCCATCCAGTACCCATGTTGCTCATTATCACATCCGGTATGCTTACCCCTCTTGTGGGAGTGGTACATTGTTCCTGGGCATTTTGGTTTATGGATTCTAGGAACTTTTCTCCTACAGCATTGGAGCTCGTATAATGCTCCCAGTCTATGTCTGGATATTTTCAGTCAACCAATATAATGTGGTTTGGGGGGCTTGATATATTCATGTATTCCAACATAGACCAGGTGCAGTTCCTGGTGTTAGGATGGTAGTCTGTAGCAGGCTATAAATTGGGAAGCAGTTTTAGCCACTGTTACTTGACCATGGCTAATCCATGCTGCTTCTTGTTGTGGTACCAACATGGGGGTGTGGTTATCCTTGACAATTATTGCTAGTCACCCTCCTTTTGTAGCTTGTTCCATGTTTTGAGTCTGTACAGCACAGTATGAGGTGTAACCTTGTAGTGTTAGGGTGCTGTTGTGAGCCTTGACCCAGTTTTCTGTTACAGGACAGATATCAACATTCTCCATACTGGGTGAGTTTACACTGCATGCATCTTGCTGTTTAGACTTCTGGCATTGGGTAGCATTACATGTAGGTTCTTATCCCTTGTGATACCTATGGGGGTGGGTTTGTGTTTTGAGCCTTACTTATTCAGGGCACGCTGTGGGTAATGACAGCCTTTGCCAGTATCCATAAGGCCTGGACTGATAGGTGCATACCACCCCTAGCAGGTGGAGCATCATGTCATGCTCAGCATGTCATCCCAGGCTGGCACACATTGGATCCCCTTTGACTAACTGCAATACTTCAGCCAATTATTGCAATTGATCATCCCATCATCATATTGTGGCATCATGCTTGGTGAGGGTAGGATGTTAGTCAGGGTCCTCAAGTGTGCATATACTACATGGTGTTACATTACTTAACACATGGCATTCATGCCTCAGGTGGTGCTGCAGGGCTGCATTTGTCGAATGCACATATTACACTCCCTGTACATATTTGAGAGCAGGTTATGTCATTTTAGGCATCCATGTTATTATATGAGTGAGTCAGAGAGGGGTATTATTCCCAGGGTTCCTACTGAGCCAGTGTATGTGCTATGCATTGCCTCTTTGCCAAGGCCAGGGCATACTGGGCACGCCTCCTTCTGCCTACTGGGGCAAGCTCAGGTTGTTCCTCCTCCGAGTCACGCTCTGCCTGTGATGGCCTTGGCAATGGTGGGGGGCTGTTTGGCCCGGCCCTATGCTGGTCCTGCTGCAGCTGTTTTTGCAAGATCATATTATGTAGCATAGCACATACCATGACAATTTGGGTACATGTAGTTGGTGAGTACTGCAAGGCTCCACCAGATGTGACCAGACACCGGAACCGTGATTTGAGCAGTCCAAACACATGCTCTATTACATTACATGTTTGTGCGTGTGCCTCATTATGGCGTTCCTGTTCAGGTGTGTGTGCGTTTCTGATGGGTGTGATCAGCCACGGCTCCAGTGCATAACCTGCATCCCCCACTAGGTGTCCATGTGGGATGTCCCCATTGGCAAGTGTCTGGTACAGCTGCGTCAAATGCCAGATATGGGAATCATGGTAGCTCCCAGGGCAGCCAGCACACACGACCTGGCAGTTGATGGAGGGGAAGCCCTTGCGGTTAATGTAGGCCCTACCCTGCTCACCGGCTGGTGCTTTGATGTGTATGTGCGTGCTGTCTATTGCACCCACTACCTCAGGGTATTCTGCTATTTGCTGGAAGAGACACATATTGCTGGCCAATACCTCACGGGCATTGGGGAAATATACATGATCACCAACATGTGCTGACATGGCATCCAGGAACTGGTGCAGTACCCTGGAGTCTGATGCCTGTGATATCCCCATCATATCACCAGTTGGTCTCTGGAAGGTACCTGTTGCTAGTATTCGTATGCCAACACATACCTTGGTTTCCACTGGGATGGGTTCCCCTCTGTTGGTTCTGTGTGTGAGGTGTGGCCTGCACAGCTTGACAATTTGCTGCAGGAGGTCTCTGTCCACTCTATAGCGGTCTACTATCTCCAGCTCATGTAACCCATGGTAGGTGATCCTGGGCCTGTACACTCTTCTCCGTCTCCTCACTGTGGGTTGTCTGGCACCATCTGCATTGTCACCACCCTCAGCAAGTAGCCTATGTCTCATTATGACAACTATGGCAGCCCCTAGCATTTCTGCTCTGAGTTCAGCTTTTTCAGTTTTCACTTCTAATAGCTTACTCCTGTCTTACAGTGTCTCTTGAGAGAAACATCCTGCACTGCTGTTTGCAGAGTTTTAAGTGCTGGGCTGAGCTACTATTCTGCCTGTGTAATTGCCTGCTTCTAATTGTTTTCACCTGCTAGCTCCAGCAGTATTCCCTGCTAGCTTCCTACTAATTCTGTTGCTTCCTTTTTCCTTTCTGTTTCCTCAGGTGGGAGCAATGCGCATACCAGTTGAAACACGCTCACAGTGGCTTACACGCACGCACACAGGCTTACACGGTTCAGAATCTGCTTATTCGGGATAAAACGCGTGCACACTAGCGCAAACAGTCTTACAAGTCTGCCAACAGGCTCCCACATGCTCAGTCTGCCTTACACACATGCACACTGCCCTACTCGCGCTTCATGGCGCACACATGTGCGCATGCATGCCCAGCAAAAAACTTTGGTGTAAGCAACAGTGTACAACTTCCATTTCTTGACTTTCCCATGCTTATGTTGTGGCACTCCTCTTTCCATGATATGTGTCTGACATCTGTCATGTAACACTGACCTCCAATGAACTGCATTTCTTTCTACCATTCCCCCCTGTGATGTCACCTGTCTCCTACTCTATTCCTCCCCCTTATTTATCTCTTACACTACTCAGAATGTGCTCATTTGCTATGTGACAGTGGAATTCAGTATCCTAACACTCATTTATATCAGATTGCCTACTAATGCTTAGTTACATGTCTTAGACTCAGCTTCCCCCATTAGCAACCACTAAACGGTGACCATGTTGTTTTTGGTCTGCTGGTCCCTACATTGTAAATCCATGTATTGCATAAAACCCACATTTGTAGGTTTATAACCTTCATTTTTATGTTTTATACATATTTGGCCATTGGCATGCTGCCTGACACATATGCACCCTTTATTTGGAGTTGACATGGCTCCGTTGTGGTTTTTGCAGAAACGTACTCAGTTGTCAACTGAGTACATTTCTGCAGCTAAAACGGCTCTTACACGGGCTGCTTTGGGGTTCGTGGATCACTAATCTACCTCATTTGCATGCCTTTGGCCTGCAAGTGAGGTTATTAGCATATCCACACCCACTCCGTGTAAGAGACGTTTTAGGGCTGTTCCTGGATCGCGAAGTCTGCATGGAGTCTTACACTACTCTTAGACTCCATGCAAGCCTTCATGAATCCTGCCCAGAGACTAAAGAGTGTGAACTCAGTTTAGAAGAAAATGATCTTACGGAAAAATTGCTTGATTTAATAGAGATGGATAAACATATTAAGAGTGATGAAAGAACTAAATTGCAGAAAGTCAGTAAGAACCAAAATGTTAGAAGTAATACACAGTAATCAGGATAATGAACAGAAATTCTTCTGATATGACAGAAGTAAATAAGATATAGCATTGTGCAGCTAAATTAATAACAGATAAAGTCTTAGCAAAACTACAGAACAATAAGGGAAATGAAGGGAAGAAATGAAATGACATTAAGGAAGCATCGATTAGAGAAAACTATAAAGCAACCAATTGCAGAAAATAAAGAGGAGGACTTCTGTTGTACCAGAAATACAAACTTTATTAAACGTTGAGCACTTTTGTCCATAAAAATGTAACAGGACTTCATCAGAACAATTTTAATACACACCCACTTCCCTTTTTATCCTTCTTTAAACACCAATTAAACAATTAAATACTAAAACACTAATTATGTACTTAAAATTAAAAAAACAATCTACAACTTAATAAATATTCAACACAATGTAAAATGTGTAGAAACTATAAAGCAATTAAGATAAAAAGTGTCACTATTAGAAGAGCACAGAAGAGTTAGCAGATCAACAAAAAGATACATGTGCAAAATCTATCGTACACTATTGCAAATAATAAACTATACATATCAGCTCTGGCAGAAAAACTTAGAATACATGCAGATAAATACAAAGGAAAAAATATAAAATAAGCAACTGTTTGAGGACCCAAAAACGTTTTATAGAGAATTGGGAAACAAAGCAAAAGGAATTGAAACAGCAACACCAAAAAATGAAGAAATAGATACATGTTGGAGAAATATTTATGAAGACCCTGCGGAACATAACGAAGATGCTGAATGGATAGAAGAGGTAAAAGAAACAGTAAGATGTTCAAATGCATAAGAAATGAAATGGGATGAAGTAATAGACAGAGAAACTGAAACAAAATTAAGAAAAGCTCCTATTTAGAAATCCCTAGGCCCAGCTGCAGTACCTAACTACTGGCTAAAAGTATTAACATCTTTACATGAAGATTTAGCCCTGAGTAAGAACTATCTATATACACTGTTTATATGCACATCCTGAGCATCTAACAGCCTAGCTACCAACAGGAATAATGATACTCCATAACCACGAGCACCTCAGTAACGCAAAAGGACCCAGTTAACTTTAAAATAAATTTTATTAAACGTTAAGTGCTTTTATTCCAACAATTTCTATAGTGGCACGTCATCAGAACAATTCAAACAACACTTCAGAACCTTTAAATACACTTTCCATTATAATGTGACAATAATTAATGACCCAAACAATTAACTCCACACAATAACACTACAAAACCTAAAACTTAAGTTATAAAACATTATATAAAATTGTTAGTTCTATTAACTTAACTTTATTACACTACAGAGGTGTTTGTGTTTATTTAGTTTGTATTAGTTATCATTGGTTTTACTTAAAAAATGATACTCCTTCTTAAGAGTGAATCTGCAAAGTATCCTAAAAACTATAGACCAATAACTTTCCTTTCTGACAATATATAAGCCATATATTGGAACTGATGTTGACAGAGTTTATAATCATTTAGAAGAGAACTCAATCATGACAACTGAACAAAAGGGTAACAACAGAAAGTCATATGGAACAAATGATCATTTGTTGTTTAATAAAGTCATACTGGAGAACTGTAATAAAGGGAAGAATCTATGTATGACGTGGATATATTACAAAAACATATTTGACAGCATCCCACCTTCATGGATAAAGGATGTATAAGATAGACTTTGCATTGATCAATTACATTACAGTGACCATGAAGCACTGCCAACCAGTTTGTAACTAAACCATGATAAAGGACAGATTATTATCTCAGGGATAAAAATGCAAAGGGAGATATTCCATAGTGACTCTGTCTATTTAGATTCAGTCATGGTTACAATATGCATCCCAGAAAACAAGAAAGTGTACAGATTTCTCGTCTTCCTTTTGTGGATGATTTAAAACAGCATAGCTCATCAGATGAGGAGCTGAAAGCATTACTGCAAGTGGTCAGAACTTTCTCAGATGATATAAGTGTGTTATTTGGTCTTGATAAATGTACCAAAGCAACATTTAAAGCAGGAAAGTTGCAGCAAAAAGAAAATATCAGTCTGGGACAGGAATGTGCTATACAGGAACTTGACCAAGAGGGAGAGTATAAATATTTGGGAATTGATATCAACAATAAAATATGAAAAATGCAAACAAAACTCATTAAGAAATATTTTAGAAGACTAAAATTAATAATGAAAATGATCTTTACATCTTGGAACAAAGTCTAAGCTATAAAACAATATGCTCTTCCTATTCTCACTTTCAGTTTTGGCATGATTGACTGGCCTCAAAAAGTACTGGATCAGTTGGACAGGAAAACAAATAAAATGTTTCATGCTTATCAAATGATATATAAAAATCAGTGTATACTAAGATTATATATTCCTCTTTCCGAAGGAGGTACGGTCCTCCTTCAAAATGATTTTATGTATAGATCTACAATCGTAGGACTGCATACTTATCTGCTGACTTCTTCAGATCCAAACATAGCAAAACTTTTAAAACATGAGGAGTGACAATTGGAGTACCACAGGGTTCAGTCCTGGGTCCTCTCCTCTTTGGTATCTACTTCTCTGAAGTACAGGCTAACATAGAAGGTCTTTGGCTAATGAAGTTCGCAGATGACTGCAAATTAGGAGCCATAATCGAAACTCCTGACGATGTGGACATGCTACAAAAGGGCCTAACTGAGACAGATGCCTGGTGCCAAAGCCATGGCCTCAAGCTCAATGCCAAAAAGTGCATTGTCATCATTTTTGGTAAAAACTCTGTACCCATGAATTACCACATAGGCGGTAGTCTACTTAACACTGAAAGTGTGATAAGAGACCTTGGGACACAGGTGGACAGTAGTCTCTCCTTTGATAATCACATCACCACAGTCATCAGGAAATCCTTGTATGTGGCACACCTCATCACAAAAGGTTTCTCATCCAGGAAAAAAGAGGTCATTGTTCCCCTCTACTCGTCACTCATTAGACCTATTATAGAATACAGTGCACCTTTTGGTATGTACCTCACAAGTCATCTACAACAACTGGAAAGGCCGCAGAAATACCTCACAAAGAGGATTACCGGCCTCAAACAGATGCCCTATGCAGACAGTCTCAAAAACCTCCAGCTTTACTCCATCGCATATTGCGTACTCAGAAGCGATCTTTGCCTAACATACAAAGCTATGTCAAACCTGGAGCTGTTGGACATGCTCCACTTAAAGAAATCCCAATCCCTCCAAAATACATGCTCTAGGGACCTAAACCTTGTTACCACAATAAACAGAACATGCTGTAAGGATAGATTTCTGTCCCAGAGACTTCCCATACTCTGGAACAAAGTACCTGTCTATATCAAACAAAGTTCCTCATTAGCACTCTTCAAGAAAAATCTTGATGATCGGATGGGAGAAAGGAAATTCACCCCGGGGATCACTTCCGTGGCTCTGCTCAATAGGGTCACAGGAAAATAAATGCCAAACAGGAGAGGGCCTAGAGCTGATTCCCTATGGAACCAGCAACATTCACAACTTAGGATATATTGGATAGCCAGTTTGCAATCCAGTGTACAATGTGGGGATTTTCATTAAGCGTGTTCACTTTTTTTTTTTAATACCAGCATATGGATGGTGTCAAAAGCCTTTGCCAAATCAAGATAAGCAGTGTGCACAGAGTGACCATTGCCACAGCCCCTAGAATCTTTTCAAATAAACTTACTAGGTTCAGGAGACAGGACCTACCCTTCATAAAACCAGACTGACTAGGATTTATTTAAGTCTAATTGCCTAGGTCTGCGTAAATGAGTTCTGACATGATGTGATATGATATGATATGTTGTGATATGATATGTTCCATAGCTTTGCATATAAGGCTGGTAAGGCTGATGGGTCTATAATTACCTGGGTCTGTAGAAGGACCACTCTTTTGTAAGGTGGACACTGTGGCTGCTCTCCAGGCATCCAAAACAAACTCTGTAGATGGGGTGAGGTTGAACAGTTTAAGTAAAGGCTTAAGCAGTACATACTTGGCACAGATGAGAATGCAACATGGAAGAATTATTTTTAGCCTTTGACATTAATAATGTCTACGAAATGCTGAGAATAACTATTTTGGAGGGGTATGTGTGCCAGTCAATGCTTAGGTGACTGAAGTCCCCTAGTAAGAAGGCATTTTGTTTGCTATTTAATGCCTCTGTGGTGTTGAGGTAATTTCTCTGATCTTTGGGTGACACTGCTCTGGATTTATAACTAGCAATGTAGTAATAGTTAGATTTGTTAAGGGTAATTTGGATTTCCAGGAGATGCAGGTTAGGGTTGTGGGTAATTTCATGGGAAGTAATGTTGTTTCTAACAATATAGATACTTCCCCCCAGTTACCCAATGGTTTGAAAACTTTATATGTGCTAAACCCTAGTAAAGAGGAAGTGTTGTCATTGCACATCAACCATGTCTTAGTAACTGCAGAAATATGAATATTTTCAAGTTGCACAAAGGTCACATGTTCTGGTTTCTTTCTGTTTAGACTCTTTTAGCACTGAGTAATGCTTCCCTGACATTGTCCAAATTTAATTTCTAGTTGTATATGTAGGAATGTCCAGTAGAGGTACTCTGCCTAAAAAAAGTAAATAAATTATTATTTTCACACACACACACACACACACACACACACACACACACACACACACACACACACACACACACACACACACACACACACACACACACACACACACACACACACACACACACACACACACACACTCAGTAATATACAAAATAGAAAATACATATATAAATAATATAGATTATAATAAAGAGCAGCCACATTATCTAGAAGTGACTACATTAAACTTTACATAAAATGCAAATAGTGCTGATATTGATTAAATATGTAGAGACCAAAATAAGCACACAGACAGAGAAGTATACAGAGAGGAATATGAGTAATAAAACTTCATCTACAACTAAATATATACATCTAAGGTGTCTTTAATAAAGAAATACTGGCCATTAACTATTGTAAGTTAGAGAAACTAATAGAAGGCAGAACGGGTCTTGTTCACACACTGACGAAAGAGTTCATCAAATGGCTATTCCATGAGCAGTAATACCTGAACGTCACTTTCATCGAAGAGTGAAATAATCATAAAAAAAATCACCAAAAGGTAATAGATGGCCAACAACAAGGAAGTAACCTATGAAGGTGGGGGGCTGCGACCCTTACACCTCCCAGTGTGGGAGACTGTGCCCCCCCAACTATATATACCAACTCTGAGATCACACTACAGTAGGAAAAAGGGCAAATTTTAAAAGGTTTTGTTTAGTTTATCTTATACAATGCTGTACTTCCTTGTTGTTGGCCAAGTATTACTTTTCGACTATTTTTTTAATGATGATTTCACTCTTTGATGAAAGCAAAGTTCGTGGATTACTGTTTGTTTAACAGCCATTCAATGAAGTTTTTCTTCAATGTGCGAACATAGACCCAGCACAGCAGCACTTACATGGACTTCTCCCGGCAAAGACTAAGACAAAACACTTCCAAATACATATACATTTTACTTCATCACACCTGTACAGAAGCCATGGGTCATCAGATTACATCAGTTCCTTTGCCACATAAAAGCAACAAAAAATAGGTATAATTACATTAGTGTCTTTTCTCAGAGGAAAAATGAACTCACTGTAGAGTACATGTATTAACTGCTTGCATATTAATTACTGCTTCCTCAAAGCTCTGGTCAGCTGCTTCTTTGAAGCACACTGTAATTGCATTTTATGACTTTTGGTTTTACTGTCTCCAAACTCTTGTGTGACTTAATGATATTGAGGCTATTAAGTCTCATTCTGAGAAACTGTAGCAAGTTATACATTGCATTTGAAAAACAAGTTGCATGCATTTCTCTTCAATTCAACCGTCTTTTATACTCAAAGTACACACGTTGCAGATTAAAAGAGACAAATGTAGTTTACATAGGTGCTATACATCTGGAGTAGGGGGAAATCTGTATTTTATAGCAATTTTCTTAAGCTTGGCACCCTCTTGGCACCATGCAAAACATCAACATATCAATGTGCAGAAGTATGCAATAACCAGAATAAATGTTAGACTGCCAGAGCCAGAATATAGCTGACCACTCTTTCTATACTTTTATTAAGCACTGTAGCCATCTGTTAGTTCACATTACTGATGTGAACTTCTGGACAAATTTGGGAAGTCAGTGATATACAGTCTGTTTAAGAGACGTGTACCCTGTACAGTTGTATGCACTGAGCTTGAGGTACATACCATTGTCTGTTGTTGCTAGGACATAGCAGAAAGAAGCCATTGCTATCCAGTCAACCTATCTGTTCAATAATAAATAAATATGTAATTACAACAAAATTCAGTAAATAGAGTAAACAAATAAGTAAAGATAAAATGAATGTGCAAACAATGATGTAATAATGAGAATATAAAAAAACAGACTGACATCAGAAAGAAACAAAAACTTCGGAACTGAATGTCCTAGGCACTCATATACCATGCTGTAGCTCTTTTGCTAGTATACTCATCATCGTGTTACCTTTATGTAAATGCTCTCATCCCTGTATCACCATGGTTTCCAAACTGCAGTTACAACTCAAGAGAGTTACTCTTCATTGTTCAGTTGCATCAACTGACTCTTGGACACATACAAATATTTGCTTTTCTCTTTAACTAGCATTAATGTTTATAGCAGAATGTTGTAATGTGTACAGAGAATGCATGACTTCCGATATTCTGTGCTTCAGGTAGTTATCATCTTCAGTGAGGCAGGCTGTCAAAACAAACTGTAATAAAGCAGTAAGAAGATACTGGTTTAAGTCTCTCTCTGGCATTTCCCTGCATCTGGTTAAGTCTAAGTGGCTACATAATCTGTGAGAAAGCATACAAAAGATGCAGTTTACATTTTCCTTTGATATGTTCCTACATTAATATTTGTAAAACTTCTTGATTTTGATGGAGAAGACTCCTGTTGAGCTGTTTAGTTCACCATTTATCTTCCAGATGTTGCTATTTTCCAAGATGCAGACTGGCCCAAAGCCTAACCGAAAGAAAAAAAAAGATTCAAAAAGATCAGTTGCTGTCTCAAGTGAACAATGGACAAGAACTGTCAAAACTGTTTCATGTTAAAAAAACAATGGATGAGATCAAACTAGTTTAATGGGATGCACATTTTCAGTTGTGGTGATGTATTTTATGGGATGCACAGTTTCAGTTGTGGTGATGTGATAGTCAAAGTTTAATGTATGACATGATATTATGGTAATTATATATACATTAATTCTGAAGACACAAGAAAACTGTCTCACTGAAATGATTTCTGGTTTTGAATATGTAATATGTTTGTAACTGCTCAGAATAATCCATCATGGAAATAACACCATAACTAAAGCCATTGTTTTAATTGAAATTAACTAATTTGAGGAAAAACAGAAAAGGCTGGGGAAATGTGTTCAGTGTTGTGCTATAGAAGATGCCACTAAAAAAAGAAAGTGGAAAAGAAAACCTTGTTCTAATGTACGCAAACTTCATTCCTACCTGCTATAACACATAGAAAACATTCAATTATCTTTCATTTTCAATGACAATGATTAATAACAAGAAGCAGATTTCTTGATATGACAAAGGTGAGTATTCAAATGTCAGAAATGTAGATTTTTTTTAATTGAAATATGTTCTGCTCACATCTGATGCATGCAAATGAACTTAAAATGTATAATTATTAATTTGTTTGCCAGGTAAGAGCCACCATTCTCAAGTGACACATACCAGATGACATAGTTAAGTGACCTGCTCAGAGTAACAGAGTAAGTAAATGGAAAATAATGCAATTAAGCTTCAAGCCTAGGATTCCAAAATGAAACATTTTATGATCTGAGATTCACAACATTCAATGCTACAGTTTATGGTCATATGTAGAGCTGTAAATAAACAGTATTCCTTCAGTTGGAATAAGACTATCTTATTATGTACAATGAATATAGGATTTTTATTCTGTTTGGAGAATGAATAACACCAAAATATTAAATGTGACCATCTTTACACCTGACTAGCAGGATTCTGCTGTTTACTGAACTTTATAATAATTCATACCATTCATTTAATGGACAACCACTGGGACTCACAAAAATTTTGTTCCTGGCACATGGTCCTTACATCATGCTTGTTCCTGATTTAAAAGGTGAAACAGAGAAGTTTACTCTAGAAAGACTCCTCTCATCTAGTCTTGTAATGCTTCCATACAAGTTTACTTTCCCTAACCTAATTGAAAGATTATCATTCAAATGGGGTTCATTCTCCACATTACTAACTAACTTTCACATTAATTCATTAACTTCTAAATCATCTTTCTAGCCCCACCCCAGGATGAATTTGATTCATATATAAAACAAAGAACTTAAATACATGATCTGGATAAAGTATAATATGATTAAAGCGTGCTCTTTTTTCAGTTGGTGCACAGTTTCCATGTTTTTGGACTTGATTAAAAAGAACACTTTTTTTCTTCACAATTCTTATATACTCCTATATTCTTTCTCCTAACATGCTTTCAGGTTCCACTATATAAAATGCTAAGCATTTTTGGCATGATGCTATATAACCAGTCTTTTTGATAGACAATTTCCCATAGTACAGTTTTAGTCTTAATCCTCCAACAATGAACCATAGCTTGTATCATGGTATAATCTGCAAGCAGGTTGATCCTGTTAATTCTGCCACTAGCCATGTCTTAAATTAACAATTTGAAGATCAGTAGGCATATCAAGGGTCAATGACAGACACTGGTGGTCATTGATTTCTCCACTGACAACATCCTGCTTTACCACAACTCTTTGTGTTCTTACTTCAAACCATCCCTTTACCCATGTGATCATTTGTTTAATGACCAATAGTTTTCTGGTCTTAAAATGACTCTTTTAATGAGGGACTAAGATGAATACCTTAACAGAAACCAAAAAGATGCTATCTACTGAGAGTATTCTTTTTATTCATTACCAAGCTGTAGGGCTGATTAAAATTAAAATGGCAAAATGGCCGGAACTTTTCCTTATGAACGTACTTGGAGTTGTATCTGGAAACTATTTGTAGTGGAGAAGTGCCATCAACTTTTCCCTCATAACATCACCCATTACCAGCCACTGACCTCAGGCTAACAGGCGCATTTTATCTAAGGGTAGTCTAGCTACCACTTTCTGCAGTAGGACCACACCACTGTAGCCGTCTTCAAATCTGTGGCCTTTCAGACTGGTTAGTGATTGGTTGACTACCCTTGTCATGGGTTTAATTAGCATGTTGACTGGGCATTTGAGGCTTTTAGGTGACAACCAGTCTGGAAAGCAAAGACAAATACGTTGTTTTATACTCCCTCTTATTCCCCATCCTACTCTGGTGTGCTTGATCAGATTCAGGGTTGACATTTATTCTTTCTCCTATTTACTTGAAATAAATATCTGTTACCTTATCTTAACTTACCTGATATTTCCTTTACCACTCTGACTTTTGTTATTTTAGATTACTATCTTTTCTCTTCCTAATTTATGTGCATAATCATTTGTTTGTTTTCTACCTCTCTTCCTTCCATTTCCTGTATAACTTTTCCATTTTCCTTATTGACCCCTCATCAACTTTGTTTTATCACAACAGTCTCTTCCTACTGTTCTTTGTTTGCTTGTACCATCCTTCACCATAGCCCCCTTATGATGTCACTAATCATTTCTCACATTTCCCAGTCTCATTTCATTCTCTGGCTGGTATCTGATTTCACATCTACCCTCATAATACTTGCGCTTTTCACAGTGGGCTGTCTTCCCTGCTCCTGAAACTGAACCATACAATAGGCGGGTGCTTTTCACACATAGTGCCATAACTCTTACACCCTTCACACCTTCTGCTTTGCTCAGGGCCACATCAAGCAAGGGTATCAATGACAGTTTACAGAAATAACTGCTTTTTAGCAGAATTTATGATACAGTAAACAGAAATGAATCCAGCATACAGACCTGTCACTAACAATGGTATACCGCTCATTCTGACTTTGCTGGTTCATCCAAACACATATTCCCACTGACAGCAAGTAGTATCCACAGCACCTCTTGCACCTTCTGGTGGTGACTGGCAGGCCATTCATATACATGCACTAACAGTGAATAGTACTAGTGTTCTCTACACAGCACACCTAAGATCATTTCATCCCTTCAACATGGTACTCAGTGGACCCTACATCTGCTATGCACTGTATTACTAATCAGTGATTTCTCACTTCTATGCCCACTCAGCATTTAGATGGCAACTGAGTAATTTGTGACCCACCACAAGCTGACCCTTCCTGCTGTTGACTGAGTACTTTGCCACTCCCCCTGTGTCGCTTGTCAGTCACTGGTGTTTGCTTCCTAGCCAATCATTCTATCTCTCTTGTTGCTTATCATTCTGATAGTCACCAGCTTCTACACTCCAGTATTATTATTAGTGGACCCTTTAGTTACTCTTTAATCAGTGGACTATGTACAACCCACACCTGCATGTCAATGACCAATTCAAAACTGCCCTGTACCAGATCTTCATTGTCCTCTTTCTTCTGAACCCTATTCTGCCATTCCAGCCACTCATTGATCTTACCTCTTTATGTTATTGAGGTGCACATTTGAGTCTGTTTAATATCAGCATATCACCCAATGAAAATTCACTGATTGAATAACACAGAATGTGATGCTGGATAGCAACTGCAACACAACATTAACTAGAATCAGTGCAATACACCTTTTTTAATTAATCCCAAATACAGCTTATGATCACCATCATTATCATCAACACATTTTTCCCTGTTCATACATGGTGTGAAGGTTGGGATGTCTCATCAGTCATCACCACCTCTCTCAATTCAGTGTTATTCTCTTACCTTCTTTCACAGTTATAGCTGACTGTTGCAGGTCTATTCATGCAATCAAGCCATCTCTTGGCTGGACTTCTGTGGCTCTGCTCGACAGTGGCACAGGAAAATAATTTTCTTGGGTGGCGAAAGACAGGATACCTTTGGCTAGGCTTATATAGGCTCTAGGGCCAATAGCCTAGTACCTACCTATGAACCTATGAACCTATGACTTTCACATTTACTGTTGACTTCTTCCTGTCTCTCCCAAATCATTTTCACCAGATCATTTATGCTTTCCTGTACACTTGGCTAAATTATTGTAATTTGTTTTCTTTGATTTTCTGTGCAACTAGGGATTTGTTGGCTTCTCACACGTCTCAACTCTTAGTGCAAGAAATCTGGACAAAGCTTAAACTAATGGTGGTACAAAGGCCCCACAATAGGGACACATTTTAAATATTGCTGTTATAAACTTAGAAGATTGCAAGAATAAAAGTGTTTGTGTTAGTATACATTTTTTGAAGGATATAAAGTCTGAAACTCAAACGTATGTCATTATTTAGTGACTTCAATTCTCGGTGATTTGCCAGAAAACCACAACTTTAATGAGGAACAGACCAAAAATATGAGGCAAAAGTCTGGACAGCTGAGAGGTACTTTTCTGCTCTATCATCGTCATTTCTTCACCTGACCCACAATGTGCACTCTATCTCCTGTCGTAGACACTTCATTTCCATCACCTGAAGCTTCCTTAACCATTCTGCCTTCACTACTCAGGTTTCCATGCCATACAGAATCACTGGTTGCACCACTGCTTGTACACTTTGCATTTCAGATTCTCTGTATACTTCTGTCACACATTAAACTTGACAGCTAGCTGTAGAACCTCTGATTCTAACTCTGACCAGAGTAGCCCAAACATGTATTATTTATTTATTTATTTATTGATTGACATTTGTTAACCAGGTTGGTCCAACTGGGCCAGGAGTCTGTTTTCAGTGGAGACTCGAGGAGAAAAGCAACAGTTACAGACAGTTTACAGCAAATAAAAATTCACACTCTAGGATAATACAGTTAAAACTACAGAACATCAAGAAAACATTGTACGTTACATACTCATCAGAACAACCAATTATTTATGTACAATGTATACGAAATACACCAAGTAGGGCTAACCACAGCGAGAGGTCTGGTGGACCAAGATAAGCCCTAAGAAGGATAGTTAGTGATGAGGAGAGACTAGTTCACATACATACTGACACTTGTTTGGATGTTGTGAGAGTGGAGTGTACTGGAATTAGGTGGGACCATGACAGGGGCAAGTCTTGGTGTTAATTAGATGAAGTTTGAGTTCTTTTTTAAAGAGTAATGGTTGGGTAATGGGACATAAGTGTGCAGGGAGTTTATTCCATGCTTGGGCCACAGTGCATTTATACAGTAATTTGCCTATATTTTCCTTTGGTTGATAAATATCAAGGAGTTGCTGGTTAGAGGTTTGGAGGGTCTGAGAGGGGGTATAGGTGGATACCAGGTAAGAGAGAGCTGGGCAGGATGAGGGTTTGTATAATACGGAGTGCATTATTTTAAACTGAGATAGGAGTAGTGTTTGGGGGAGTGTTGAGTGCAATGCAGTGATGGGAGTTATAAGGAGAGTGGGTGATAAATCTAACTATTTTGTGGTATGTTTGCTGGAGTTTAGACAGGGTTGTGGACTGAATATTAATTAGGAGAGGGTCAGCATAGAGAAGGGAGGGGAGGAGAAGACCATGAGCCAGGGGAGAGTATAGCATTTAAAGTTAGACATTTTTTGTTACGATAGAGTAAGTCAAGTTTCTACTGATTTGTTTTATATATTGGAGTATATGTAAGTTAAATTTAAGTTAATCGTCAAAGATGGCACCACGGAGCTTTGCGTGGGGTTCAAGTTGAATGATGGTGTTTCTGGAGGATGTGATAGCAAAGGTGGATTTATGATGAGAGAGAGAGAGAGCGAGGGAGAAAAGGCAAGAGTTTGCTTTTTTGGGGGAGTTTTGGATGAGTAGATTGTCGGACAGCCAATTTTGAATGGTTAGAAAGGTGTTTTGGATTACAGTATGGAGTTCAGAGATAATACTGGTGAAGGAGATGAGAGCTGAGTCATCTGCATATTGAATTAGGGAGGATTGTTTGCAGGTTGTGTGAAGGGAAGATGTTAAACAGGAGGGGACCTAAGATGGAACCTTGGGGAACACCGCATGGAACTAGAATGGAGGGTGAGCAGGAAGAGAGCCATCTGACAGATTGTTGTCTACAAGAGAGGTAGCTAGAGAACCAGGCTAGAGAGGCATCAGATAGACTGAGGTTAGCTAGTTTAGGTAGGAGTAAGGGGTAAGATACAGTGTCAAAAGCTTTGGAGAGGTCAAGGAATAGACAGGATATGAGTTGGTTATTGTCACGGTCTTCAGCAACTGATTGAGTGAAGGATAGGAGGGCAGTGCCTGTGCTATGGTTTGGCCAAAAACCATCTTGAGTGGCAGTAAGAAGGTTTTGTTGGAGGAGTTAGTTGAGAAGCTGTGTATGTATGCATTTTTGAGTATTTTAGAGAGAGGGGAAAGGATGGCGATAGGTCTATAGTTAGATAGGTCAGTTGAGTTCCCTCCTTTGTGCAAGGGGATTGTGAGGAAGGATTTCCAGAAGGAAGGCACTGTAGCTTCTTGAATGGATCTGTTAGGGAATTCAACAGCTAGTTTAAGGAAGATAGGAGGGAGGGAGATTATCGGTGGAGGGAGTGCAAGGTTTAAGCTTCAGTAGAAGTGACAATGTAGGAAGTAGGTAGAGGCTGAAAGAAGAAGAGGTTTTTATTGAGTGGGATAGAATGGGTAGGGGAAGTAGATGATGTGTTGACTATAGGCAGTGTGAGTTTTTGGACAGTATCAATGAAGTGTTTATTGAGGAGTGTAGCAGTTTCAAGAGGAGTATTATTTGGCAAGGGGGAAGAGTTGGAAGGACAACCTGGAAAGAGGATTTTGTTAAGGGTCAACCAGAATTTATGAGGGATGGATTTATAATTGATTTGGGGAGAGTTGTAGTAGGACTTTTGTCATTATTGGTTTGTTTTTTCACTAAATTTCGCAGTTGTTTGTAGTTTTGTAGCAAGGGTAGTTCTTTTGTTTTAACCCAGGCTTTCCAAGCATTACAGTCTGTGATTTGTGTTTTCCTATCTGGATAGTATATACTACTGATGATGCCTAAATCAGTTAGTCTATGCAACTCTTTCTCAAATAAGCACAACCTAGAGTCTGTGCTGCTGTCCACAACTCCATTCAATTTTTATTGCACTCTGTTAGTGCACACCTCAGGGTAGACTGTGAACTGGGAAGGCTGGGTTTGAATACAGTACCTTCCGTCCTTGAGGGTGAAACATCTGGCATGGGTTTTGGAGGTGTGAAGAACTCCACACAGACAAAGGTAGAATATGTAAACTCCACACAACCCATGTCCGACTATAGCTTATAAGGTTTATGAGACACCATGTGCAGTGTAGGCCTGACTTCCCTTCATTGCTCTGTTAATGCTAAACCTAGTTTTGGTACACTCACTTCTGAAAGAGAAAGCAAGAATTTATTTCATGGTTTGAATGTTATACTGTTTCAGTCAATGCATTATATGTGCACTTTTGGGATGTACCTTACCAGACACCTGCAGCAACTGGAAAGACCCCAAAAGTACCTCACCTAGAGGATCAAAGGGCTCAAACAGATGCCATATGCTGCCCGGTTAAAGAAACTCCAGCTCTACTCAGTGGCATACCGCCTGTTCAGAGGCGATCTGTGCATGATGTATAAAGCCATGCCCAACCCGGAATTAATGGACATGCTGCATCTCAGAAAATCCAAATCCCATCGAGCTACACGCACGAGAGACTTGAACCTCAGCACTGAAATAAATAGGACATGCTGGAGGGACAGATTCATAACCCAGAGGCTCCCTTCACTCTGGAATAAAATCCCAGTCCAGGTTAGGCATAGTCCCTCATTGACTCTCTTCAAGAGGAATCTTGATGAGTGGATGGGAGATCGTAGGTTTACCCCGGGTATCACTTCTGTGTCACTGTTAGACAAAGGCACAGTATACTAACCTCAAAAAAGGGCATAGCAAAATTAATTTAAAATGGGTGGCGAAAGCCAAACACATTCTGGCTAGGCTTATAAATGCCCTAGGGCAGATAGCCTAGTATGAACCTATGAACCTATGAACCTATGAACCCATGTATGCTGTACAGATTTCAGTTTACAAATACTGTATCTTAATAGAGTTTTTTGTTTCAATGACTGATAAAAAGCTGCTATAACATAAAAGCTTCTCATTAAATTACTAATTAACTCAACATCTTGTGGATTCCAGTGCCCTTTTATGTTGTTATCCAACAAGGAAGAGAGTGACCATTTGCTTCTTAATTTGGTTGACAGGAAATCTGTCTTTGAGAGTGCAAGATTGCTATAATGTTGATGTTGGTAAATATGCCCTTACTCTTGCATTTTCTGATTTCTGAGTAGGTATATTTATGTAGCAAGGGTTTGCCCCTGCAAAAAAAAAAAAAAAAATTAAAACATTGTTTGCTATTTGTATATTCTGAGGTAATGTCTCAGAGGACATGCAGAAGTGTGTCAGAATTTTTTTATTGTTAAGTTTTCTGTTGTCAGTCTGCTGAAGTTTCAAGTGACTTCGGTAGAGCACTATATATATATATATATATATATATATATATATATATATATATATATATATAAATAGACACACACACACACACACACACACACACACACACACATATATATATATATATATATATATATATATATATCAATGGGTGCAGTTCAGTTGATCAACTCTTGTTTGTGCAACACAAGTGAACCTCAGGACGGATTAAGTGACAGGATGTTTGCTCAAACAACTGTTTGTGTGACTACTGGATGGTTAACAAAGGTAAGTGCTGGGGCTGGAAGTTTGTGTGTGAGTGTATGTGTTTTATGGTTAGAGTCAGGGTTAGGTAAGGAAATACATTTTATATGTCTGTAATTGTGTTTGTTTAGGGTTATAGTTAGGGTTAGGTACAGGGACAGATTTAGTGTGAGTTTTGTATCTTTGTGTGTGTGTGTATGTGTGTGTGTGTGTGTGTGTGTGTGTGTGTGTGCATACGTGAGTGTGTGTGTGGTGGGTATCCAAGTTTTCTTCAAAAAAGGAAACACATTTCCTTTTCCAGTGCACTACTCCATAACCTTTTCATATTCAGCTCAAATTTGTCTGAATAGTGATTGTGTTACGTGAAGGGCTTGTTTAAGTTAGGATGCATATTAGAGTTAGGAAAGATTAGACTCCTAACCCCAACATGCATCCTAACTTAAAAAAGTCCTTCATATAACATAATCAGTCTTCAGACAAATTTGAGCTGAATGTGCTCAGGTTGTGGGTAGTGCATTAGAAAACAAAATGCATTTATTTTTCAAAGTGCTGACTTTGTTTTTTGATATAATGGTTGACATGTTTTGCATGT
>NC_056726.1:917233965-917263965 GCF_019279795.1 Protopterus annectens
ATGGGAAAAGGGGATGAGGATGGATGGATATATATATATATATATATATATATATATATATATATATATATATACATACATATATACACACACACACACACATATATATATATATATATATATATATATAGATATATAAATATATATATATATATATATATATATATATATATATATATGGGTCTACTGCTTTTGATCGAATTACATTTGGTCAAAAATGATTTCAGGCAGCCGACTTCACATAAAATGCATTTCACTGAAAAACCGTTTGGTCGAAAATGAAATATAGCCCCTGCCCCACTGCAGTGTGACCCTGAAGTGAGAATATAAAGTTAGGGCATGTGTGGGGGGCAGCCCCCCACATTGGGGGGTGTGGAGGGCACAGCCCCCACATAAATGCAGTGTATTCACTATTATACACTTGTGTATCTATTAAAAATACATTGAAACATATAACATCAGTAAAATCTAGTTGGCCCAAGTAGTGAGGGACCTAGGGATACTGTAGATAGTAATCTAGCCTTTGACCATCATCTGTCTACGGTAGTGAGGAAAACATTCTATGCTGCACATCTTACAAACAAAGGTATGGCATTTAAGTCCAAAGCAGTCATTGTTCCACTGTAGTCAGCATTCATCATACCTGTCATTGAGTACAATGAATGGCACAGTGGTGCATCAGTAGCATTGTCGTCTCATAGCAAGAGGTTCAACGGTTCAATTCTCGGCTGGGGTGCCTTCTGTGTGGAGTCTGCATGTCCACCCTGCATTCATGTGGGTTTTCTCTGGGTGCTCCGGTTTCCTCCCACATTACAAAGACATGCATCTAGAGCATTTCTCCCCAGGCCTCCACTGAAAATTGGCTTTGTTCCAAGTCAGACTTTCCCAGTTAACAAATGTTAAATAAGTAAAATAAAATAAATGTCCCCTTTGTTATGTACCTAACCAGACATATCCAACAATTGGAATGTCCCCACAGGTTCCTCACTAAAAGAATATGGGGCTTAAGTAAAATGTCCTATGCAGATCACCTCACGGCTCTATCCCTGTATTCTGTCTCCAACAGCCTTTTGAAGGGAGGTCTATGCCTGAGATACAGGGCATTGCCAGACCCCACTTTGATGGATTTCCTAGATATCCACAAAACAAACAGCACCAGAATTGCCTGTTCTAAAGACTTAAACCTTCCCTGTTATATACATATGACCTGCTGGAGAGACAGGTATGTATCCTAGAGATTACCCCATCCATGTGAAGCAGAGCCTCCCTAACCCAATTCAAGTGCAATCTGGTCAAGTGGATGGGAAACAGGAAATTCATCCCTGGTTTGGCACTTATGTTTCTAATGGACACAGACAGCCTGTAAATGGTTAATCTTCCAGGCCCCTGCTTGTAAATGCTTAATCTCCCAAGCCCTGCTTACACTTATCAAGGGTATCAGAACTTGTCAGAGATTTGGGATGCATGGCTAGGCTTAAAAAGGCCCTTGTGGTTGTTCGCCTAGTAAATACCTATGAATCAATGAACCTATAAACCTAAATTTCAGGACGACTCCTTAACTCTAAAACCTTCTCCCATTCCACAAAACTAAAGTTCCAGATCACTGGTTAACCCTAAAAGTCCACCTTCTGTATAAACCTTAATTTCCTGATAATTCCCTAGCTGTAAAACTTCCCTCCTGCTACCTAAGTTTAAAGTCCCCTCCTAATCACTGCCTAAAGACACTAATCAAAACCTTTACCTCTTTCCACTTCTTCCCTTCATTGTATAGACTTAAAAAGTAAAAACTCATGGGTATTCAGAAACCAGCTATCTAAAACACTGTTATGTCCTTAAGGTGTTATTTGCATATATTCCATGGGTTTCCACTACAGGAGGTTTACACTAGTGTATAGTGAAGACTTCAGCTTGGCTGTTTTTTATTTTTCTTGATGTTTTTCCTTAATTGTCTGTGTGACCTTTTTACTCTTGGTTTGGATGGTATTCAGGATATTTTGCAGGCAGCCTACTGTTTATGGACCTCAGGCATGGATTTAAGCTCTATGATTCTAAAATATAGAGAAACATTATATTTATGTTGTACTGATGAGGTCAGGCAAAGGCCAGAGCATGGCAAGTCTACAGCTAGTTGGGTTTGTCCTTATTGGCCTGAACATACCAATAAATACTTAAAAAGTAAAATATCTCTGGCATTCGGGAGTCATGTAGCTGAAACACTGGTATGTCCTTAGAGGGTTATTCACATATATTCCATCGTCTTTCACTATAAGAGGTTTAAGGTATTACACCATGAATACTCTAGCATGAGTGGGTCATTCTTGCAGTTTTTACTGAATGATTTGTCTGTGTGACCTTTTTTACCCTTTGGTTTGGATGTTATTTGGGATGTTTTGAAGGCATCATAATGTTTATGGGCATTTTAATTGGATTTAAGTTTCATATTCCTAAATTATAGCAAAACAGTCCACATGCATGTCTTCAACTAGTGGGGTTTGGCTTTACTAGCTTGAATGTACCTATAAAAACTTAAAAAGTAAAACATCATGGGTATTTAGAAGCCATGTTGCTGAAACAGTGGTCTGGCCTTAAGGTAACATTTGCATATATCATGTGGCCCTGCATTACAGAAGGTGTGTGGTGTTACACACTGAAGACTCCAGCATGGTTGGGTCTTTCATGCAGAGTATACAAACACACATTATACATAAACATATGTATAGTAAAGGGTTAACTTCTGATGGTATAAGGAAGCTTTATTCATAATCTTGGAAGAATGATTGAATATATCTTTCACATTTTCTATTACCTATATATATATATATATATATATATATATATATATATATATATATATATATGTGTGTGTGTGTGTGTGTGTGTGTGTGTGTGTGTGTGTGTGTGTGTGTGTGTGTGTGTGTGTGTGTGTGTGTGGTGTGTGTGTGTGTGTGTGTGTGTGTGTGTGTGTGTGTGTGTGTGTGTGTATATATATATATATATATATATATATATATATATATATATATATATATATATATATATATATATATATGTATGGGTCCACTTTGTAATTTCGAAACACTGAAATCCTGAATTTCAGTATTTCTAAATCACAAAGCCGAAAACTCAAAGTTCCGAAACCGGCAGAAGTGTGAAATTCAAAATCCCGAAGCATGTAGATGTTGAATTTCCTCTTCCACTGGTGCGGTGTGTAGATGTTTGGGTTGAATTTAGGTAAGTTTGTGAGTGTAAGTGTGTTGGGTAGGAGCTTTAGTGTGTGTAAGTGTGTGTTGTGACTGATGTGTGTGTGTGAGGGACTGTAAGATGTGTGTGTGTGAGTTTCATTTGTGTTTATGTCTGTGCGATCTCGGAGTTAGAATATATAAGTGGGGGGGTATATGTTTAGTATATGTAGTATAGATGCATTTGTTTGATTGTGGGGGGGAGTTTTGTGTTTGTTTATGTGTGTACTGTAGCGTAGTTTCAGGATTTTGAATTTCTCATTTATGTGGTTTTGGATTTGTGAGTTGTGCTTGGGTTTTCGGCTTTGTGATTTCGAAATACTGAAATTCGGGATTTCAGTATTTCAAAATTACAAAGTGGACCCATATGTGTATATGTGTGTATATGTATGTACATATATATATATATATATATATATATATATATATATATATATAGATATAGATAGATAGATCAAATTAGATTCCCTGATCTGGAATATACACAATTTTATAAATAATTATTTATTATTATAATTATTTTGTATTAGTTTAGCAATTTATTATTAGTTTGTTGCTTTCCAGTTACAGATTTTCCAATAAAACTACATCAGACACTGCCTTATAAAATACATGTAAATCAGGTGTCAGTGGATTGTAAGAATCAACATTTCTAAACAGTTTACCTATCATATGGTAGCAAGCTATAGTTCATCCTTTATGTCCCAAGAATCTCATAGCTCATGCCTAGATGTAATGCAGACCTTCACCATTATAACAAATACTAATCATGGGAGACTTTAACTAGACCTCTGTAGACTGGAAAACATTCACAGCCTCAAAATCATAGGCACAATAATTAATTCCTGGACTTTATTCCATCGGTCTGATAGTGGGCATGCCAACTAGAGGTTCAAACATACTGGACCTGGTACTCACCAAAATGGGAGAGCACTGCACCCCCAATTTTCTCGTTCTCATTAGTGAGGTTGCATCACAAAGCTGTCTCCTTCTAAATAAAAATCAACATGGTAACACCAGCAAAGTCTGAAACAGTTAGGAACTATTCCAAAGCAAACTACATCCTAGTAAGTGATAGTTTGCCAATATTCAGTGCCCTTCCTGACCCTGAGTTCAGAGTTCAGAGCAAAACATGCAGTATTGTTCAGAGACCCTGTACAACCATGTAAATGGGTGTATAGAGGCTGCTGTACACACTAGAAGTAAGCCCAAACAAACTCTGAAAACAAACCACACTGGTAGAATCCTAACCTTAAAAACATGTATAACAAAAAGAAAAATGTCATGGCTAAGCTAAAATCAGGAAGAGGAACTCCCATATTGATATTCTCTCTAAAATCTTAACCTGGAGCTCACCCCCTACTGAGCTCTGAAGACTTCTGCTACTCTTAATCCTAACGTAACCCTCCTAAAGCCTGCCTTAACCCTCTTCACCCACCTAAACTCTCTATTAACCCTGAACAAACCCAAACTTCCACCAAACCACCCCCAACCACACCCAACCTCTCCCTGAAGAACTTAATCCTACATTAACCCAAATCACCCAACTTTTACTGACTCTTCCCAAACAACTACTCTCTACAAGTAATAACTCTCTACCCTACCCACCATAACTCCTCCCACCACACTTCCAAAATCTACTCTGAACAGAACACTACAACCTCTAACCCTACAAACTTTTTAACTTTTTTGATATCAAAACAAACTTCTGACTCACTCCAACCCTTTACCCAGCTATGACCAACCCCATTTACCGGAACAACTCTAAAGCTATACCTAACACCAGACAATAGCTCCCAACCCTCCCTACCTTTGACCACTCCCCCCAGTCCTGACCCTCCAATGTCTATTTTTATACCCTCTCTTTTTGTAACTCTCCAAATCACCCCTCTCACTATTTACCTGGCACCCATCTTTTCCTTTTTCTATCTCTCTACTATTTCCCTCTCCATTAATTTATTCTCCTCCACTACCTTTACTTTATCACACTGTCCTCCACTTTGTCCCCTCTTTCTTTTTCCTCTCATTGTCCTTTCCTTTTTCTATCTTTTACATTGTGTCCCCTTCCTAAATTCTCTTTTTTTTTTTAACTTTTCTTCCCTCTAGCTCTCTCTAACTTCCTCTGTTTTCCTACTTTCTGCTCTTTCCTTAACTTACTTTCTTTTTTCTACTTTTCTCCCCTCCTCCTTCCTTTTTTCCTTTTTTAACTTCATACCTTTCTTGACCTACAAACCTCTTTGTTGTCTACTCTATCCCTACACTTACATACTCCTACTTCGCCCCCAAATCCCACACTCCTCTCTTCCCACCTCCTGCCCTCCTCAGTTGCCACCCCCAGCACCTCCACACCCTATCCCTCTCCCTACCACTTCTCTCCCCTCCCACAGCCCCTTATCCAATTTGTAACCACTCCCTCTCCAGTACCTTCCTCACCCCATTCCCCACACTCACCTCCTCTCTCTACACTCCTTCCCTCAAGCACACCTACTACCCCCCTCATCCTTACATCCCCTCCACACTTTTTTCCATCCTGCACACACCATACTTACAACTCATATATAAGACCTCCACCTACAATTACTACCTCTCAGCCCACACACTTCCTTCTTATTCCATCCCATCCATTTGTTTCCTTTTTCCCACATATTTATACTACATCTATAACTTTATTACCTCACCATACCTCATAACACTCACAATGTATACATTTTCATATCAACCATTTATACTTACTCTACTCTCTCACTTTTGAACTCCCCTCTCTTTCCATATTACCATACCAACACAGCTCCTCACCACATAATATTTCTCACCTAACCTCAGAAAAACTTACTTCTACTACCCCTCAAACACCTCTCCCAACAGCTCCCACCTACCTCATTTACTTTTTACCTTCCCATTCAATTGTTTTCTCCCCCCCACTCCTCCACCTCCAAATCCTTCTCCCATTTACCTTACAACCCTTTTACCTACTAACTCCCCACCTCAATTAGTAATCTTATCCTCCTTTTTACCTCTCTAAACTCCCAATCTCTAATGAATAAAGTCCCAACCCCTCCTGCATGGCTTATATTCTATACCTTATCCATTACAACTATACATAAAAATAATATAAAAACCTCCATGCAGAGTTCAAACATAAAACCTTCATTATGGCAGAAACTAGGTTAAACCCTCACAAAGGAAGATGATTGGCCTCTAAAACCCCTAGAAGCCCTCTCATTTAACAAGACTTAATTAGTAACCCACACGACAAAACCCACTCCTACTCCTACAAACTATCCTCAATATTCCCACTACAAACACATATGCCTTGCACATATCTACACTCCCTATCTATCAAATATTCCTCACACTCTCTCTAAAAACTCCCTTGGCCATTACTCAATATTACCATACTCTCCATATCATTAGGATTCCACACTCTTTCCATTGGCCTCCATCCAGTCTCTGACACACATCCCATACACATCAACATATAATCAATTAATAAACTAATCCACCATAAGACACACCCTTTTAAACTCTCCTCACCCATTCAACTTTTACCCAACTAATCTATACCATAACACACCCATCAAAAAAGACCCTCGTACTCTTCCTGACCCTCTTTACACATCATCTCATCCTATTTTCACTTCTCCATGCCTCTCCCACTCCTCCCTCAACCAATTTATTCACAACTTCATAACATCAAAACTTCCCAATATATTGAAAGCTCCAAATCCCTTTTTACTCTAAAGACACTTCCATTAGAAGACTCAGTTTATAAGAAGCACTCCTTTTTCTTAATTTAACTATTCTTAAGAAAGATTAGAAGAAGAAAAGAGGGAAACAAATTCAGACCATGCTTAACCAAAACCACACTATCAACCCAAAACCACTATCAAAACAAAAAGAGCCAATGCCTGGGGACTCTATCTGAGAACTAAGACATACAGACAAAATATTGCAAAATAAAGTAAAAAATAACTGGAAAAAGACCCCAGAACATATTTCAGCACAAACCAAAACGAAATAAAACAAAAAAATAAAGATTTTAAAGACACAAAACTTTCACACCATAACCACCTCCTTAACCCCCCCCAACAAGATTTTCCCAACCTATCCACTAACCCAACCCGGTCTACCTCCTCACCCAAGGACAACTCGTTCCACACGCACCCCATTTCCTTCAGCTAGTTAACTTCTTCCTCTGCCACTCTCACACACTCACCACCTCTCCCACCACACCTCCACTTCATCCACCCTCTCCCACCTCTAATCCCCTATCTTCTATCTTCATCTCCACCCGCACCCACCTCTCCACCACCTACCACACCCACTCTCACCTCTCATTCTCTACTTCTCTATCTCACCCTCTTAAACCTACACCCACACCCCAAATAAAACTCACTAGACTTCTGCACAGACACTTCACTTCAACCTAAGACCATTCACTTCCACTTCCCTAAGCATAAAGCATGATGCCACCAGCTGTCCCATCAAAGTCTAATCATCCCAGCTTTTGCTCATCTGCTTTACTATAACATCTGAAACCAGCATTCATTCATCATTCAACAATACAAGGAGGCACAACTTGTTCATCATCCATCAACAGCTTCCCATCAACTATTGTCCCTATACTCCTTGTTTCCTTGCTCACCTGTCCACACAACTTGCCATATCAAACCACAACAATCTTACTAACAACAACACTTCTCACACAGCACAACTTCTAACCTTATCACAGCACTCTGCCAGCCTCTTGACCCAGTTAACACAGCACGCTCTTATGTTGTTGATTTCTCTACCATACCTCCTCTCCAAGGCCCTTTTGACACTTCACTACCTCACACTCTCTATCTAACACTATCAAACTAAACTCTCCTTCCATACTCTTCAACTCCTCCAAATTTCTTCTCCTAGACAAAGTTGTATTAGTGAGAAAGGCCACTTCCCTCACAACTCCCCCTGCCTTCCTCCAAGTTCACTGATCAGTTTCTCCTTCTCCCTATATTTATCAATGATTTGCCATATCAATGATCCTTTTTTAAACATCCAATATCTGCATTGCAGATGATTTCACCCATTCACCCATTCCCTCCTCTCCCCTCTCCTCTCCCAGGAAGCACTTTTCACTCATTTTTCAGTACGGACAAACAAATCAAATTAAATCAATCACTTGGCACTCAATGCCTCCAAAACAAAACTTATCAAATTTAATCCTCTTCTTCAATATAAACTCTTTCAAACTCTAGCCAAAATAACACTACCTTGAATAATTGACTGAAACTAAGCTACTAGGTGTACAAATTGATAATAGGTTTAGTACAGGCAACCATCTACAACTAAATATTAAAAACTCATCAAAAAAAACGTAGTAAACTCTATCAAAATCAGTACCTTACAAGCTCCTCCAAATCAGTACCTCTCGCTTCCTCTTATCCTCTCCTCCCTCTCCCCATCTTCCCCCCCCTCACTAAAAACACCTTCAGTCCTCTGCTACCATAAAATCTCCAAATATAATAAAATTGCCAAAAAATCAAATGGACACACTCACCACCCACCACCACTCCTCCTCTCAAACCAAACCCTAAACTGGCTCAAACTACCTAATCATACTATTATATAAGCTCCTTTCACGCTCTCATCATTCTTAGTCCTTCTCCTCTCTGTCTCCTCCCTTCACCTTTCAGCCTACAAATATGTAATTTCAAAAGTAGTAATAATGTCTAACAATCAAAACCTATTATCCCCAGGTAAACACTTACTATCCTTCAACCTTACCACCTTCCACTCGCCTACTCTTGAACTCCTCACTCCCCACCTCTACCACATTCATTCATTTTAAACTCTCTCCTCAAAACCTCTCCCATACTCTCCTCCCAATATTTGAGGATTGCTCTTGCTCTGCCTCATAAATTTATTATATCTTTATTCATCATCATTGATTTGATTCTACTTACCTAACCCCTCATACTCTTGTTTCATCAGTATACTCTGTAAGGTTATTTGATATCTGTTTGAATAACTCTCTAAATGTATATCACATTACTCTTTTCTATTCTTTTCTCTCATTTATTTTCATCATCACCTATTGATTTGATTTTGATTTTTTTGTGTGAGCTTAAATGTTTTATTATGTTTTACTCTGTACAATCTCTTTTTTGTAAATTTTTGTTTTTTTGTATTTGTAATTTTTTTGTTGTCTGTATTTTTCTCCCAGGGACCCCATTGAAAAACGGGTTCTTTTGGCCCAATGGACTATCCTGGTAAAACAACTGCAAATAAATAAGAGTTCTCTAATTAAACTAAACAGGAAACTAAGACAACTAATTAAGTTCAACAATGCCAATCACAAGGTCAAGATTGCCTCACAGGTGAAAGACAACCACAAAGCCTTCTATAGTTTTGTCCATAAATTCAAAGGCAGAACACAGCAGTGTGCAAACTGGTGGGCAGCGGTACCTCCTTCACTGAGCAGAGTGGCATAGCGAATCTGGTGGTTGATAAATTCAGCTTAAACTTTATCCCCTACTCCCTCTGACCTCCCCCCATGAAATAGCTACCTAGTAGCATAACCCCCCCCCCAACTATTAGCAGGGAGCATGTCCTGGCGGTGCTCACTAAGGCCAAAAACACAATCTCGATGGGGCCCAACATTATTCTGGAATGCTTCCTAAATAGCTTGAAACATGACCTATCATAACCATTTGATTCACATTTCAACTATAGCCTCAAAACAGGCATTGTACCATGAGAATGAAGGACTGTAATGATTATCTCACTTCACAAGGGTGGACCATCAACCAGCACTGGAAACCACAGACCCATTAGTCTGACTACTCTAATATGCAAAGCCATGAATAGAATTATCATGGAAATGATCTATAAAGACATAACCAGCCTTCAGACACTAGACCCAATCCAGGTTGTCAAGGGAAGATCATGCCTACTAAACCTGATGGACTTCTTTAAGAAGGTCACCAAGGCAATACATGAGGGGAAAATGGGGCATACGGCCCACCTGAACCTGGCTAAGGCAATCAGTGCAATTCCCCTCTGAGGTACAGTTAACAAACTCACTGAACTGGGCATACATCCTTAGATAACTCACTTGATTGTCAGCTGACATACAAACAGGTCCTAGGAAGTCAGGATTGGTGAGACCACCTCCACTAAGACACCAATCACCAGCTGGCTACCTCAGGGCTCTGTACTAGAACCATTTCTACTGGCCATCTACTTCTTGGAGGTAAAGGCTAAGGTCAAGGGCCTTTAGCTAACCAAGTTTGCAGATGACTGCAAATTAGAAGCTATCATAGTTTTTCCCCAGGACACAAACATCTTACTTGAGGATCTAACACAGTCAAATGCCTGGTGCCAAAGTCATGAATTAAAACAAAATATCAAGGAATGCATTATAGTGCCTTCTAGGAAAAAGGACAGCCAGATTAATTACTCCATCAATAAGACACCCCTAAGAGTTGATCTGGTAGTCAGGGATCTGGGAACATATATAGACAGTAAACTGGCCTTTGACCAACATGTGGTCAAGATGGTGGAACATCATTCTACGTCATCCAATTTATAAGGCAGATCATAGCATCCAGGTCTAAGGAAGTCATACGACAACTTTATTCTGCCCTTATCAGACCCATTATTGAGAATAATACCCCCTTCGGCATGTACCTTACCAGACATATGCAGCAGTTGGAATGCCCACAAAGATTTCTTGGCAAGAGAATTGAGGGTATAAATACATTGCCTGCACAGATCTCCTTAAAGTCCTATCTCTATACCTAGTCTCCTACAGGATACTGAGAGGCGATCTATGTCTGGCATACAAGGCATTTTCAGATCCATCTCTGATTGACCTTTTGCACATTCACAAAACAAACAGCATCAGAACCACTAGATCCAAGAATTTACATTTTGCTTGTGACATAAATAGAACATGTTGTCAAGACAGATATGTGTCTAAGATAATTCCCATGCTCTGGAAGCAGTCCCCAATCCTTATGAAGCAGAATCCATCCTTAAACCCATTTTAGCATAACCTTGACCAATGGATGGGAATTCAGAAATTCACCCCAAGTCTGGTCCCATGTCTCTGATAGAGGCAGAAAGTAGCTATGCCCAAACTAATGCCCCCCAACACATAGCAGTTAGAAAATTCCAAACTAACATACCCCTTCCTAATAGTTGCCCATGAAACCTAGGGACACATTTGGATTGGATTGCAATGCTAGTCTTATAAAAATCCTGGTGGTCATTAGCGTACTATATACATATGAATCTATTAACCTATGACCCTTCTTTTTTTTTCTTTGAGATAATTCTTGTACCTTTGCACACAGTGTTATTTGCATTATTCATCAATGTTGTATTCATTTATGGTTCAGCTCAGTGAGGTTTAAAGTGGTACATTTACCTTCCTACCATTAATTAGATGAGCAGCCAAGGATGCTGTTGCCTACTATTGTCCCTGATTGTTTAATTGCAGTGACATTTTCATGTTTTGACCATTATTCTTAATATAAATTATGTGTTTGTCAAGTTTCATACTGTTTTGTTTGCTGTCATTAAATGTAAGGTTATTACTATTGCACCAGAAAGTCCATTTTGTTTAGACCATTTGGAGAATTTTGTCATCTTTTCTAGAAGCAATTATGTTACCTTTTTTGAAATAATCACACTATTTGCTTATTCATGTATCATCTCCTACCTTTGTGCTTCATGAAATTGTTCCAGAAGAAGAATGCTCATTAGAAAGCATTGTGGGATACTACTGGTAGGGTCTATATTATAACATTGAATTTTATAAAGTTTGAATGATATAATATCGAACCAGTTTTGTTGAACGCTGAAAACAGCAAAGGTGCAGGACACCAAATTCTTTCCCAGGAAAAGAAGTTGGTGGGCCGTTGCTGTGGCTTCGCTGTCTTCAGCGTTCGATATGTTGGAGCGTTACGGGTTGGGTTCAGGTAAATGTGCAATTGTGTGTAGGTTAGGGTTAGGGGGCGGGTTAGGTGAGGTAGGGTTAGGGCGTGGGTGAAGTGAGTGTGTGATAGTGAAGGACCTTAGGGTTAGGGTCGGGTTAAGGTAGGTGGATAGCTAGTAGTGTAGGTAAAGTTTAGTTTAGGTTTAGGTGTAGGATTTTAAGTGTATGTGTATGGATTGCTGTTTTTGTGTGTGTTTGTGTTGTGTGTATGTTTCTCGGAATAGCAATTTTTTTCCCTGGGAAAAAAATCGCTATTCTGACTGTTCGATGTTTGCGGATTTCAGTGTTTTGGGTTCTATTTTATAACATTTGATCTTTGTGGATTTTGATGTTATAATATAGACCCCTACTGGTAACCCCTGTTGGGACAGGCAGGAAAATCCCCATCTTGATTTGTGTCTTGCATCAAGAGAGGTTTACACATTGATCTGCACATAGTTTGTCATTTAATGCTCAGTACATATCTTAGGTTTCTGCTACAATATCCTTTCTACACCCTGAAGGACACCTAATATTGCTGTAAATATATATGATGACAATATAAAACTGGAGAAATACATAACAAGTCAGAAAGATCAGGACAGCTTGTAACTAAGACTGGACAACTTATGCAGCTGGATCAAATAAACCATAATAATTATTTCAGAAAGGAAAAAAATACATGACCTTTGGTTGCTCTTAATTTAATCTCCTTCATATAATCTACAGCAATAAGTCTGAAAAGGTGCACCACTTCATGGTGCTGGGTATGTGTATAGAAGATAAATTAAGTTTTGCACATCACAGAGAGAGGGATATACAAAAAGTCTGGTTTGTACAAGAAGATATATAAAGTCCTTTAAAGTAATAACTTCCCTCTATAACATTCTTATAAGACTTAACATAGAGTAATGTAATGCTAGTTGTTCCTGAGTGCTAACAATAAGAATCAGATTAGAAGGTATTTGGGGTAGGCACATTATTAAAGCCATATTTGGAACAGATACACAGTCAGGAGCTGAATTCTGTGAACTATAGATTTAGGCAGGGAACTTAAGTCAGGTGTACAAAGCAACAAAGTACCTATTCCTTTAAGAATGTCTGGATCTAAAACAGAGAAGATTGTGTAATTGAAAACAACAATAATACAAAAAATGCATTCCCAATGAGAATAACTGATTACTTGACTAAGATACCTTAGGGAGTTAAAATGCGATAATGTGGAAAGATTTTAGAAGTCTGTTCACAAGTTATTTATTAAGGCATGTTATTATGAATAACAGGCTACAAAGGCTTTTGGTCTACACCAAATGTTACAGTAATATATATATCTGTTGTATTTCTGTCTGTTTTTTCACATAATGAAATCCTATTTATGTTCATGTATCTATTGTTATGTATGGGATTCTGCAATATTGCTGAGTCCAGTTTCAGTGGCACATGGAAACTAGTTGACTCCTGATTTAATAACACTCACTCAAAAATGAGAATATGGAGGAAGGATCCCCCTCCCCTGACTGGGCCCATGTTAAAGCCAATTTCAAAGGTTGAGGACAAAAATGGAATACTTGCCCACTGCACAAATCATGTCAAATAATTTCTGTCACTAGTTTGAGAGTCAACACTTTGTCAATGTTATATATATATATATATATATATATATATATATATATATATATATATATGTAATCTAGTTCAGTACTCACTATTTTTATTTTCTTGCACCTTACTTCTTCATATTTACCAGCAGTTATTGCTATAAATCCTGCAAACCTCTCCTAAGCTATGGAAACTTCCTCAGTAGTCTAAGCTATAATGTGGAAATTCTTGGAATGTCCTGTAAGTGTTGTGAGTTCTCAAAATGCTAAGATCAGTGTTTTCTGAATTATAGAAATCAATGCATTATAAGTCAAAGTACTGTCACTACTAAATTATTATTAATAATGTTTATTATACCTAAATACTCTTCTGCAAACGTTTTAATATGTTACAAAATTTCAAGTCAATGTTTCCTCAATAATGTATTAAGCACAGCACTTTCACTCAATGCATTATCAACTGCTGAATCATTGTTATTTCTGTTGCATATGTATATCATTTTGTATCACTGATGGACTGGAGCTTAAGTTGTGACCAAAAAGTGTCTTTGGACCTGTCTACCTAAGTGCAAAACAAATATAAATAAAAGCTAACAAACTATACCCTTTGTGTGGAGTAGGCTGAATGCATTAGGAAATTCATGATAAGTAGTTTACAATGTCAGTCCTTCATCATGTGCTACCGGTACCTCTTTCAGGAATGTTCCCCAGTTCAAAAGACAAGATTTCTCTTTAACAGGGTCATATTACTTCCTATCTAAAATAACTTGGTAGGGTAAGCTCCATTAATATTCTCTTCATAAATTTACATAGAGTTCATAAAATGTTTAATCAATGAGCTAAATATATGAAAAAGATATAAGATTTATATAATAAGGGATATAATGCACTTCACATGTTTTACACTAAACAGAAGTCAAAAACAAAAATCAATAAAATCTATAAGTCTATATCACTGAAACATGGATTATTCAGTAATACTCATAAACTTTAGGCCAACAGTTAAAAACAGTTGCAATTAAATAAACAGAAAACCAAAAATCACCGAAATAATGAACGGCTTACGAAGTGCATTCATTGTGTATGTGGCATGGTGCTCCACGTACATGATATCTCGTTATCTGGTATTCATTAAATAGCTCTATTCTTAGTTTAAAGCCTCAAAACAAGGTTAAATGCAGAATATGCTAATGAAAGCATAAGTAGGTGAATTGCATGCTAATTAATCAATCCAACATGGCAGAATTCAGTAAAATATAAAGCTATTGTATTCACCCAGTGTAGCCATTTGCCCTGAACTACAAAACTCTTTGGATTACATCCACTATAATACTTAGAAAAAAAATGTAGGGGTTGTTGTTGCCATCATTAACATGTATGTGCAACAGGCTTTAATTCAAGGTGCTGCTACCAGACCTCGGCCAAGACGAAAAGTGTTTAGACCCCGTCTGACTTACCATGGACTGCATTACACCAAAATTGTAGAGTGATACCAGATGGACAGGTAAACACTAAGGGAAATATGCAACCTCTGCCATCCTCATCTCAAGCCCCAGGAAAATCATGGAAAACACATCCCAGTGAAAACAAAGGCATGTGTACCTTTACATATACTAGCCACAGGTACTTTCCAGAGACACAGAGAGGACATATTAGGTGTATCACAGGGCTCAGCTTCAAGAATGTTACATTAGACTCTAAATGCAATGCTACAACACGCAAGGGGGCATATCTGTTTCCCATGCACTTCAAAGGAGAGAGCAAGAACCATGCATGGATTTAATATCACACTTCCCTGAAGTTTGTGAGCCATAGATCACACACACACATAGAAATAAAAGCCCCACATGGTGAACAGGGAAGGAAGTATATTAGCAGGAAAGGATAACAGTCTATAAACTGCCAGGTTGTCTGTAATGCCCAAGGGATCATCTACAATGTCTCTGCAGATACCACAGACATTTTCTCAGCTCACACATATGGCACACTTGTAAGCTGTACACAAGGTTTGGTAGGAGTGAATTTCCATAAGGTCTGTAGAGTGCGATGCAGGTTATGCACTGGAACCTTGGCTCATGACACACATCCCCATCAAGCAAGGATACAATGAGGCCCATGCTCAAACTAGGAATATCATAGAATGTGTATCTGACTTACTCATATAATCGTCTGGTGTCTAAACACCTTGGGAGGTGCTCTACTGTATGACCTCTGCTGAAATACAGTCTGCTCCATATTGCACTATATCATTTTCAGGAAACAGCTTGAACAAGGACAACTAGGGGCATGACCACAGTTCTCAGTACTACACATAGGACCAGCATCTTCAGCAGTTACAGATGAGGACTGTAAGGGAGAACCACCAGCCGCAGATACCTTTGTCAGACATCTGCATGCACAATATGCCGTGGCTCTGACTAAGAGGCAAAGGATATCACACACACTGACTATATAACTGAAAAACTAAGTCTAAGTACATACAAATATTAGAAATGATGCCTGCATAACTGCAGAACCTTTACTTAACCATGTAATGGTTGTATTCTGTTAGCATCAGACAGAGACAACCCCAAAGGACACATCTTGTATCCACAGTATTAATGAGGAAAGTCTGGAACCTTAATAAAAAAAATGATAGAGGTGTATAACTGATTACTGTCATATGCAAATTCTCATACATATCCATAAGGTAAAACATGTCCCAGATGTACAGTGCTGTCAGTAATAGTTTATGACTGATGTTTGCAATGTACAGGTACGGATTTTGCCTAATAATATGCATGCAGTATTTCAGCTGACCAATATATATAAACCATTGGGCAGATCAATGGTAACATCATTTGCACAAGTATACCAATAAGCAATACTTAAATATCTACTTTGACTGCATTAAGAACAGTAAAAGAAATGTAGTAAAGGTCAACAATTACAGAAGCAATCATTCAAAAGAGATTATGAACAATGAGTAAAAATATTTATTCTGCAATAAATTTACATTAATGTAAAGTTCTGAGTAACAAGCATTAGCCATCCATTCTATGTGTCAGATATAAATGCAATCCAAAGTCACAAAGAAATGTGCAAAGTGCACAGGGCACAGTCCTCGTCACTTGCATTGGGTTTGGGGAGAAATGCAGAAGGATAAGCCTGACTCCAACGAAGTGAGTGTGTGCATGCAAAATAATTTATACCTTAAGTAATCAATTTGCAGGGTCAGTAGCAAGATATGCATAGCAGTAAACAGTACTGCCTAGATAAGTAGTTGGCTTTGTGAGTGGGTACAGGCAAGTATTTGTCATATGTTTGTATATCTACATGAACACAGTCAAGCACTGCGCTAGCACTACATCCTGGCATCATGGACAGGTGTGAACCGTGCATGGTAGACTAGTCAGTTCAACATTGTCACCCTTGACCATGAGACCTACCTATCCCAGGAGCTGCACTGCTAGTTCAATAGCCCTGGTTAGAATTTGGGTTGTTACATGAATGTGAGTATTGTCTGGTGGACAAACTGTCATCATGAATATGTCCTGAACTATGATCACATGGCATACTATATCTAGGTGTGGTCACAGCAATCACTGATGGAGCCATGGAAGTAGTGTCACTTCAGGAACAGGAACTTACAAAGCCACATAGGCTAACACCGGACAACGTAGTGGCTTTACAGCCATGTGGATGCCAACCCTCCCCCAGCAGACATTCCATTACAGAGATTGCCCAATCCAGTGTGTCATTCATTCTGTCCAAGGAGTTACCCACTCAGTTCAGGCAGTCCCTTACATCAGAATACACAGTTAGTACTCACACTATCTCTTTTGAGGCCCTTGTGAAATGTACCTGTGCCTCCATAATGGCCCTACATCATGTGGAACCTACTGACACACCACTAAGAGAGAGATGGGCAGATAGCCTTCTCCAAGCACCTCAACCAACCCACCTGTGTGCCATCTTGCCATGATGGTGGCTATGGGTAGAATCAACTAGTTCTGCAACTGAACTAAACATACTACCCTGATCAACCATGTCACCCTCAAACTGTTCTATGTTTGAGGTCTTTGTGTCATAGATATGTGTAAGCATACTGATTGTGTCAGTGACACATCCTCTCTGTCAAAATTTCATACACTCCTCCTAAGCCTTTTCTCTTTCAGAGTAGGTGTAATTGGTAAGTAGGCACTGAGACCTGGAGATTTGTAGGCCTGCAGCCTGCCTATCCAGCACATTTCTGTTTTCTCTACAAAATTGTTAACATCTCCCCCTCTTTTGTTGTTACCTATACTCTAAGTATAAATTTTGATAGAGCGGGTGTATCACTGAATTGATTGGGTATGTTTTAGTATTTAAAAGTTTTTTAACTGACTTGTTTTATATGAATCTGATGAAGGATCAGGAGATCTGAAAGAGCTTATTGCCAATAAAGAAAATCTTCCATTTTATTGGTGTCATATTCTTTATTACCTTGACAATGGTGACTGTGGTAATTATTTTGTTGCTTGGATATTTTGTGTTACACAATTCTTCAGTGGGAAGCTTCCTATTTGTTTACTATCATAATCTTGAAGTGAATTTGGTTGAATCCACTTTGAATGAAGTCTGGAGGTTGAACTGTGGCAATGACGAACTCTGATATTGTTGAAATACAAATCTCACCCCTATCTCAACCCATGTTAACACTCGGCCCAAAATCGCATTTGATTTGTAATTTGACATTACGCGAGTTCTACACTGTCAAGCATGATGTTGTTCCAAGAGTTTTCTATATTGGCAACTATATTTGTGCATTTTCCACATCTTGCCTTCTCATCTAATCCTTCAACATATATTATTTCTTTTGTTTTTTGGCGCATTCAGTTGCTGCAAGAGGTTTATCTCGTTTGGTTTGATTTCCATTCCTGTTTGACACTGATATGCTTCTGCTAGACTAAGCAGGGAAGTTATTTTAATCTTGTTCTCCTCATGGTTTAAAACTTTCACTACATTTGGGTCTTGTGAGGTCAGCAGATATGTATGCAGCCCCACTATCTCAGATCTATACATGTAATCAATTTTGAGGAGGCTCATACCTCTTTCAGAACAGGGAATATATAGTCTTGGTATGCAATGATTTTTATAAATCATTTGATGAGCATGAAGTATCCTTCTTGTTTTCCTGTCCAACCTATCCAACACCTTGTGGAGCCAGTTAATCAATCCAAAACTGTATGTTAGGAAAGGAAAAGCAAACTGGTTTATAGCTTGGACTTTGTTCCTAGATGTCAGTTCTGTTTTCAGTATTAATTTAAGTCTTCTAAAATATTCATTCCTTACTAAGTCTTATTTACGTTTGTTGTTTTATTGTTGATTCTTCATCAGTTCAAAATATTTATAATCCAAATATTCATGCTGGGAGACAACCAAAGCAGTCTGCAAACGTAACACAAGCTGTTAAATCCAAAAAGTGCTCACCCGAAACACGTATATAAAAAACGAGTATAATTTATTATGAAGAAACGCACAAACAGTAAGCACTTTCGCCGTAGCCTCATCAGACTGTTAGAATTCAAATATACTGTCGATTACCTTTATAAACTGCAATTAATGACGTTATCAGTGGCGGCTCGTGGCATCGGACTGCCGGACTGCAGCCCCCTCAGAAAAAAAGAAAAATGTACCTTTTTGTGTAGGCAAGTGTAGCATTCTTTTTTTTTTTTACTGTGTCTCTCAGGCAAGCTGCAGACTAGTCTCCGCGACTCATAGTTCCTTCCTGCCTCGGCAAATACGCGCATGCGCACTTTAACCGCCTCGGGTTGCGGCGGTTTAAATAAATACTTTTTTTTGTTTTTGCTGCAGCCCAGTGAAGGAATTAAGGCATCAGTGTGATGCCCAGCAGTCTATGTGGTTCCAAACCGCATAGAACTGAAAGGGGTTCGGACTGCGACGTCCGCAGGCAGGGCAGGCACGTACATGACGTGCTTGGCCTAAAATGCTGCTGATTGGTTGTTGCTCTCTTCCCGGGCTTTATGTGCTGGGAAAAGAGCAAGAATCAAACAGTTTTAGACAGTTAGTGTTGTGGACTGAATTGTCTGATCATCGTGACTGACTGAGTCAATCGCATTTCGCAAGGGAAGGATTTACATAGGCTATTCGCCTTTGCCATTGGAATTGGATTTCTATTTTTTTTTTTTTGTTATTTTGGGCGGCCTATATTTTGTCAGCTGTGCTGCAGAAGAACAAGAACTGAAGAAAGAAGTAGTAGAGTTAGAGTAGAAGAAGAAGAAGAACAGAGTAGAGTACAGAGAGTTTTCTTCTTGGTGGTATGTATTTATATATTATTTTTTATTGTCCCAGCCAACTGCATCTTTTATTTTTAACTGTCAATTTGTTTATATCTGAACATAAAACCTGTTCATGACACATAGATTAATTTCATTTAATCCTGACAGCTGCTATGAACAGAACATTACTGTAGACTCTTCAGTGTTTTTTTTTTTTTTTTAACTTGATTTGCTTACACACAAGGCAAAATGAGTGGTCTGTGTAACATGAAAAAGTTAAACTGTTTTGTTGCATGCTTGTTTAAACAGAGGCCTGAAGTAAAAAAAGAAAACCACTTGGGTTAACTAAAAAACAGGAAAGTTATGCAACTGAAGTGTGTGTGCGTGTAATGCCCCAGTTCCTATATACTGATGGCTAGAGAGAACAAATGGTGGTGAGTAGAGATACTCAGGCTTGAACCCTGTACTCTGGATGCAGGTGGCAAGGACCTAAATTCCCTATCCACCACCATTTGTAAAAAAAAAAAAAATGAAGATTTTTGCCTCATATTTGTCCTGTTCCTCATAAAATCTTTGGTTTCTGTAGCTACATTTTTTCTTGCAAAGTCTGTAGTGCAGTGGTGCACTGGTAGCATTGCTGCTTGACAGCTACAGGTTCTCTGGTTTGATTCTTGGCTGGGGTGCCTTCTCTGTAGAGTCTGCATGTTCTCCCATCTTACAAAGATGTGTCTGGAGTTTCGCTCTGCTGAAAATTGTCTTTTGTTCCAAGTCAGACTATTTTCCTGATTAAATGTTTAAAAATAACAGGCATTTGAATTTCTGACTTCATATTCTTCAGAAAGTACATGGTAACACAAAACCATTTATTCTAGCAGTTGTCTAAGTTTATAACATGGATATTTGAAATTTGTCCCTATTTTTGGGACTGTATTCCCCCATTATTGGCTTTGTCCAGGTATTTTGTGCTAAGGTTGAGAGCTATCTATGGTGAGAACTGAATTCACTGAATGTTTGGGGGCTGTATTCCCCCCATTACTGGCTTTGTCCACATGTTTTTTGCTAAGAGGTTGAGAGTTATGGTGAGAACTGAATTCACTGAATATGTTTGGGGGCTATATTCCCCTATTATTCGCTTTGTTCAGGTGTTTTGTGCTAAGAGGTTGACAGCTATGGTGAGAATTGAATTCACTAAATGGTAGCCATTTAAGTTTGTCTTCCTCTCTTTCACAAAACAGCTGATTTGGCATACTGGTATGTTTCTCTCTGTTTTGCACAGGGTCCCCTGGGTTAAAGACGTGGCAGTGAAATGTTTGGTGGTAACACAGCATTTTTTTCTAGCAACTTTCCAACATTATACATGCAATGTTAAAAATGTGTCCCTGGTTTTTGGGCTTCTGCCCCCCCCCCCCCAATAAATGTCGGTGTTTTCCAGATTTCTTGTGCTGCAAAGTTCAGAGATACAACTGCGTGTGAAGTAGATTTTACAAGGAGCTGAGAGCTGCAGGGGAACTAAACTTTAGTGCTGCTTATTTTGAGTTGGCTTGCATTGTTAATAGCACAACAGGTAGTGTACTTGCTTTTGATGCAGAAGGCTGTGGGTTCTACTCCCACAGTCGATTGATGCATTGCTGATACTGTACTGTGTTGTAAAGGGGGTGGATGCTGCAGTCCTTTTTGGCAATGATACCTAGAGTAGTAATTATGAACCTGTTATCAGTTTGCCATACATTCCCTATTGCGATATTACTAGCTTATCATTTTTTTAATGCATGCAACATAGGCAATTTATTCCTCAAGGGCAACAGGCACTTTATTTGTAGATGAATAAACAATGACATATAAAGTTGTTTGCTAGCAGCAACCTCTTCATTGTTACAGATTTCTTTAATGTGGAATTATTTAGATGACTTTTACTACTTCAGATGTTGTGCATATTTACTGATACTGGCAGACTGTAGAAGGTTGAGTAGACTTTTATGATGGAAATGTTCTGAATTGGGTAGTTTTGTCATTGGTGCATGCATTTTGTTTCATTGTTTACTGGAAAAATGTTCAAAACAATAAATTTAAAATGCCTTCTAACAACTGTACTGTGTTGTACAAGGAATACAATTTAATACAATTGGGAATGTGTATCAAAGAGCATGTGCATGTTTCGTGTTCAAGGGGCCTATGATTTCAAAACAGCCCAAAAGGGGCCTATGATTTGAAAACAGCCCAATGTTAATCTTTATCTGCCACTGGCAAAATTTATTTTCTTTGAATGTGGGTTTCAATGCTGTTTCAATGCATGTGAGTTTCAAGGGCAGGGAGGTTTTAATGCTAAGTCTGTTTTTATTGTGGGACTGCATTGCTTTGTTTAGCAGATATCTATTGGGGTTTGTGCTGTAAAAATGCAAAATAAAACTTTCAAATGAAATATAAATCATCGCAGAAGTAAAGCAGTATGCACATTACAGTGTTTATGGTAAATGGGTCAAAATAACCAAGGAATGGGACATTGGAATGGTTGCAGGGGGGAGGCTCCAATTGACCATGATTTTGAGAGGGGAAGGGCAGCAAACTCAGACAGCCCCAGCTGAACTATACCTCACAGCTGTCCATATTTTTGCAGAATGAATAGATATTTGCTTCTTATTTTTGGTTTGTTCCTCATAAAATGTGTGGTTTTCTGGCAAATTATTTAGGAATGAAGTCACCAAATGACAGACATTGAGTTTGATATCATAACCTTCAGAAAAATGCATGCTAAAGCAAGACCTGTTAGAAATTCTATCAACTGTCTTAAGTTTATACAAGAGCAATTTTTAGTAGTGTTTGTATGTTCCCCCAATATATTTGGCCTTGTCCAGATTTCCTGCATTAACAGGTTGAGAGGTACGTGAAAATAAATTGCTTTATAGAATTAGGCATATCCAAACCTCTCAACTGTCCCCGATTTTGGCTCAAAATGTTGTTCTTCCCCTAATAATCCCTCTGCAAAATTGCAATTTTGGAAGAAAACATGGAGGGTTTACAATTAATAAATAACTGTAATAATCAGTTATAGATTACTTTTATTTCAGAAATGCACGTAGATTCTTTTATTTTTGTCATCTGCTCAAGTTAGCAGTACTAATATTAAAATGTGTCCCTTCTTTGACAGGTTCCCAGCTGTATTGTGTGGCTATTTTATATTTTTGAATCTCATTTTTGGTCCATTTTTCATAAAATTGTATTTTTTTGGCAAATTAGTGGCAAATCATTAAAGACTGAAGTTAGAAAATAATGAAAGACATTTGAGTTTCAGATTTCGTACCTTTCAGAAAATTCATACTAATGCAAGACCTACTATTCTATTATCTTTCTAAGTTTATAAGAGCAATATTTAAAAAATGTCCTTATTTGTGGGCCTTTGTCCCACTTCTATGTATGGCTTTGTCCAGATTTCTTGCTCTGAGGTTGAGAGATATGACAAATGTGTCAGGGCCATCACAGTCAGCCAGAGACATTTCAAATTGTGACAACTTGTTGCACCCCACTACCCCATGTAGTGACTGTGGATGTGTCCAAGCAAGGCAAGGAGCCTTGACATTTACATTCAGTGTAAATGTGCAGACTACTCCCCCCCATCCAAGGTAAACACAAGTACTACAATGGCTTTTCATCTGTCATTGATTTTGCAGAATGTTCTGGTTTCTGTCATATTTTTATACTGTTGATTTATGCTTATTATTATTCAGAAAGTGCCTTTTGCTCTATGTTTAAGTAGCAGTGCTTTAATGACCATCAGGCAAGCTTGTCTGATATTGTAAGATGCAAGTAAGTTTTAATAAGCAGTATTACCAACATTGAAAGCCTTTCTGTTGTTGCCATGCAGAGAATACTTACATAACTAGATAACGTATAAGCCTTGGGTATTAAAATGCATATGACAGTATTTGTAATAAAAGACGGGATTACATTGTTAGGCTCATTACAGGCTTTAACTGCAAACTAAACAGAATGCCAATCTGTCATGTGTGGTCCATATCTTGTGCAGTAATCCTTTAAGCAATATATGTTGAGCGTGTTTCTTGTTTGTTTTTCATTTTTTACTTTGATTATGTTTTCCCCATGAAGCAAGTAGATAGTTGCTGTCAGGCAGCATGTCTTTTTTGGATAAGAAACATTTTTATAAGTGGGGGTATCAGAGAGATTGCTACTTTCAGCATGTTAATTGGTACTTTAATAAAGCTGAATATAAATTATAATTAGAACTGGAGTGCAAGGAGAAGTGATTTGAGTTAAGTGCTGCTTGTTTTTCTTATGCTTGATTTTGACTGGTATTCCAGTAATGTACTTAAAAAGTAATTTATTTTTTCATGCCTCGCATCCTTTTTGTTTCCATCTAGATATTAAGTAAGCTGTCATGCAGCCAATGGATTGAAATATATTTTTTCTACACTTCATTTTGTCTTGATTGGACTCTCATAATGATGGTTTGGCACCCAGGGCAGCGTATTTAATTAAAGTTACAGTTTTTGTGGTTTTGAGCATAGCTCCTCCCCTTTCTAGTTGGCCACACCCATTCCCATTGACCCCACCCATTAAGCTGTCTCCTGCAGCCCCACTTTGATTTGAAGTCACCAGCCGCCACTGGATGTTATGCAAACTAATTAACCACATCAAGTGGTTTTAAAGCAACATAGCAAAAATGCGTGTACTGTCAAATTCATTTGCTAACAAATAGCAAAGTAATATGTCTATACTTGGCTAAATCTTATTAAAACTTATTAAAAATGTTTGAATTCTATACATCCTAATTTTAAAACATATTAATAAAAATCACTTTAATTAAATACTAATGTATATAAATATGCAAATACATGTTAACAAATACAGACATATATATTTTAAAATAATGAAAAATAATAATACTAGAAATTATAACAAAGATATAATGCAACTGTAATGTTGCATCAAGCCCTCATATATATTATATCAAATCAGAATCAGACAATTCATATACTACTCTGCAAAAATGCGGACGTAGTGGGAAACAGTCCACTATCTATATATTTAATGCAGGTAAATTATATATCTCTAATAATATATATGACTATGTTCATGTATTTTTGACCTATCTAATAAATAGATGCATGCAATAATAACAATATACATATATAACAAATATGTCTTATAATATGTGTGAGCATTGCTGTATACTAAATAAAATACTAAATATGGACATTACTATGAATTAAATAGGAAGGGGGGAGGAGGAAGAGGGAAAGGGGTGGGGAAAGGGTTGTGGTTTACTGTCATTTAATGAACAACATTATCTAAGGTATAAGATTCTATCTATTTTATTAAATTTTCAATCTCTGTGTTCTTAATATAGGTTTTAATGAAGCCCTTTCATTAAGGCCTTTACCTTGGTCAGATCTCAGTCTCATTATCCAATCTATTTCTTTACATTCAGTTTTATTGCATATGTTGCCTTCCCTAATGTTAGGTGTAACAGAATCTATAGCCATAAATTTAAATGTATGAATATGAAGAAATAGATTAGATAATGAGACTGCAATCTGACCAAGGTAAAGGCCTTAATGAAAGGGGTGTTGTACTCTAAAATGGGTCTAATGAGTGTCGAGTAGAGGGGAACAATGACCTCTTTTTTCCTAGATGAGAACCCTTGTGTGATGAGGTGTGCCATGTAGAAGGATTTCCAGACTCCTGTGGTGAAGTGATTATCAAAGGAATGACTACTGTCCACCTAGATCCCCAGGTCTCTTATGACACATTCAATATTAAGTAGACTGCTGTCTACATGGTAGTTCATGGGTACAGAGTTTTTACCAAAGGGGATGACAATGCACCTTTTGGCATTGAGCTTGAGGCCATGGCTCTGACAACAGGCATCTGTCTCAGTGAGGCCCTTCTGAGACTCCACTATGGCTTCTAGTTTGCAGTCACCTGGGAACTTCATTAGCCTAAGGCCTTCTGTGTTAGCCTGTACTTCAGAGAGATAGTGGTCCCAGGACTGAACCCTGTGGTACTCCACTTGTCACTGGTTTGAAGTCAGATTTGGAGTTTGCAACTTTTACAGTGTGGGTTCTGTCAGTGAGCCAATTGGCAGCCCATCTTGTGATGTAGGGATTTATACCTAATTTAGTGAATTTAGCTATAATTCCAGAATGGGGATGGTGTTAAAAGCCTTGGCGAGATCAAGATAGGCTGTGTGAACTACCTTACCCTCATCTACAACTTTGGTGACTGCCTCAAAGATGTCAATCAGGTTCAAGAGGCATGATCTGCCTTTCAAAAACCCAAACTGGGTGGGGTCCAGAGTTTGGAGGTTACCAATGTCTTTGTTTATGAGTTCTATGATGATACGTTCCATGGCCTTACAGACCAGGCTCATCAGGCTAATAAGTCGATAGTTCCCGGGATCAGTGGTGGCTCCCCCTTTGTGGAGTGGGATAACTGTTGCTGTGCACCATTCAGTGGGCACAAAGCCTGATGTGAGACTATGATTGAACATGGTGCTTAGGTGAGGAGCCAGTTCATTCTGAAGTTTGTGTAAAATGCAGCCTGGGATGTTGTCTGGTCCCATGGATGCTGTGTTTTCTGCTTTAGAGAGTGCAGCTTTTACCTGTGTAGTTGTGATTACACGGACTCTGCATTCTTCCTTTATAGTTATGGGCCCTTTAGTGGGTGAGAGGGGGGTAAGGTTAGCACTGAACCTATCTGCCAGGACGTTGGCAATATCAGTTGGTTCTGTAATTTTCATGCTGTTGTGCTGTAACTCAGAGCAGATCTGGGTGAAGCCATTGAGATTCTTGACATAGCTATAGAATGCCTTGTGGTTGTCCCTAGAATCTGTGTCAATGTTGTTTTCATAGCTAGCTTTGGAGGATCTTATAAGGGATCTCAGATTCTTACTGATGCTGACCAGAGAACTCCTCCACTCATGGGATTTTACTCTCTTTTGCAACAGTTTCTTTCTTCTGTTGTAGACCAGCAGATTGGCTTCCTTTTTTTGGAGGATAGCGTCTTGGTTCAGTTTGGGATAGCATGATCCATGCACTTGTGTAAGTGCTTATAGAGTGCATCTGTGTAGGATTCAGCAGTCATAACTGTATTGTCCAACTGCATGGATGTCATGAAGTTCACCACTTCTGTCTTAAGAAGCATGAAGTTGGCTTTGGAGAAATTCTTTACCATGATTTCCTTAATGGGGGGTGGGGGTGGGATATCTAGGGTGATTAACTTATGGTTGGATCTGACCAACGAGGAGCTGACTTCAGGTGTGGAACACCGGTCACTCATGTTGGTAATGACTAGGTCTAGGATATTGTTGCCCCTGGTGGGGGTGTGAATAAGTTGATCCAGGGCATTGGAATTTATGAATTCCAGAAAGCGTTGAGTGAAGGAGTTGGTACATGAGTAGTTTTCCCAGTTAATGGTGGGGTCGTTGAAATCACCCATTATTAGGGTGTTTGGTTGAACCCTAATATTTTCATGTATATCAAGAAAAGAGGAGTGGAAATCCTGGGGCATGGTGGGGGATCTGTAGCAAGCTACAATTTGGATTGCAGTTTTGCCCAGAGTTAGTTGCACTTGGATAACCTCGGATTCATTATGCTGAGCAACTAGCCAGGAGGTGTGGATATCCTTAATGAATATGGACACACTCTGCCTTTGGTGTTTTGGCCCAGGTTAGGTGGCCGAAAAGTGTGGTATGAGTTATAGCCTGGTAATGCAGGGGTGCTCTTTGGAGCCTTGAACAAGGTCTCAGTCACTGCACAGATACTGATGTTCTCCATTTTAAGGACTGCCTCGAGGGAGTGCATTTTGAGATTTAGACTTCTAGCATGGAGTAGCATTACCCTCAGTTTTTGCTTGCCTGTTCCTGTTATGGTGGTGGATTTGTCATTTGAACCTTGCTTAAAAAAGGCACTATAGGGGAGCAAGAGGCTTAGCCACTCTCCAGAATCCCAGGGAGACAGGTGCAGGCCATCTCTGGCAAAGCATAGTGGTCTGTCGACCATGTTATTCCAGGCAGACAGATACTGGATCCCCTTAGAATGACACCAGAAGCTTAGCCAATTGTTGAAGTCAGTTATTTTGTCCTTGTACTACGGTATCATTCTAGGTGATGGCAGGATGGCAGTCAGGGCTAGGGTCATATCTGCCTGGGCTACAAGATCGGAGAGCTCTTCCATGTCTCTTTTCATGTAGTCCAGGGAGGTACATCTCAGGTCATTCACACCAACATGGACAATGACAGAGTCATATTTGTACTTGTTGTGGAGTGACTTGAGTGCATAGGTTATATGGCAGATCTTGGCACCCGACAGGCAGCTAGCAGTAACCTTCTCCTTGTTTAGCATAGTGAGTGGGACATCAGTGTGCCTGACTATACAGTCACCTATGACTAGTGTGTTGGGTACGTTGTTTTGCCTTATGGGATGTGGTTGAGTGGCACACTGAGTCTGTGGGCTATGTGTCATTTGGGTTGTGTTGGGTGGTGGAGGTTGCTTGCGTTTCTGCTTTGGAGGTCTCTGTTGCTTGAGCAGATCATTACTGAGAGCCTCTGCAAATGTTTTTGTGTTTCTTTGTGTGGATTTTGGTGATGTAGATTTAGTGGGACTATGTGATGAGTGTAGTGTAGTGCAAGTGTTTACCTTCTCCTCATGACTATCAAGTTCAGTCTTGGTTGCAGAGAGCTTTACCTCCAGTTTGTCTAGAGAAGTGCATGTCTCACAGGTTGTGGTGTTGGGTGGTAGGAGGAGAGGGTTGTCTGTGTACATGAGGCAATTGCAACATTGACCCAAGATGCCCAGATTCATCAGATAGACAGGAGAGTATACTGGGATCAGACCCCTGGACATGCCTGAATAAAAAACTAGTTTCCTCTAGACAAGTGATTAAAGTGAGTATACGAGCTGTTTTTCTCTAAGCAAGTGAGGAAAGTAAGTACAAGAACTGTTTTCCTCTAGGTAAAGAGGAAGGTTGAGTGCTGTAGTAATTTGTAGTTTATTTAGTGCTAACAACAAGTTCTGAACAAGTGCTGAGCATGAATAAGCAAATTCAAGCGCTAAAATTAAGAATCTGTACCTGGATCTTGTGGTAAATAGGCTGCCTAGTACTGATCACTCCTGCTGATAAGCTAGAATGCTTCCCTCCAACATAAAAAGGCTAGGGGGCCTCAGAAGCTTACAAACAGTCCTGGATACAGCAAATCTGTATCTGGACTAGACTAGTTACAGGAAAGATGGGAAACAAGCGCAAACAGGGGCTTTTAAACTAGTAAGTTGAAAGAGATGGAAAAATTGCCAAACGGCCAATAAACTACAATGTCTGGGCCAGAAACCACTCTTGTGGTAGACAGGCTACCTAGTGCTTACCACTCCCACTGATAAGCTAGAAGGCTTCCCTCCAACACAGAAAGGCTTGGAGGGCTCAGAAGCTTACAAACAGTCCTGGGTACAGCAAATCTGTATCTAGACTAGACTTCGTACAGGAAGGTGGGAAACAAGTGAAAACGTGGGCTTTTAAACCAGAAAGTTGAAAGAGATGGAGAAACTTCCAAATGGCCAATAAACTACAATTTCTGGGCCAGAAACCACTCTTGTGGTAGATAGGCTACCTAGTGCTTACCACAGATGTAGCATTTCTCACTGAGCTGGGTCAGATATGGCTTTGTAAGTCAAGCAGAGATCGCTTCTAAGTAGGTAATATGAAAGAGAATAGTTGGAGTTATTTGAGTCTGTCCATATAGGACAAGTGTTTAAGGTCTAGGATCCTCTTTGTAAGGTACTTTTGCATCCTCTCCAGTTGTTGCAGGTGTCTAGTGAGGTACATGCCAAATGAAGCATTGTACTCGATGATTGGCCTAATGAGGGAAGAGTAGAGGGAGACAATGACCTCTTTCTTCTTGGATGCAAAATCCTTAGTAATGAGATATGCCA
>NC_056726.1:917268965-917281465 GCF_019279795.1 Protopterus annectens
CAGCACAGTGCCGTTATACAAAGACATTATTTAAGGTAAGTAAGTATTTTTTTCTTAAATAAAATCATTGGGTAATAGCAATAACCAACTCCACTGTATGGTATATTAACATTTACCCATGGTTGGCTTTATTTAATCACTCGGGCTTCACCCTCATGATTAAACCACACCAACCGTGGGTAAATCTTAATATACCACACCAATGTCATTGGTTATTGCTTAATTCTCTTGCAGTATTTTTCTTTGTTTGTGTATGTCACACTCAGCATTACAAGTGCTGACATTTCAATAAGGATTCAATGCTCAAACTGAGTCGTTACTTACTAAAGCTGATGCGATAATTTATGCTAAATTTGCTTGCAAGGACATTAGGTGTAGTTTGTGGTTTTTATTATAAGTTATTTACCTCAGGAGCATTACAGTTGTGCAGCAGTAGTGTTGTTGCCTCACAGCAAGAGGTTCTCCCGTTCGATTCTCAGCTTGGATTGGGAGTGCCTTCTGTGTGGAGTCTGTATGTCCTCCCTGAGGTCGAGTGGGGGTTTGAAAGACATGCGTTGAACGGGCATGCCTTCGTTGAAGATTGGGCATCAGGCTGGCAACTCGACACCATAAAAAACAACTATCAATCATTAGCAGACCGGAGTTCTGCTGTAGTGACCCCTAACCGGGAAAAGCCGAAAGGCAAACAACAACCTCAGGAGCATTACCTTTCTTGGCATTGGTTCTAATTTTTCTTACTTAACTATACATCTTTCAGTTTTTTTCAGCAAGATAAAGCTCTCAGGAAACTTTTGCTCTGCAAAATATTACATTTTTTTTTTTTTGGGTTTTGAGGACTTTGATTTTGTTCTTACTAGTAGTGCGATAGTGGAGCAACTGTTCCACGAAGGTCTTAGTTACACTTACAAACTAGGGCAATGTTTTCTAAAAAACATGTCTATTCATATGGGGTAATCTGTCTCCTAACCTATGACCAATGAAAACTGCATAAATTCCAAACCATCTTGGAAGAGAACTTCAAAAACAAATAAGGTTCTGTGAAGCATTCATCATAAAAGGCATCCTCAGTTGAGAGGCATGCATATTGCAGCTTATCCTGTAAGAAGGACCAGTCTAGAGATTATACCATTTAATGCAAGATTATGTTTACATGCTGACTATGCCTGATATTGTAAATACAAAGTATTATATTTAAGTGAGTAGACTGCCTGCTGTAGGTCTACTTCTGCACAATGCTACACACAGAGCTGCTTTATAAAATACTTATCATAACACATTGCGGTCAACTAGTCATTTTTTCTTTTGATTTTTATTTTAATATTAAAGCAGAGGTAGGATATATGGCATAATTGTTTGTGAAGCTATATTGAAACAGCATGACTAAATCCCAGAATTCACTTCTGGATAGGAACCCAGCAACCAGATCAAAATTTGGAGGCTGTGCACAAGTCTATACTAGAAGTTAGCATCTGGAAATCACTATAGGACTGAAAAATCACTTGTCTTAGCTGACCATTTTAATTTCCATCAAATTGTGAATTCTGGGAACAGGTAGCATACTATTCTGATGATGGAAAATTTTTTTTTTTTCATTTTAAATTATTGCATAAAGGAAATCAACTAACCAGTCTCAGTGGTGGAACAGGTAGTGCACTCCCCTTTGGTGCAGAAGGCTGTGTGTTCTATTCCCCCACCAGTTAGATCGATTTCTGATACTGCAGTGCAGCACCCCGGAGTGTGTTGTCCTTTGGATGACACAAACAACCATAGGCCCATCAGTCTGAGTTGTTGGACGTAAAAGATCCAGTGGCACCTTTTGAAATTAGAAGGGTTAATCTTCTGATGCCCTGAAGGCTGAATACATGTGCAGGAGGCAGAGAACATATTTAATTCATAGTCTGGGAATTACAATATTTTTGCCTAAATCATTATGTGAGCAGGGGTGTGAAGGTGGGAGACACGATAATACAATTTTTATATTACAGAAGTTGAACAATCTGACTGATTGATTCATTCATTCATTTTCTTGTCACCCACTTTATTTCAAGGTTTGCAGACAGCTAGAGACTATCTCAGCAGTTACTGGGCACACCCACACATGGACATGTACTCTACACACACACACACACACACACACACTCACACACACACACACACACACACACACACACACGCACACACACACACACACACACACACACACACACACACACACACACACACACACACACACACACACACACACACACACACACACACACACAAAATACCCATGCATGCATACACTCCAATCCAGCTGTGAGTGCAAATAATGGTGAACAACATGGCAGAGTGATTCTTTACAAAAAGAATATAGGGAATTCACACAATGTCCTTCACTGACCACCTCAAAGCCCTGTCTCTTTATTTGGCATAATACAGACTTCTGTGGTAATCTTTGCTTTGCATACAAGGCATCCCTGGACCCTGTTTTGATGACCCTTTTGCACATCCTCAAAGCAAACTGCATCAGAACTACAAGAGTAAAAGACCAAAGTTTTGCTTGTGAAATAACTAGGACATGTTAGAAAAATATATATGTTTGTCAGAGAATTCCCATTCTCTGGAACAGGCTCCCCATCTGTATGAAGCAGAGTTCTTCCCAAAGCGCAACTTGTACCAATGGATCAGTAATTGGTAATTCAACCTTAGTCTAGTGCCTATGTCTCTAATGGACAGAGCCAGGCAGAAATCACCCCCTGTATAAATCAAATTTGTGGATCACTTCTGGATTGCAGAGCTAGGTTTCTAAGGCCCCTAGTGGCTGTTAGCCTAGTATACACCTATTAACCTATGAACGATCAGTCATGACCACCAATGAGTTTGTTAATCACGATTTCTCAATAAACAGAGACAGAGGCTATGCTAAGATGCTACGACTATCAGATATATTAGCCAAACCGACTCTGAGTAATATACTACTTCTACCATCTTATGGATACAAACACCATATGGTAGCTTGTAGAAACGGACCATCTTCACATGGAATCCTGTGGGATGTGTAGAATAAGAATCCCAGTGGATAGGGGTAGCCTTGACAATTATTTCTACAGGGACCTTCCAGCAATCATCTTGGAACACAGTGGGCATAGCACAGGTATCTGTCTGACAAATATGTCACGAGTTCCTTGATATGATGATGCAGCATGTGGAGGAGCATATGTCATTCCAAAAGGACTGCAGAGGAGAAAAACAACACTACATAATTTTTGGGGACCACTGACTGCACCCATTCTGTCATCAAGACCCTGCCTGGTCTGCATGGACAGTGTTAAATCAACCAGAAAAATGTCCGTGCTATCAACTGACAGATGCTGTACAATGCACAGAGTATTATATGTAATGTGTTAGGGCACCATTCAGCAGTTCACATGATCCCCACTTCAGGGAGTCATCCAAACATAACTCTAATTTATGTGGGTTGACTTCTCACAGGGGTGTATTATTGACAATGCTCTATACATCCTAGACTAGAGCCATAGCTCATAACACCGATAAGCAGCCCACTGAAAATATCTGAAATGCAATACAACATCTCACTGTTGCAGACCTGCAGCATCACCAAGTGTGTGCTCAGATTGATTAAAGCCTGCTTATGCTGCCTAGATTCTGCTCAAGGCACACTGCATTGGACTCTGGAGACCTGCTGAAAGATATTTACTATCTTTGCAATTCTGAACAAGATGGTGGCATGCAGAACGCTAGATCAGTGGATTGCTATTGGAGGGACAGCTAGAACAGAGACTGTGGCAGAGGAGATGCCAGTTGTGAAGCTGTTAGAATAACCAGCATCAGAGAACAACCATGCAAAGGATAAGTGAGCACAATATGATATGCCACTAGCATAGAGATGGCTTCAGGTCCACAGCTAGGGACAACAAAGGTCAAAACTAATGCATGAAATATTACACTCAGGCATTGATTGGTAGCACTATACATCAGGCATCACCTACCCTGTATAACAGAGGTGGAGAGGAGCACAGTGACAGGAATCAGCAATGGCCACTGTGGTGAATGAACTAAGGGTGTCACAGAATGAGTTGCAGGAGACATGACTCCTACAAATGTGGTGACACCATGTGTATATTTGTGTGAGAAGTGTGAGACCACAGGTGCGAATGATGCAGACCATTAATGTTCTCAGCCATGGGTGCAGCCGTTTTGAGGAATGGCATTGGTAGGAGCACTGACTGGCAAGGATGAAGGTGAACCACAAGACTGCTACCACCAGGCACTGCCATGAGCATGACCACCATGTAGTCCACATCTAAGTGGACAGCTGCACCAGGCATACCACCCCTGTGTGGTGTGAAGAAGGTAGCATACATGAGCTTGACTTACTTGCCCTGTGAGATTTGCTGACACTGGAGCCAGATGAGCAGTGGCTGTGGGAATGGCATCAGCCCTGGTATGTAGAGGCAGACTGACCTATGGTAACAATGAGATCACCCACGTGCTATTTAAACATGGCACTCATTTGGATGATACCTTTATGTAGGTCATTCTGAAGGCCACACAGTATACTTATCACATCTGGTGTGGTCGTGGTGCTATCTGCCTCTGCCTCAATAACAGCCATGCATGCCCACTATATAATGCTTATTGTTATACCTATTTTATAGAAGTGATGGCTACCAGCTTGCTTCTCCCAGCTCCTTTTCTTGTGGTCTGTGTTGGTACCATTACCCACTACAGGTGCATGGCAGGGAATGACTGTGCTTCCTGAGTAGAGGTGGTAGGCATAACCTGTCCTTAAATGAGCTCTGTAGAGGTGGAGTGAGTTCCACAGGCATCACAGCTATGTCACTGGATGTGGGTGGTACAGTGTTCTCCACAGTCCCCACTGATAGCAGTGGCACTGTGCCCTCAGAGTCTGTTACTGTAAGGCTGTCATCATCAACAGCAGCATCCAGTGCAGCACTGACATCAGGCATGTCCTGTTCCATGATAGAAGGCCCTATAAGTGTAGCATTTGTGACAGTAGAGAGTTAAACATTCATGTGTAACACTACTAATATGTGACAATCCTATGTTTTATGATACATCAATGGTACAGACAACAGCTATGCAAAGAACATAAGGCAATATACTTTCACAGTATGCCTTCATGCAAACATCCCAGATATGCCTGTATAGGAGATATGATGATGCTCAGCAGCCCTGAGTGTACCACAAAAATGTGTTACTGACATAAGGAAAGACAGCCTAGTGAATCCCAATAGAGACACTGTATCATGCACCAATTCATGTCCCACTCCCAGGCTTCTGCTGGACATCAGGTCCTTTCAATCTTCCCAGGCAGGTTCAACAGGTACTGCTCTGTGGTGGCGATGATGGTTTATGATTTTAAACCCTCACCTGTGGCCATCCTCTCCTGTGCAGTGGTGTGGACCTTGTTGGGGTCATGTAAGGATCACGTCAAGTGAGCTTGCAACATACCTGCTGGGTTGCTTTGTTTTGGCTACTAACCACATTAAGATTTGACACCAGCCCATGCATGTCACACTTGTTCACAGAATGTTCCATCATTCATGTCTGTCTTCAGTGTTTACTGTCTGTGCTCACTGAGGACCTGCAGTTGTACATAAGTTTCTACCTGGGATAACTTTGAGAGGTACTTCCTTTCATTAGGTGGAATGTATACCCATAAATGTGGCCATAACAGTTATGGTTAGTGAAAAGACATAAAATATGTGCAGCACCATCTGTACTGGTTACAGTCCCATGTGGTAGCTTCATTACTATAAGGTGCCATGCCTACAGTACTCCAGTATCACAGCACAGCTTCCCACAGCAGTCCAAAAGGGCAGCCTGGGGGCACACTGTGCTGTGACATGCATCTTGTCTGCAGCCTGCATTTACCTGCACCCATGAAAGCACAACCATCATGTGAACCTCATATTCATCTCCTCCATGTACCAGTTATACTGTGTATCTTCCCCCCTCACACCATTCAGTATATATTGATCTGCAGGTTCAGGTTTTGTATATTTCAAAACAGCCCTTTACAACTAAGCTGTCTGCTATGACCACAGTTCATCTCATACAGCCTCACAATCAAATTTGTCATGGCTAGCCCCCTGTGATCCCCTGGCAGTAGGTTGCTGTGAAGCAATTCCTCTAACACAAATTAATCCTACAGTTAATTGTAACCAGTGCCTTACCTACACCTGTTGACAATTTTTTTTTATCGAGGGGCTTTATTTTGAAAATTAAATATCATAGTGAGTTCAACCACAATGTGTTGTATTGTGCAAACTGAAGTAGTTCTTTATGTTTTTTTTCCCTTTTCTCCACTGTAGAGTTGGTATATTCTATTTAAGGGGGGTTTGTGTTCCCACTATCTGTGTACAGGTGAGCTTTGCCCTGCAAAAGAAAAAAAAATTCTTCCTGCTTTTTTAGGATGTTCAATGCACTGTTTTTTGGTATTTATCTTGCAGAAAAATGTGTGTTTTGACTGCTCCTAGGTAAACTATGGTCAGTTATCCAGCCAATCGCTTACCTGCCAGTAGCCTATGTACCCTTATATCGGCAGATGTTGTACACTTCTGTAATCAGCTGTCCAACATATTTTTTTACTGCATAAGTCAATCACAGACCTCTCTGTGCTCCCTATTCGCCCTTTCAATGGGCAGCTGTTTAGCACCCCTCCCCAGCTACAAAACATTCTTACTGTTATCCAGTCACTTTCCCCACTTGCCATTCACCTGTGTATCTTTACCACAGCAGATGTAGATCAGCTCTTCCCTCTGTAGACCAATGAAATTGTCACTATAGTACTTCACTCACTATTTCTGAAAATTATGAGAGTCCAGAAAGTACCACACAGCAATGGCAGCAGCTGATTATACTCAGCAGTTTTGAGGCTTGTAACATAACAATTATGCTAATGAAACACTTTAAGAAAATGTATCTCAGTCATACATTTAATGCCCATGAGTTCCAGCCCCAGACAGCACAATGAGGTTAATGTTTGCCTGTGCACACAAACTGAAAATTGAAAAGTAGTCTGCATATGCATGGGCAGGTCTGGGCAATGGGATTCTTAATATGTCTAGTTTCCCCTTGGGGGATTGTGCCACAAGCATGGACAGTAACATGGCTTAAAGGGGGCAGATACCTTTAGTCTAGCATGTTCCCCCCTTACCATAGCACCATGATTAGTGACATGCAACTATCTGGTAACATTGGCAATTGATGTATGTCACATAACATTAACGATGTGTGTCACTGTGAATCTACTACTATTTTCATCTGGATTGCAACCTATTAAGTAACCATAGCTTCTGAAGAGGCTAAGTCTGGAAAGTCCCCCATGTGGTGTTGGAAAATGGCTAAAATATTTCCCTGCTCCCTGCATCAGGCTACTGGCAGTTCTTGTTGAATGACTGCTATGAGATCCCCAAGTACAAGACAGATGCCTAGAACTAACTTAGCTGAGGGGTGAGTGATGCAAATGGCATCACACACTCTGGTAAGCAGTGCTGGCATTGTCACAGTGACCCAAAGATTTATGACCATGACCTTCTTAGCAAATGGGAAAAGGAGGTTAGAGAGGCAGTGACAAAGTTCTACAGTAAGTAAGAGTGACTGGTAGCTGCTTTTACATAAGTAGGTATTCTTGTTCCTAGGTTCATAGGTATTTACTAGGCTAATGACCATAAGGGACTTTTTAAGCCTAGTCATGCATCCCAAATCTCTAATGAGTTCTGATACCGTTGATAAGTGTAAACATGGGCTTGGAAGATGAAAATTTACAGGTTACCTGTTTGCATCAAAGATATAGGTGCCAAACCAGGGATGAATTTCTGGTTTCCCATCCAATTGTCCGAGTTGCACTTGAATTGTATTAGGGAGGAACTCTGCTTCACATGCATGGGGTGCCTGTTCCATAGACGGGGTAGTCTCTGTGATACATACCTATCTCTCCAGCATGTCCTATTTATATCACAGGCAAAGTTTAAGTCTTTAGAATGGGAAATTCTGGTACTGTTTGTTTTGTGGATGTGCAGAAGGTCCATCAGAGTGGGATCTGACAATGCCCTGTATGCCAGGCATAGATATCCCCTCAAAAGCCTTTAGGAGACAGAATACAGGGATAGGCCCTCGAGGCGGTCTGCATAGGACATATTACTTATGCCCTGCATTCTTTTAGTGAGAAACCTCTGTGGATGTTCCAGATGTTGGATATGCCTGGAGAGGTACATACCAAAGGGAGCATTGTACTCAGTGATAGGTCTGATGAATGCTGAATACAGTGGAACAATGACTTCCTTGGACTTAGATGCCATATCTTTGTTTATAAGTTGCACAACATAGAATGATTTCCTTACAATTGTAGACACATGATCAAAGGCTAGACTACTATCTATGTGCGTCTCTAAATCCCTGACTACTGGGTCAACTCTAAGGGGTATGTTGTCAATATGATAGTTACCAGGGATGGAGGACTTCCTGAAGGATACTGTTAAGCATTTCTTGGCATTTAGTTTTAGTCCATGACTCTGACACCAGTTGTTTGTCTGTGTCAGCCCCTCCTGGAGAACATTTGTGTCAGTGTGAGATTCAATAACAGCTCATAATTTGCAATCATCTGCAAATTTAGTCAGCCAGAGACCATTAACATTGGCCTTGACTTCTGAAGTAAATGCCAAAAAGGAGCGGTCCGAGGACTGATCCCTGAGGGACTCCAGTTGTGACTGGCCTCTTTGTAGAGGTGGACTCCCTAATTCTAACTTCCTGGGTCCTGTCTGTGAGCCAGTTGGCTACCCACTGGGTGACATATGAGTTTGTACCTAACCTCTTGAGTTTGTCAACAATGCCTGAGTGGGGTATTGTGTCAAATGCCTTGGCCAGGTCAAGGTAGGCAGTGTTCTTGACGTTTATAGATGCATTTCATTTTTAGCATTTGGTGAAATAGCAGGCAACTGGCTGATATGGCAGAGTTGGCAAACAAGACTTTCCAGGCATTAGGAATTGTATTTGGTGTTTTAACTACATATTTCTAAATGTCAGCTTTATTGTCCATGTATACATTGATGATAATTATTATAACTAGTGTCTTTATCTTTACTTTGCTTTATGTATTACAAATCTTGTCACTGTGGGTTCAATTGTTTTGCTGCTCATCCTCCCAACAGGAATTTCCACCATCCTGGTGATGCAGGCTGGGGACGGTAGGTATTCTACCTCCATCCTGCATGATATCATCTACTTTGGACTTGACTGGTTGCCATCATTCACATATATATACATGCAAATATTTCAAGAACAAGCAGTAATGCCGTCTATACTGCCAATATACAGAGTATTCCCATGATGTGTCCAGGCTGTTTTGTCTTCCCTACCTGTGCCAGTTACACCTGGAATACCATGGGCTTACATCTGACATGCTGTCAGGTAACACTTTATGGTGGCTGTCCTATGTCATGAAAAGTTATTACCGCTGATTTCAGACTCCCATGTGTATTTAGTTTGGACATATGGGGGGATGTATACATAACATAGCCTTCACAGTGTCACGCAGAGCACTATTTGGTAGGCCTAATCTGCCACCTGATAGTCTGGTCCTATGGGCTAACCACTTTAAGGTAATGGGAGTTATTCAGCTCAGCTTCATTGCTTCTTGTGGTTATATTGTTTGCAAGTCATGTACTGTTTGCATGCCCTACACACAAGAGGGACTGGTTAAGTGACATTTAATCTTGCTTCTTGTATCATAAATACTGCCTTAGTGTCAAGCCTTCATATAGAAGATTATGACTGGATCTCTGATCATAACCAGACTATTATGTGTTTGAGTCATGGATGCCCAGAAATTCATCTCGACAGCAAAGTTCAAGAAGCAAATCTTGAAATCCATGTTGAAAATTCATATCAGAATGTTATGATAGGAGACCCACTCATTAAAGTGCATGAAGCTTGGCCTGTTTCATGCACTATCAATTACAGAAGCAACGTCTAGCAGCGTGAAATGTATTAAAAGCTTTCAAAGGCTTCAAAACACTTTAGGCTGTTAGACTGACATTAGGCAGTAATCAAGTGCCCACCTTTAGAAATAATGGCTTTAAAGGCAGCTAGAAACTTCATTTTTGCCACACTTTCTTTTTATAAGCATGACAGTGTGAAATTCTAACAGCTTTTTAAAAAGATGTTTCATCTAATGATGCTGTTGTTTGCCAGCTAGCAGTCTCTGGTAACAGTCTGTAATGTAAGTCTCAATATTAACACACGTAAGTATCCTCAATAAACTTTTGTTATGCACCCCTAAATGCTGTTAAAGATTGTGACTTGTACCAATGAAGTGCTAAGTGGTTTATCTTTTTTGATTCTGGAGTATAATCATAGAGCTCTATGTATGACACTGTTTTTGTATACTTAACAACATTTTACTCCTTCAGGGACAGGAGTGGCACTCAGTGTAACACACATTACTGCTTCTGTGTTTCTTTTTCTTTATCACTGTCTTCTTCATCTTCTTTTTTTTTAATTTCCTTTGTTGTGTTGTTTCTCTCAATTTATGTTTATATTTTATGCAGCATGGGCCACAGAAGTGGTCACCAGACTGTGAACCTGCCTTTCCATCTCCTGCTGTTTCTCCAGTTGTCTCGGGCTGGTTTCTCTGCAGAATTATGTAGATCATGCAGCAGTCATGACATGGGGGACTCCCTGATGCCCTCTGGTGTTCTGTCTCTGGTGCAGGATTCCATCAGGGGCATCACCACTGGTGCAGGATTCCATCAGGGTCATCACCAGTAGGTCCTGGACATCACCTGGCAGATGGATTGGTGGCAGAACACATGCTCTGGCAATATGGAGCATATCTTCCTGCAACTAGAAGAGTCACACAACTGCCTGGTCCTTACCCTTATGACAACAGTGGCTCACCCTAGTCATGAAGGCAGTCACAGTGGTGACTAACCTCAGGTTTGGTACAGCACTGTGTGCCATGGCATTCAGCCATCCCTTTTCTTGTGTTTCAGTTATCTTCCTAGATTACTGTTCAATCTTCCCTCTCATCTGTGTTCTCTCCTTTGTGTTCCCTCTACATTTATGTCAGCACTTCCCTTGTTGATCTTTGTCAGTTTTTTGTCCTTGTTTGTCTGTCCCTGATGCCCCTATACTGTATTTCCTATCCATTCCTTCCTCATACCTCCTTCCCATTCTGTCCTTCCTGGAAATATGAAAAAAGGGCATCTGTCCCCCACAAGATTCCCTAGCTTTTCCACCCTATACCAGTCTTCCTTTCTGCTTCACTTTCTGTGTGTTCTATTTGTTCTTCCATCTTTCTGCCTGCCACGTACACCCATTTCCTTCCCATTTATAACAGAAAAATAATAAAGGCTTTGCTGTGTAGCCATTAGCTGGGCTATCTGCTGTGTTCATAGCATCGTGTTGTTGTGTGAATGTGCATTGCTGCAAGCACTCTACATGCACTCTGTTAGGCTCATGAGGTCAAGTGTCTACCACGGCACTGTCCTGGTCATTATGTGACCTGTTATATTGTTCCAGAGAATGGCCTCCTTATCTTTATCCTATTACACAAGAGTGCTTTAATTGTATATTTAATTAGCTTTGGTCTGCATTGTACTACTTTGATTATGTGGCCTTTAGGCACCGGCATAAGCATTTTTTTCCTGAATCCCACCCTTAGCATTTATTTGCCTAAAACAAATAATGGTGTTATAATTAGACATGACTAAGTTAGTTCCATGAAATAATAAAGCTGACACAGTGTAATATCAATTTCATAAAGATTATTTAACATGCATATGGCTTTGATAATGTCTTTAAAGAATATGTAGCATGTGGTATTTGTGAGGCTGTACTAAGTATTGGTTTATATTTAAAGAAAGTTGTAAGTTTCACAGATATGTAATCACATAATCACATGCAAGCACACTCACTCAGCCCCCACACACACACATACACACACAAGAGAATATACAAACCAGTGCACTAGGGTGAAATTTATGTTCCTCAGATTAGATAATTTCATTTGTGATTTGACCTATACTCACCATGCAAGAAATTAGGGTAGTGCAGAGGGGAGGACCCCCAAGCCAGTGATGGGGAGAGTCTGGGCTTCTGCTAAACAGGAATAAGCACCCACTTTCAAAAAAGACTTAACTTTGTTTGCAACTGTTTGTGGGGCTGGGTGTTGATAAACTGATACAGAACTCACACACACACACACACACACACACACACACACACACACACACACACACACACACACACACACACACACACACACACACACATTCATTGGTTAATTCTAGGCTAACTGCCTTTGCGAGCCATTTTAAGCCTAGCTAATTATCCCCTGTGAGATTCAAATCCTGTACCTTGTGTTTGTAAGGCAAACACCTCAACTATTAAATTTTATTCCACTGTGTTCCTTGTTTTTTCTTGGTTTCATGCTTGTTTGGATCGTTCAATTTCTTAACTAAATTTTTCCT
>NC_056726.1:917283965-917428965 GCF_019279795.1 Protopterus annectens
CCTGATGTGTTCATCTAAACAGAACAGTGATAGCTACTTTTTGTACATTTTAAAGTATTTAAATTTCTGGCAAAAATCATAACTTCTCTGCTTGCATTTTTGTTCTGTTTGCCTCCAGACAGCCTTCCAGAAGTATAAATTAGCCAGGCACTTAGTTGTTTAGTGGTTAATTATTGGCTACAGAGCATAGGAGTCAGTTTTCAAGTTTTTTTCTTGCTATAACTCACGGGAGTTCGCAAGGTTCTGTGTTCACTTAAACAGAACAGTGATAGCTACTGCCTCTGTGTATTTTAAAGTATTTAATTTTCAGGCAACAATCATTTCTCTGTTTGCTTTTTTTAGTTCTGTTTGCCTCCAGATAGCCTTCCAGAAGTGCTTATTAGATAGGGACTTGGTTGTTTGGTAGTTGTTTATTGTCTAGAGGGCAAAGGAGTCAGTTTTCAAGTTTTTTTTTCTGATATAAATCAGGCAAGTTTGAGCGGTCCTCCTCACTGCACAGCAGTGGTTAGAAGTGCCTGGTAAAGTAACAATAGCTAGACAGTAAAATTTCTTTATAAAATTAAGATTAAGTCTGAAACCTATAAAACAGCATGGCATTGCATGACTTAAAGTTAGAGCCACTAGCTTGTGATTTGAATAGAACTACCATATCCTAGCACAATACAACATCTTGCTCTTACCCCAGAAACTAGTTTGCATATAGAATAGCACTGCCATATCTACTACTGTGCTATATAACATCTTGCTTTTAATCCCCAAAACTACCCATGGGGACCCCTGTTAAAACCTAATTCTTAATTCTAAATAGCCAGCCCTATTACATTACTGGACAATATGAATATGCAATTCACTAATGACTCAATGGTCAACTTGGTAGACATGGGCATTATAAGGTAAGGTACTGTCTCATGTTCTTATACAACCAATTAATTATTTAAAAAAAATAACATATGATGCAAGAAATGTAAATACACAACTTCCTTGGAGGCAAAAATCTCACATACAAATGAGGTTGTCAACAATACCCGCACTACATCTCTCACAGATACTGCTCACCACACACACAGATTGTCTTATGCTGAGGCACTTAAAAGAAACCTTCCCAAATCTCAAAGACCTCCAAAGCAACCTAACAGGTTCCTTTTTTTGTGGATAAACTCTTGGCTTGTAAGGGCCTCAGGGCCATTAGCCTAGTAACCTCCCATTATCCTATGATCCTATGAACAGCAGTGGTGCTCTTCAGCAATCACTAAAACACACAACAAAAAAAAACAAGCATCTCACATAAGCTTACATGCAACAGTCCCCCAAGAGCAAAGCACATAAGACAAGCATATACTTTACCTAATACTCTTGTCATTGGTGACTCCAAAGTGTAGCACACAGCTGCCCCACTCACCAGGTTAGACAAGAAGAAGATAATGGTTAGTTGCCTGTCTGGAGCCAGGATCCAAAATATCTTGCATTTACTCAAGTCACTGCACCCCAGGTACCAATATGATTCTATCATATTACATATGGGTACAAATGACCTGAGATGTACCTCATTTGGCTATAAGAAAAGAGACATGATAGATCTATTGCCATATTTTTCACAGATAGGTAGAATCCTTACACAGAGCAGCATTCTACCATCACAAAGGATGATGCCACAGCATGAACATAAAATAATTTATTTTAATAATTGGCTTAGTATCTGGTGTCACTCCAGAGGAATCTGTCAACAGGGGAAGGCATGGTCAACAGATCCTGTTATTTTACCAAGAATGGGTTGTACTTGTCCCCACTAGGCTTTTGTATATTACCTAAAACTTTATACACCCCTTAAGTTGTTACTGCTCAATGCTAGGAGCCTAAACAAAGCACTCCACACCCTTCAAGCCCTCCTTACTTTAGAGAATGCAGACATCTGTGCTGTCACAGAAACATGGTCTATAGCTGTAGAAAGTACTCTGGCAGTGCAAGGCTACAGTGCAATCCACACACTTAGACCAATAATAGCACAGACTGAGGCAGAAGACAGAAGGATCTCAATCTCTGTTAGTGACAAACATACCTCCAGGTTGGTTAAACAGAATGAGATCATGGAGTTTATGCTCACAAGAATAGACTTTGCAGGTAAAGCTTTTATCACAGCTATTCTTTCAGTACAGGTTATATACACATATGTTGCTAGTGTCAACTGTTGAGGACATTGTGCACTAACATTTTCATGCTGTAAAATTATTAGATTGCAGATTCTGTTCTTTATATCTACTATGTGGATCCATATTCCATTATTGAGAGTACAGCACAGAATTATGGGTTACTGCCATCCACAGAATCCTTCCATTGAATGAGACTATAAATTAATGTTAATGCTGTAATTAAGGCAGAATATAACATTCTCATAAGCACTGCCTGAGATTTCTGACCACATTTTCTCTAGTAACTGTAAATAGCATCTTGGTCTTCATCCAAATAAGAGTCACACATTTAGTAGGATGTAAAAAAATCCATTTGTAAGTTAAGAATTAATTCAAAATCAGCTGCAACTTGAAAATCATTTATGTATTTAAGCACTAAACATGTTGCAGTTAAAAATGTCTATAAAAAGAACAGGAAATATCAAATTAAAAAGAGAATAAAACAGACAGAGACACAGAACTTTCTCATGCTAATTTACTGTCCCAAAAGGCTAAACCAAACAGATGGGTCTTAATGGGCCACATAAAGCAGGCCAGAATGCAACATTCCCGAAGCCATAGTGGTAGTATGTTCCAGAGATGTCCATCTGCAAGTAAAAGATCCCAGATATTCCAGATTATCCTTCAGAACTGCTAGCAGCTCCATGGCAGCATATAGGGCAGATGACTGGGGACATTCAACTCTTTAAGGTCATTTAAATTCATATCATGGATATGTAAGAAATCAATACTTGGGTCTTAGACACCATATAAAACCAAACTCAGAGACAATCCAGTCCCTGAAGCATCAGGTGATATCTTGGTAACACATAACCTCTGAAAATAGCTAGGTTTAATCAAAGTGATGGCAATTCAAAGATTTAACTGCAACTAGCAATTGTCCTTTAAATATACCAGCAATCAAGGATCATGCCCAAATTTTATATCCTAGTTATAAAGTGCATTTTGTTTTCATCATGGATGACATAAAGTTGATAAACATGAGAAAAATCCTAAGGACTAGCATGAATCACCATGACCTCAGTCTTGGAGGTGTTAAGTTTTAGCTTTGTGCTAGTTAATCCTTAATGGATACTCTCTAAATTGTCCAATAGTGAATTTATACTGGCCAAGTATATTTGAATATCATTAGCACAACAGGGATAATGAAGCCTTCGCCATATAATGGTAGAGTTGGCAAGATGATGGCAGTGTATCGTGATGGGCTCTGCAATGCCCTACCATGAAAAAGTACCTAATCAATTTCGCAGTCATTTGAATGTGGGAAATGTAGTTAAAATGCACATTTAGATAAATAACTTTGTTTTCTACCAAATGAGATGTTAAAAAATAATCATTTAATGGGATTCAATAAACTTAATGTAGGCTTCACGCAAAGCCTACAAGGTGTTTACATACGTGTGCAGTGATGCTCAGTGAGCAGCAGCGCTCATTGCATATTCATGCCATGCACTGCATTTAAATGTAAATAAGCAAGATTTCATGGCTGGCAACAGTGTTGCTAGCCAGGAAACCATGTAAGCAAACATGAATAGCACTCCTGTTTAAATGAAGGTCCGCAGTTTTACACGGAATGTCACAATGATCACCAGGGTTTCAGAGATAGTTCTCAATCTCTAAGTGCAAGGCATCTGGACAAAGATCAACATATTGGGGGAGCAATGACTCAGAAATAGGGACATATTTGACGTATTTTCCCTATAGAAATGTACCAGAATAATTAAGGGTTTGTGTTGATACATGTTATCAAGAAAGATGGTTATCAAGAAAATAGGATCCAATATACGAAACAGACATTGCTGAAAATGAGTTATGCGAGTGCGAGTAAAGTTCAAGCAAAAGGCCTTATGCCACAACTACTGGATAGTATTTTCAGAAGTACCGATAAAGTAGTGAGCAGCAGGAAATGAGGAAAGAGAGGAGGCGCTAAAATACAGCTGAAGAAACAATGATTTAATTAAATTCTTTTGCCTATGATGATCTTAGGAAATGTTCAATCTTTGAGAAATAAAATGGGCGAATTGTAATTGGATGTCTGATACCAGAAAGATTTTGGTGATTGTTGTGTTATGGCCTTTATAGAAACATGGTTTTTGGAACAAGAAAAAGATAATGACCTGTCTTTTGATGGTTTTGGTGTACCATTTCATTTGGATAGAAAGGTTGAAATGACAGGGGAAGTTCAAGGAGGTGGAGTATGTCTTTATGTGAATAAAAGGTACTGTAGCTCTGTGACTGTGATAGACTGTATTTATACATCAGACATTGAACTTTTATCAGTGTCACTGTGACCATTTTATTTGCCACGCAAGTTTCCTCAGGTTTTCTTAACATTAGTTTACATTCATCCGAAAGCAAATGTAACCTCTGCTGTTGATATTATTTCTGAAGTAGTACATAGGCTACAGACAAGTAATACATAGGCTACAGACAATTTCACCTAAGTGCCAAATTTTATTTTGGGTGACTTTAATCATGTTCCACTTAAAAAGACACTTGTGAATTTTCATCAATATGTGATGTCTGGCTTGGCAAGTGTTTTGGGACTATAAAGGGTGTTTATAAGTCATCTCAGTTACCTCCATTGGGTTCAGCAGACCCTAACTGTGTGCAGTTATTACCTGTATATAAAATGTTATTGAAGAGAGAAAAGATACAGAAGAATGCGATGTGCTGGAATGAGGAGTTGGCTTTCTCTTTACAGGGATTTTTTTGACTGTACTAATTAGGATATGTTTAAGTAATCTTGTGGTGATGATTTAGATAAACTTGCTGATGTAATATGTTCATATATTACTTTTTGTAGAGATATGAGTGTGCCAAGTAAGAATGTGAACATTTATCCAAATAGGCTCAGGATAAATACATTTGTTAAGTTTGGTTTAAAAAAGAAGAAAGAAGCCTTCAAAGAAGGTGAAGTGTTAGATTTACATAAAACTTCTAGAGAGTTGAAAATGAAAATTTTGAGAGCAAAGTAAACATATAAAGCTAGTTTAGAAAAAAAAAATGTTGCAAATAATCTTAGCTCAATGTGGTCTAGTATGAAGGCCCTTGCTGGTCTTCAAAATTCAAAAAGTAATAGTCAGGTTACTCAAAATGGATGCAATACAGATTTTGCTAATAACATCAATCTCTTTTTCAGTTGTTTTGACTCTCATGAGTTTAGTGATGGGGAAAACAAGTTGAGGAAGAAGCTTGTAGATGAGAAGCATTTTCGAATAAATCAAAATAATGTAGAAAAAGCTTTTCTTTCTGTTAAAATAGGAAAGAGTAGTGGATTCGATAACATCTGTGGATGAGTTTTGAAAACTTGTGCAAGAGAGTTAAGCTATATATTTCATTATATTTTTGAGAAGTCTTTACAGATGCAACATGTGCCTGTATTATGGAAAGATGCTGTAATAGTTCCGATTCCTAAATCTAAGTGCCCAAAGATCTTGAATGCTTTTAGACCAGTAGCTCTTACTTCAATAGTTCTGAAAGTTTTTGAAAAATTGGTAATAGCAAATATTTTAAAGGTCAAACATATGCTTGATCCTATGCAGTTTACGAGTAGAACACATGGAGGTGTGGAAGATGCGACAATTACTTTACTTAATTTGCTTGTTAAACATTTAGAAAGTGAAAGATCACACATTAGACTTTTGTTTGTTGATTTTTCATCTGATTTTACTACTATTCAACCACATGTATTAATACATAGGTTATAAGAACAGTTAGACCTGGGTCATAAACTTATGGGTTGGATTTTGGATTTTTTAATTAATAGAACACAGAGAGTACGGGTAAATAAAGCCTTATCAGATCAGGTTTATTCTTTGACTGGACCATCACAAGGGTGTGTGTTATCTGTGCTTTTATTTTGTACACAAATACATGTAGAAATGTATATGAAAATAGAACAATTTTAAAATATGCAGATGATACTGTTATAGCTAGCTCAAAAATGAAGAGGTTAGTTATGGTCCAGTTATTAAGGATTTTGTAGAGTGATGTGCAGATTCTTATCTTCAGATAAATGTTTCAAAAACCACACATATGGTAATAGATTTTAGGAGACATGTTCTGATGCAACAATTATTAAAAACCAGATAGTAGAATGTGTGCAGTCTTATAAGTATTTAGGAACTATTATCGATTCAGAGTTGAACTTTGATGAAAATTGCATACTAGTATGTAAGGAAGGACATCAACAATTGTTCCTTTTTGTGAAAACTGTCACAGTTACATGTAAACAAAACTATTATGGTTTTGTTTTACCGTGCTTTCATTGAATCAATTTTGTCTTTTTCTCTATCAGCTTGGTATAAATGTTTGTCGATAAAAAATAGGAAATCATTAAATCAGATTGTAAAGTGGTCTAGCAAATTGATTGGCAAACAACAAATGTGTCTTACATCTTTATATTTAAAACAGTTAGAAAGAATAACTAATTCAATCTTAAAAGGTGCGTGACATCCATTATGCTGTGAATTTCAGTTAATTCTGTTAGGAAAGAGGTACATGTTTCCAAGATGTAAAACACAAAGATATAAGAATACTTTTGTTCCAACAGCAATTACATGTATGAACAATATGAATATTGCATCTTAAAAGATGTTTTAAAATCTTAATACAGCCTTAATTTCAGTACATTGGCAGTTTTGCACTTTTTGGTTTAAACTGAGTACAACTGTCTGAGTGGAAAATTAGTAGAATGTTGAAGAATGTGCAATATATATTGGAGACTGATTTTTGTTTTAGTTTCTTTTTTGAATGGGTTTTAAATGTTAAATATTTGTTGTTATGTTTAATGTTATGTTTTTTTTTTCATTACTATATTTATTGTATTTATGTGAATGATGAATGTCATGTCTGGACCACTGCTTAATCTTGTGACTGCAAAAATAATTTAGCTACAGTATGGATAAATGTAATTGAATTGAATTGAATGTTCTGAAGGATTTGAAGTCCGAAAGTCAAATTTATTAATTATTGAGTCTCATCAGTTCTGAGATCATCCCAGTGATATGGCAGAAAGCTACACATTTGATAAGAAACACATCTTGACATTCTATGAAAATCTGGACAGTTGAGAGGTATGACTGCAAAGTATATGGTCCAAACACAGTACTGGACAGTGCATATACAGTGCAGAGTATTGTGATATCCCATTTCTGGCATTCTGTACTGAAGTTGTGTAAATGATCAGTAAGGGTACATGGACTGTCATGTAAAATAAACACTCAGGGGAAGTGTGTGTATTGAATAGGGACACACAGATGAATTTTAGGAATTAACACAGGGAAAGAGGACAGGTGAAAGAATCTAACGTACAGCAGATGAGGGCATGTCAATGGAAAATGGTTGTAGCAGCAACACCAATCACATATCAATATGGCACAGTAGGGAGTGCATAGTGAAAATGTGTATTATGTGACTGTCATACAAGGTAACATAACAATGGGGAGGATGTCTGTGTGAGATAATCACCCATACATGAATAATGCAGAGGGTATCATGGATCTGACATTTAATTGGGGTAGGGTGCATATTGTGAAACTGTGCACACTGATTTGCCTGAATATGAAAGTAATCTCAGCAGTGGTCTCCAGCAAGTTGCATACAGCTAAAGGCTCATGGACAACATTACAGGAAGCAACCACAATCATGGACATCAGAATAATAACATCAGCAATTCCATGCCTCTGACATAGCATATGTGATTTAGAGTGATCAGAGATGATTCTGCAGAAACACACTTGTACGACTATTATATGTCCACACTCTATGAGGGTAGTAACGCTCAGTGTTCTGGCACAGTAACATCTTTTGGAGGTGCTAGGAGGAACACTGCTATACCTGTATGTGACATTATGGTGTGTATGGCATATATATATATATATATATATATATATATATATATATATATATATATATATATACATATATATATATATATATATATATATATATATATATATATATATATATATACATACATAGAGAGAGAGAGAAAGAGCACGATCCACACTGTCACAAATGTTATCCATGTCATTAATGTTGTCAAACTCCAATGTATGTACTGTGTGCATCACCAGAACAGGTAGCACACACTCATCTGGTGCAACAACCTAATGTGGATTCTGTAGGATGAGACAGTAATGTTTATGCCACAAAATGAATACCTAAGTATGACCAATAAGCTGTGTGACAGCTCATTGTGACAAACGTGGTACACTTCAGTTACACATCAATGGAAAATGTGTAGGGAGATTCACGAAGAAGGGTGCATTGTAGTCAGTTATCAGTTTGATGAAGGCTGGGCACTATGAAGCTGTTATGGCCTCTGATGTGAATGTCCTTCACATACTCAGTACTTGTGTTATATACAAGGCAGTAGTCAGCACTGTGACCACATGTTGGTAGATGTTCCACTTACCATCTACCCTACAACACAGGTAACATACCTATTAGTCTGATTTTAAGGTGAGGTGTCCACATTGTACCTGGGTTATGTGTTTGTTTTCCTGATGTAACAAATCCCCCCATGTTTTCTTATCATTGCAGGTGCTGTCATGGCTGTGGCAGCAGTCTTTGGTGGGTATTGATACTGTCTGTATTATACTAATATCAAAATTAGAGTCAATGCTTGCCCACTATCTGTAGTCCTTCAGGAAGCTATTTGGACACAGGATGTGTATGTCATCTGTGATGTCCATTACTTAAACAATGGACAGGAAAGGGCCTTGCAGACAGACCTGATCACTAGACCTGAGATATAGGTCACTTCAGACATCAACATATTTAGATGCCATGTATATGATACCCTGGTCTACCCCCTTGGTGATATAGGTGTTTATGGCCACATATGACAGTATTGAGTGAATACTTCAGCGTGGATTGTGTCAAATGCCTTGGGCTTGTCTAGTTCAAAAGGATGATAGTGCTGTCATCATGCATGCCCTCAATTTCTTTGAGAACATCTAACAGATGTAACAGACATGATGTAGCATTAACAACTACACAGGTCTGTTACACACAGCCAGGATATCACTAGTGTCCATTTAGAAAAGGTCTGTGATGACATGTTGGTCTATTCACAGATGAGGTGATTCAGGATGTGCCTATACATGCCTTCATTGGGTTCTGTCCCCGCCAACTCACATGGATGCATGTTGAAAACACCCTTCTACAGCAGCATAGTCTATGTGGAGGTAGGTTGAAGTTTGTATTAAACTATGTCAGGAAGGTGCATGTGATGAGTCATGTGATAGATGATTTGTGATGTCACAACCCACTGATTCTGTGGATTAGGCCTGGATGCAGATAAGACAGTGCATACTGGCTATTCTCAATTGGTGTATTAGGTTTGAATGCAATCCCCCATGCAGGGATCATTAAGAAAGTCTCCCAGCTGGGGATTTAACCTCATGTCACTAGATGGGCAACCAACTGGCTCACTGACAGAAGACATACTCTGAAAGTTGATGTATCAACCTGTACCAGTAGAGCTGTCACTACTAGTGTACCCCAGGGAACTGTGCATGACCCTTTACTGTTTGGAATCCATTTCTTGACAGTTCAGGCTAAAGTATATGGCTTTTGTCTTACAGCGTTTGGTGATTCTTGCATACTGGGTGCAACCATTGAGTCCATTTATAATGATAACATATTATAGGAGGAGCTAACACAGATAAATGATTGGTGACAAAGCCACACAGTCTACATATAAATGCAGAAATGTGCTTTTATTTTGTCCTAAAAAGTGGAATTACATGCTAATTAGTGCATTGACAACAGTTTTGCTATTCTGAAACCAAGTGATGCAAGCACTGGGATCACATGTAGATAGAAATCTGAACTTTGACCACCAAGTGTCCACACTGGTATTGAAAGTCTCTGTTGTGCACATCATGAGTCATACCACAATATTCAGTTCTTAGGTTGTATGTCAGCACTGTACTCGAACCTCATCAGAACACTAATAGAGTATAATGCTCTCTTTTCCATGTACCTCACCAGACACATGCAGCAGCTGGAGATACCACAGGGATTTCTTATTAAGAAAACACAGAGCCTACAAACCATGCCTTGATACATGTGGATAGACTGAAAACCATTTCACTGCAATCTGTATTGCATAGGAAGAGGTGAGTTCTACCTGGCCTTCAGGCCAGTCTCTGACCCTGCCTGCTGGGAATACTGCATATCCACAAATCAGATATAACATATGACATCAGCAGTGTCTGGTGAGGAGAATATGGTAATAGCAGTGTCCCACATGCTGGTATAAAAGGTTCCCTGTAATGTCAAGCAAGAGCTTGCTCTCACACATACATACACACACACACACACACACACACACACACACACACACACACACTACAGACCTCTGTATTTAAGGCAAGTGCCAACATGCAAGTCTGACTTGAAGTGTCTTAGACAACACTATAGCTGATGACATCAGCAGTGTCTGTTGAGGAAAATATGGTAATAGTGTCTTACACGCTCATGTAAAAAGCTCTTTGTAATATAAAGCAAGACTACAAACACACACACACAGTTGACCGCTGTGAGAATAGGACCCTGACTTATCTAATTGCAAAGACTACAGAACTCAGTAATTTATGCAAGCACCATGGCACAAGTTTGAATTTTACAAGACTGCAGGCCAGCTTATAGTGGATGATATCAGCAGGGCATGTTTGAGAGATGTTGGGACACCTATATGAAATGGATGTGAAGGCATGTGCAATTATCAAAATGCTGACAATCCATGGGATTGGAGCGGGAACTGTAGAATACACACTTCTACTCTTTGTGCTATATACACACACACACACAGTTGACTGCAGTGATAATAGAACCCCACCTATGTACACAGACTACAGAACTTAGTGCTTTATGCAAGTGCTATAGCACAAGTCTGACTTTTACAAGACTGCAGTTCAAATGATAGTGTATGACATAAGCAGGGCATGCTGGAGAGAAGATTTTGAGAAGCCTGCATAGGCTCATTGCTTTATAGGTTCATAGGAGGTTACTAGCCTAATGGCCCTAAGGCATTTACAAGCCTAGCCATGTAAAAACACAACTACCCTCATTGAGCATAGTTAGACAGTCATTGGTGATCAGCAGCAAATGGCCTTGTCCATGAGGGACATAGTCACCCCAGAGGTGAATTTACAATCACCCATCCAGTTGTCAAGGCAGAGCTTGAATAGGGTCATTGAGGAGCACAGCTTCACATGCAGTGGTAGCCTATTACAGAGGAGTGGCAATCACTAGGAGAAATATCTGTCTCCCCAGTATGTTCTGATTATGTCACAGGCTAGGTTGAGATCCTTGGAGCAAGTTATTCTTGTCCAACTTGATTTGCAGATGTCTAGCATTTCCAGTAGGGCAGGGTCTGAGACTGCTCTGTAGGGCAGACATAGGTCACCTCTCAGCAGCCCGCATGATACTGAGTACAATGACAGGTCTTTCAGTCTTTCCATGTTTGTCATGTTTTGGAGGCCCTGGATTCTCTCAGTTACAAACCTCTGTGTTTTCTCCAGTTGCTGCAGGTGTCTGGTGAGGTACAGATAGAAGGGAGCATTGTACTTAATTAGTAGTCTGATAAGGGTAGAGTACAGCAGAGTATGACTTCCCTGGTCTTGGATGTGATGGTCTTATGTATGAGGTGTGCAGTGTAGAATGTGTGTCTCACCACTATGGACATATAGTGATTGAAGTGTAAATTGTTATCAACATGTGTTCCCAAGTCTTGAAGCACTGAATTTGAGCTTAGAGGGGTAATATGCATGTTATAATTAGCAGGGGTACTTCATTGCCAAAGGGAGCAATGAAGAATTTTTTGCTTTAAGGTTCAGTGAGTTTGGCACCAATCATTTGTATGTGTCAGCCCCTACTGTAATATGTTAACATAGTTGGGGGACTCTATATGACTGCATCCAGTTGACAGTCATCTGAGAAACAGTTTACAAACAGTTAAGGGCCCAGCTCAGATCCTTGTGGTATTCCACTGGTAATTGGTTTAGCGGTGGAGGTGCAGTCCCCAACTTTGACAGTGTGCATTCTGTCAGTGAGCCAGTTGGCTATCTATCTAGTAATGTATGGGTCAGTCCCCAGATGGGAGAGTTTCTCTATGATACCTGAATGGGGGATAGTGTCAGAGGCCTTAGATAAATCAGCATGGTGGTATGCCCTGTTATCCCTCATCCAGGTCTTTGTGGTTATTATCAAAGATGTCAGCAACATTTAATAAGCAAGATCTACTCTTGACAAAATGAAAATGGGTCAGGTCAAGTGTACTGAAGGTCACCTATGTCGCTGTGGCTAAGGTCCATGCTAAGCCCTTCCCTACCCTTACAGATAAGGCTTTTTCGGCTTATGGGTCAATATTTTTGGTTATGTATGTTACCAGATTGATGTGCATTGTGTATCACAAACATTTGATATTAATGTCTGTAGTGTAGATGATATATGTGTGGAAAAAGTACTGAGACATCGGGGTTGCAGTGCTTTGGGTGAGGCAATACATGGCTGTATTGTAAATATGTGAAATATTGTTCGATAGAGCCTTCCATTTGTTATGTTTCCACATGTAATTTCATGTTATAGACAGGAGATGGACAGTAAACAGCAATAATGCATAACAATACGTACTTTTCCATAGTGTGGTGAGCAGTGGGTTTGTGCAGTGGTTGGCAAAGTGTGTGCGTATGCGAGATACACATTTTCAGTACTTTCCATGTTTGAGCATAGTTAAGCAGTGCACAAACATAAGCCACATTGCAAAACGTCTGACAGATAGTATTGAGTCTGTGAAACACACCTGCCACTTAACTGACTCTGGCAGCAGGTGTAAATGCATTGACACATTTCTTTTTTGAGCCTAAGTGATACTGGCTTCAAATTCAGGCGTATGTAATACTTTTAAAGACTTTTAAATAAACAGTGTTAATGCAATGACATGAATTCTTTATGGTATATGTGTTGCTGTATGTTGGCATAGTGCAGCAGGGTTAAGTGACACTGGGTAGAGATAACTGCAGCATTGTACTGACACACAACATCCCTGCACATTGGTGCATGATGCAAAACTCTGCACAAACATAGAGACCAAAAAGTGAAGGGATCTATTGCTTTTTCAGCTACGTATGCGTGTTGTGTGTGATTCTATTTTTTGACCAGATTATAGGTGTTAAAATGGGGTAGATAGAAAAGTGGTGAAATGGGGAGGAAGCAGGAGGAAGAACAAAAGGAAAGCAATACCGAAGTGTGCAGGATGGAGGTAGGAATGAACCATAGCTATCCATTTTTTTAACAGTGTAAACTGAAACTATGTGCAAAATATTAACTGAATTTGGTCTGTCACCTCAACAAAGAGGGGTGACAACAACACAATAATGTTGTATAGCCAATTGGATAAAATCAAGTGTGTCAAGAAGACATTTGTGTGCAATGGAGAGCTATGTATGGGATGATTTTTCTTTCTGGGATAGGTGTCCATTTTTTTTTAAACTCAGTAAGACAGTACTGCTGGTTAAGAGGTGTAGATATGCCTGGGTCAGGTAAGTTGGGTAGGTGAAGAAGCAAATGCAAACATACAAGACAAACAAGACAAGAGACAGGGATAGTAATGGACACAAAAGGTTGGGTACTCTATGGGCAGAGTGAGGGAAAATGCAGGCTCTGGATAATTAATCTTGGAGACAGTGAAAATCAAGTCCTCACCCACTGGACTGTCATCACTGCCCCTTACTCCACTGGTGACTGGAGTACTTGATGTCTCCTCCTACTATGGACCATGAGGTAGAGTAGCTTCTCCATCCAGCATAGGCATACACCAATGGTGTGGTGCATGTCCCTATGCAGCATCCCCAGCAACTTCCTGTGGGTGATGAAAACACCACCTCCACCACTGTTCTTGGAGAGTACCACTGCACCAGCTTCTGGGATATTACCAAATGAGGGCACAGGTAGTGCAGGGGCAGCAGAGGCAGTGCAGCCAGGATGGCTCCAAGATGAGCTGGGAATCAGTGCTGGAGCCAGTGGATTGGGGGCAGGCTGATCCACTGGGACTGGCCTATCTCCCTGTGCTGTCTAGCATTTAGTGATGTGATACACATGGATGACATGGAAATGTTTTGATGACACATAATAGAAAATAAAAACAGAGGAATAAGGGTTGGGGTGAGAGAAAAAAAGAGATAAAATTAGTACCATCATATGTGACATACAATGCATTAACAAAATTATACAAATGTTTTATCCAAAGAATTGCATTTAAGTATACATTCTAACAGATACACACTATACTATAGAATGCTGAAAGTAATCTTTGAAATGTGCATATATTGCACATATGCACGTTCCAATTACACAGGTTACAGTTTACAGTAGGGCATTTGTCCTACTGATATAGAGTTCTTAATTTAATGTAAATATTATTGAAGAAATAACAGTATTGTATAGTTGGGAATCATGGTATTTGAACCCACAACCTGTGACTACAGTCTAACATTGGACTCTTACAATTGGTTTGTGCTACAGACTAATGCATGAATACTTGCTTTTACAGTTGGGATGTGCATGCTCAATTTGATACAACTCTATAAAAGACCAAAACGCTATCTTTAACTTTTAATGCTACAATAACACTTCTCTTCTGCTGCATACATAGCACTTGCTTCCCTCAGTCTTCCAAACTGAGCAACATGAGCCTGTCAATTGAACTCACGATTGGTGGGAGCTGGAGAAAAACAGAAAAGAACAGAAGAGCATTATGCATACCATGTTTTCTAAGTATTACAGGTACTCTCTTACTGTCATACTTACACAGCTATGGGATGTATGCAGTCTCAAATTCCTGCAACCAACGATTGAGAGTATCCCTTTTTCCCATGTGTAGGTCATTAAAATGATGCCTACATTGCTCTTCAATGTGTGGGATACCAGTGGCACTGGATACAGCCTGGACCAAACTATTTCATGCCTCAGACTTGTACTGGGAGCCAGAATAGTCACCCTGCAGAAACCTTTGGCTGTGATGCTTTAGCAGGAGTCCAATAAATATCATGGAGTAGTGGGCACCTTCCTCTCCAATGCTGACTATGTTTACGAACCAAACTAGAGCAATAAAAACTGACATTTTCCTGCCAATTCCAGTTATCCTGTTTACTGGTAGTATGCAAACCTAAGCAATGATGCCAACTGCATTTGTGCAATGTTAAGTGGAGTGCAGCAGTGAGCAATTAAATAATTAAAACTGGAAGGTTAATCTGACACTTGGCCTTAGAGAGGCATGTCCTGATGTAGTCTGGAAATATATATTGGAATTTGGAAGGTAACTGTTAGGTGAGTTAAGTTTACAGACATGCACTGGGGGCATAAATGTAATGATTTGACATATTTTCATTTTTATACACTGAGGAAAATTTACTTTTATAGTGTGGGGTTCAAACTTGGGCATGAGGGCCACACATTTTCTTCTGCAGCATTGATTTTCCATCCCTGCCACAGAAAAAGTGCTGCTCAGACATACTCAGGAATCATACATAAATACAGGTGACAGTTTGAGCTGTTACACATGTATGTGTGTGACCTGACAAGGGTATTCAATATAGATCCTGTTGTGTATGTGCCTTAAGTTAATTATGAAGGCCATGCAAGTCCAGATAGCAGAATTATACTACAAGAATATAGTAGACAGTATACCCTCAGTCATACATCTGAAAACACAGTAATGGTGTCTCATCCCTCATATACACAATTCATATCAGCTCTACTATCTAAAGTGTTATAAGTGAGTGTGAATTTAATGGGAAGTGAAACAACAGTAAAAATATCTGGAATATCCTGTATTAGAGCCAAGAACCATGTGTATGGCACTTCTACATGTACACCTGTTGCCACAAGAATGTTGTAATAACACTTGTCTATTTTTCAATTCATTGCTGTAAACTGCACTCTCACAAAAATAAAAATAAGTTGCCCACCCTGTACTAGAACTCAGGACCATTTGTACTCTAGCCCTACACTTACATTTGCTGCCACAGGACTAATTATATGAAATTTCCTAACTGCTTAATCATTCTTAAGGTCTCTGTGTTAACTGCTGTGGAATGCCACTTAGCAGGTTTGTGCAGTACCCAACAGAATTAATAGACTATATCTGGTTTCAATTATTGGCTGTCTGAGTCCTGTCTGCAGGTGTTCAATGGTTGCAGCTGCTGGTGAACCCTGCTAACCACAGTTCAATGCCACTAAGCACACTTGCGAAATGAAATACAGAAATTGGAACAATGCATTGTTTTTGACCTTTGCTCTTTTACAGATGCTGTGTTGGCAGGTGTTCTGCTTGCTTCCTGGAAGGCCCACTAGTCCACTTTGCTCGCTGCTGCGCCACATGCAAATCAAATAAGCATACCCAAACCTGGCATTCATTTTTCTCTTTCCCATGTTTGGGCTAAGTGGTACTGGCACCCCCCCAAATAAAAAAAAAAAGGGGGACAAGTAGTTGAAATGAGGAAAAGAATCTGTGACATACACACTAGAAAATGTTGGTACATGAGACATCTCTACATAGGTCTGGATTTGAACTCTTACTCCAATGAACCTTCAGAACACAGAAAAGGTGCCTTATCCTTCTTTGCCACACAGACAGCTTTGCATTCTGCATACAACCAACTACAACATAATCTACAGTAATATGAAACCATGCAACTATTATTTGTACATTTATTGTTTTTAGATGTAGTGCACTAAGTGATCACACAACCATTTATGGCTATTGTTTGCAAATATACAGCTTAGTCTTACTTCTCTGTATTTGTTGGTTATGCTTCTCTTATCTGACTAGTAATCTGAGACATGCAGTCTATAAGCCATTCTATATCATTGTCCTTAAAATTTGTGAGGATATTAAATGGTAACAATATCATGTACAGTTGCTAACAAATGAAAGGGATATTGGATTTTAATGAACAGAACCTGTGAATTGTGTGCTGCTTATTTACCTTTCCAACCTTGACAAAATTACTTCTAACACCTTGTAAGTCTAGCCTGACACACCCACTGGATGTTGGTAAGCCTGCAGTGCTGTTGTGTTGTACTTCTCCCAACCAGTAATCATTCACAGTTGCAATCCATTAAAACCAAACACTGCGGGAGTGCCTGTACTATGCTTACGGCTGCTACATGGAGCCAGGTATTCGGGATTCAACAATTCTAATGAGTTCATACCAGATATGCATCTTCACTGTGCTGATAGGCCTGGATCTACACCATAAAAAGGCAACCATGTAGCTAAGGAAACTGAAGGTGGGGAGACTTGTTTATGTGGAGAACACAGAAAATAGGCTATTCCTTTAGGTTATATCCACACAAAGGATTATTAAACCTGAGACGGTATACTTGCATTTTGTTACCTACATACTGCATATGCTGGAATGCAATTAAGAAAAATATGTATAATAGTTTAATATATATGTATTGATTAGCAAAGGCTTTTATACGTTTATCTGTGTGCATTAGTTAGAAGTGTACTGATGTCATGAACATGTTTGTTAGGGCATTCCACAGGTATACATGATTAACAATACCCTAAAATGGAATGTTCTGTGTTTGATCTGTAGACATGTTTTAGGGACAGTTCATTTGATAGCACTTTTAGCATTTCAAAGATGGCTTGTTAGCAGTGTGTCATTTGCCGGTTCGTTTTTGTGGGGGATGGTGGAGCAAAGCTGCATTTCTGTTATAGCACAAACAAGGATATGTTGCTGTTGCTACTGTCCTTTTCTTTTTGCATCCAGCCTGTTGTTCATATTTCAAATCTCTAGACTGTTTTATGTTTCTCCAGTTGGTAATACTGAAATGCTACCTTTTCTGTTTTATCTGGGAACAGTTATTTTGTAGCTATGTGATGCTTATGTGTATTATCCTTCTGTTGTCTTTTAGGACACCTAGGTCTATTCCACTCAGAAGTCTCAATCCTTGAAAAACACAATTCACTGACCCTGAGAATCAGGTCATTGTTGACACTTTTAAGCAATATGATGCCTTCCTGCTTGAGAGGGGATGTGGAGATATGTCAGTCAGAATACAGATTTGACAGCATATTGTCCCTGATGTTAATGCAGTGGGTGGCCCCAGCAAGACATATGACCAGGTAAACCACAGGGACACTGACATGATCTCATCTTTATGGAGGAGAGTAGCTGTAGTGGGCCATGATCAGATGGGTACTAGGGGACCTGCTACACAGCCACCATTAACAGCACATAAAGAGTTGTTGTCCACTATCAGGTATCTAGACAGCTCTCAGGAAAGTAGAGAACAGCATGCCCTTTACACTGGTGCAACTGTTTCAGGGACAGCAACCATATCCAAGGAAGAGCTTCCAGGTAGGCTTTTGTATCTCAGTTGTTGAATATTGTTGTAGAGTAAAACAATTTAAATTAATACATTACTTCTCTTTCACAATAATTTTTTTTTGGGCGATTACAAATTGCTGCAGTTAACACATTCTGATTATTAGCTCAGGCTGAAGTTGTCATTCATGTTCTTGTTGAAAGTATAGTTAATAAACATATAAAGAGGAAAACCTATTACATCCTATGTTACTGTTAATTGTGATGATGTTGTCCTTACCCTTTGCTTATTTTCTTCCAGGACCATCTGGCATGCAGAGGATGCCATGATCTGCACATGGTAAGTCAAACATTTTTGTGTCAGTACTGATGAGCAATTCAAAGAAATATTTTAATGTGTGATGTTGATGTCAGGACTGTTGTGCGTACTGCTGTACTGTGTAATAGTGGCAGCATTGTTATTTTGTTACCATCTATTGGAGTATAGTAGTTTAGGTATTTATTTTCCTGTGTTTGTTGCTTATTATCACAGGGGATATTGACAGTGGAAGTGTGGGACTTCTACTGATGTCAGAGTATCAGCAGACTCTGATGATGAAGATGGCCAAACAGAGGCATAGTTTGGGAATGCAGAGGTTGAATCTGACACAGAGGTTGACATACAGCCAGCCCCTGAAATTAAATCAAATACAGTTGGTAGGCCTACACCTACCCATTCCAATGAGCCCACAGATATTGGACAGGTGGCGGGTGAGACAATTGATCAGGGAAGAGTGATTACTGCGGCTTCAGTGACTGTTGACTCTGTCTGTAGCCAAGGTGTGGGCAAGGTGCCATGCAGGAGGGTTGTTAGGGGTGCTCAGAGGAGGCCTGCTGTCCATCTTCCACCTGATCAGGTGTCTCTTCCTATGCCACTTAACCTATGTTTTGGGCCAACATGGAGGCACAGACATGCTCCTATAGGGTTATAGATGTGGCACAGGCTGACATGTGTGGCAGCCTCCACCATGTTGCAGATTCAGTGGATGCGATGAATGACATGTTGGAATGAGCAGTGTCTGTGATGGATTGTCTGCTGGGAGGGGGGTGGCATCCTTGTGGGTGCAGGTCAGCCACATCATTGCTGTTTGCCAATATGGCCATGCCTGATGATGATCCCATAGTGGCAGTACCTCCACTGCTCAGTCAGTGGGTGAGTTGTCCACACCCAGATGTGGCAGGCCATGGGGTCATTGTCCTGGATGTACTTGTAAGGGTGTACTTGTAAGGGGAACTCATCCAGCAGACATCAGTCACATTCAGGTAGCAGTGCATCTGACCATGGGTGTGGACATGCCAGTGCAACTCCTGGCAGAGACAGTTCTCCAGTTCAGGTTGGCAACAATGAACTGCCACCTCTACCATACATGACTCACACCTGTCTAAAATACCAAGATGTAGAGCTAATACAGAGCTTGACTGTGTTCATGCAGACACTCACACACTGGTTTCACCTGCAGGACCCCTACAGATACACAAGTTACATGGTTCAACTTCAGCCATGAAGCTTAAAGCTCATTTTGTCTTACTAGCCGTTTGTTGGTTTATCCAAATATCTGCTTGCTTCTCTTTCTTACTCACACACACACTCACCGACCTTGTGTGTCAGCCTAGCCCCCCCCCCCCCCCGCACAACACCCTGTGCAAGTGATGATAACTGTGCCATATCCATGTTTTGCATCTTTTGGCTTCAGGGATACATAAGCTTTGTGTCTGATGCTTAGGGTGCATAGCTGACTTAGTGCTTAGTATATCTGCATTTGTGATGTTGAGCTACTCATTGTACCTTTGACTTATATTGGTCTTAGAAAGTTAGACAGTTGATAGCATCAAAGTTTTCCAACTTTATTGTGAACGACCTTGTGAGGGTTGTAAAGTCTGAAATTGCAATATGTATCATTACTTTCTAACTTCTGTCTTTAATGATTTTCCAGTACAAACATATGGTGCTAAACTGAGGGCATACAGTGAGCATGACTGTGTGACTCTTTGATGCCTAAGGCCTACTACCTAATAATGCTGTGACATGTTAAAGTCATTTCTGTACAAATCTCCCACCTTTTACTTGCTTACACTACTAAGCAACAAAATGCAAGGATATGCCAGTTGTTCATATTATTACACAATACATTCCAGGTTTAACACTTACCTTGTAAACCCAGCACTTGCAACAATTTTAGTTCAGGGCTGACTGTGTCTGCTGCAAACAGTACCCAGCCAATAAATGGGGAACTAAAGGGTGTGAGAGTTGCCTGGCATCAATGTTACTATATTTATGTGCATATGAGGAAGGTTTTAGGTCCTTAGGTGGTGAGTGAGTGCACTATGCATTGTCTCTCAGCCAATGCGAGGCATATTGAGCACACCTATGTCTACCTACACCCACAGCAGTTGCTGATTCCCCCTCTAACTCCTCACCTGTGTGTGGCTGTGGTGACCTTGGCATTTTTGGTGATGGAACGTGTGCTCCTTCAAAAGCAATTTAAGAATATAAGTGATTTTAAATAAATGTGACAAAAATATCCACACGTATGCAGACTGGTTTTGGACAAGCATTCTTCAGTGCAAATAGCAGTCTTCAGTGCAAATAACAAATGCAAATTACAATGCAGTACATATATATCTATATCCTCAGTATGGAGAACATCGATGTCTGCTGTGACTGAAACCTGGTTCAAGGCTCCTGAGAGCACCCCGGCACTATGAGGTTTGACCTCATATCATGTGTTCTGGCCCCAAAACCCAGACCGTACCACAAAAGGAGGGGGTGTATCCATATTCATCAAGGATACCCACACCTCCAGGCTGGTGGCAACTCACGAAGCATCAGAGACCATTCAGGTGCAATTAACCATAGGCAAAACTGCTCTACAGTTTGTAGCATGTTACAGGCCACCCTCTCAAACTCAGGAACCCCACACAGCCTTCATGAAGACACTGGAGAGTATAAATGTCTCTCCAAACAGCATCATATTGGGTGACTTCAACTACCCAAACATAGACTGGGAACATTACTCAAGCCCCAATACCCTAGCCCAAAGGTTCCTGGAGTTCATAAACTCAAATGCTATGGAACAACTTGTCACCATTCCCACAAGAGGTGAAAATATACTAGACCTGATCATCACAAACATGGGGACAAAATGCTCCACACCGGAAGTATATCCCTCATTGGTGAGATCAGACCATAAACTAATCTCACTGGAGATCCACATCCCGCCCCCACCCCCAACAAAAAGACCACAGTGAAGAACTTCTCAAAAGCCAACTTCACACTTCTTAAGACTGGTGTGGTATCCTTCAAGGCCCCTGAGCCATTGGAAACCACAACCCACGCTGCTGAATCCCTTTCAAATGCTTTCCACGAGCACCTCCAGGATTGCATGGATCAAGCAATCCCAAATAAAATCAAGACCCATTCCACCAAAGGCAAGCGCCCGATCTGGTGGACCCCAGCCATAAACAAACTTTACAACAAGAGGAGAAAGCTACTACAAGATAGAGCAAAATCCCTAAAAGGGAAGACATCTCTGATCAATACTAGTAAAAAACTATGATCACTCATAAAATCATCCAAGGCCAACTTTGAGAGAAAAATCACCAAGGACTCAAAAGACAATCATAAGGCCTTCTTTAGCTATGTTAGAAATCTGGGTGGAAACTCCCAGATATGCTCAGAATTAGTCCAAAATGATACAAAAATCACTGAACCCACAGACATTGCAAACATACTGGCAGACAGGTTCAGTGAAAATTTCTCCCTCCCCCCCAAAAGTAGAAATATCTATCCCAGCAGAGTGTAGCCTCCCAATCATCTCAAATGCCCAGGTGAGAGCTGCTCTCTCTAAAGCTAAAAATACAGCATCAACGGGACCGGATGGTGTCCCCGGCTGTGTGCTACACGAACTCAATGAGGAACTAAACCCACACATAAGACTGCTGTTTAATCTTAGCCTTACCACAGGATACGTACCCAAAGAGTGGCGTACGGCAACTGTGGTCCCACTCCACAAAGGCGGTGCTTCTACAGACCCTGTTAATTACTGCCCCATAAGCTTAACAAGCCTGGTCTGCAAAGCTATGGAGAGGATCATAATGGAACTCATAAATAAAGACATAGGGGACCTACAGACATTGGATCCTACCCAATTCGGCTTTGTCAAGGGCAGATCATGCCTCTTGAACTTGGTCGACTTTTTTGAAACAGTCACCAAGGCCATTGATGAGGGTAAGGCAGTTCACACAGCCTACCTTGACCTTGCAAAAGCTTTCGACACAATACCCCACTCGGGTATCATAGAAAAGCTCACCAGCTTAAATGTAAACCCATATGTTACAAGATGGGTTGCAAACTGGCTCAAGGACAGAACCCACAGGGTTAGAGTTGCTGGTGCCATGTCAGACTCCAAGCCGGTCACAAGCGGTGTCCCACAGGGCTCAGTCCTGGGCCCCCTCTTGTTCGGCATCTACTTTTCAGACGTGCAGGCAAACATAGGAGGATTGTGGCTGACAACATTTGCAGATGACTGCAAACTGGGTGCCATAGTTGAAAATCCATCAGACACAGATATCCTTCAGAGAGGTCTCATAGAAACGGATAACTGGTGCCAGAGCCATGGCCTTAAGCTAAACGCCAAAAATGTATAGTCATATCCTTTGGTAAAAACAAGGTAACCCCAAGTTACCACATAGGTGGCAATCCATTAAGACATTGCCAAAGTGGTTAGGAGGACCTTCTACATTGCCCACCTGATTATGAAGGGATTCACATCCAGATCAAGGGAGGTCATTGTTCCCCTGTACTCTTCACTTATCAGACCAATGATTGAGTACAATGCCCCATTCGGAATGTATCTTACCCGACACCTGCAGCAATTGGAAAGACCCCAAAAGTTCCTCACCAAAAGGATAAAGAGGCTCAAAAATATGCCATATGCTGCCCGACTGAAGAAACTCCAGCTCTATTCAGTCGCATACCGTCTGCTCAGAGGTGACCTGTGCCTGACATACAAGGCCATGTCCAACCCGGAATTAATGGACATGCTCCACCTCAAAAAATCCAAATCCACCAGAGCCACAAGAGCAAGAGACTTAAACCTCAACACGGATATAAATAGAATGTGCTGGAGGGACAGATTCATCCCCCAGAGACTCCCTATGCTGTGAAACAGAATCCCAGTCCATGTGAGACAGAGCACCTCACTGGCTCTGTTCAAGAGGAATCTTGACCAGTGGATGGGAGATCGTAGGTTTACCCCGGGGATCATCTCTGTATCACTGCTGGACAGAGGCACGGCAAACTAATGGGTATAGTATTCTTCAACCCAAGGGGTGGTGAAAGCCACACAACTCTGGCTAGGCTTATAAATGCCCTAGGGCAGATAGCCTAGTATGAACCTATGAACCTATATTTTATATGCTACCAAAAATTCACAAAAATTAAAAAAAAAAATGGGCAGACCTATTGTTTTGGGCCATGGTTTAGTAACAAAACCTTTGTCGGCTTTTCTTACCAATTACCTTAAGCCATTATTGGTGGGATTTCATTCTAGAATAAAAGATACCACAGACTGTTTAAATATTTTATCTGATGTACAATTGGAACAAACTTGGTATAAGTGTACTTTAGACATAAAGGCACTATATAAGAATATTCTCCACTGGGCTGGCCTATTAGCTGTGAATTTTAGGTTAAATAAAATGAGCCTGTATAATCCACAGTTTAACACTTTTTTGTTGTGTTTAACTGAACATGTTCTTACTAAGAATGTCTTTTATTTTGATGGGGATTGTTACTTGCAGTTGAAAGGCAGTCCAATAGGGGCATATTTGCTCCCATATATGCAGATTTGTTCATGGGATACATAGAGGAACAGCTGATATATTTTTGCCTGAAATGGATATTTGGAGACGTTATCTAGATGATTGTTAGTGTGGAAATCTGATGTATATTTGAAAGAGTTTATACAATATTTAAATAAGAATAAATGGGGTATAGAGTTTACTATTTCCTATGACATTCAGCAAATCTCTTTTTTGGATGTAAAGTTGTTAAAATGCCTGATGGTATGTTAAATACCTCTTTATTTAGAAAGGAATTTCAGTATAACTCTTTGTTAGCTGCTGACAGTTGCCATCCAGCTCATATACTCATATAGTGAATAACATTCCCAAATCTTAGTTTCTGAGAATTAAAAGAATATGTTCATCTCAGTCTGACTTACAACAACAAAATAAAGAACTAAAACATAGGTTTTTAGCCAGGGGATATAATGTTTCTGTTATACTCCAAGCTTAGAATTTTGCTCAGTCTTTAAATAGAACCACCCAACTGAAATATAAGACACGTAATAAGACCAACTACAATGTTTGATTTATTACTAATTTTGGAAGCAATGCTAGACAATTTTGTGAACTTGTTAATAGACATGGGGGGACTTTCCTATCTGATAAAAATTTGGCTAAGATATTGCCCACACGTTGTATGTTTGCTTATAGAAAGGGAAAAAAAACACTGGAAATTTTTTGAATCATTTTAAGAAAACTTCCCATTTTGTTACAAATAGGCAACAAACCATTGAGGTTGTACCTTTGGTTGGATGCTTTCCATGTGGAAACTATACAGCCTGCAAATATACCATGAAGATAAAACATTTTTCATCTGCTAACACTTCTGTTGTATATGAGATTAGATGTTTTGCTAATTGCATATCAGAATGGGTTATTTATTTAGTGGAAAGTCATTGTTCTGCATTTTATGTAGGACAAACTTCAAAACAGTTAAAAATTCATATTTTTGAACATCTCGGTGATATTCATAGTAAATGAGTGTCAAATGCTTTATACAGTTATGTTTTGCAGCATACTTCAGCTACATTTAGATTTACAGTTATTGACCCAGTTTCTATTAAAGGCAACAACAAGTTGGGATGCCATGAGATTTTGAATCATAAGGAATGTTTGTGGATCATTAAATGAGGTGCCTTATTCACTCCTGGGCTAAATTATTTACTTTGATTGGATAGGGGGGTGTGTGATGTTTCACCATATATATTTATAGATATGTATGTACTGCATTGTATATTGTATTTATTATTTGCACTGAAGACTACTATTTGCACTGAAGAAGGCTTGTCCGAAACCGGTTTGCATATGTGTGGATATTTCTGTGATATTTATTTAATATCAGTTATATTATTAAATTGTTTTCAGTTCACCGTATTTCTGTGCTGGCTCTTTTTAATGGTTTGACGCTTGATTTTTTTTTTTTTTTTTTGGCCTTGCACTGTTGCTGTATTTGTGCACCTGGGAGGTTGATGTGTGCCCCTTCCCCTTGCTTATCCTGCTGAAGCTGTTTTCTCAGGACAATGTTGTGTAGCATGGCACATACTGTGAATATTTCAGAACATGTCTATGGATTGTACTGCAGGGCTCCCCCAGAAGTGTCTAGGCACCAAAACAGTGACTTCAGCATCCCAAACACACTCTCTATAATATTTCTGGTTTGAGCTTGTGCCTCAATATGGTGTTCTTCAGTGGGTGTGTGTGCATTTCTGATGAGTGTCATCAATCACAGTTCCAGTGCATAACCTGAATCCCCCAGTAAATGAGCCTGTGGGATATCCCCCCTAAACATCTGATACAGTTGGGAGGTGCCAGATATGTGAGTCATGGTACCTGCCAAGGTTTCCAGCACACATGTTCAGGATGACTCCATTGACATTACACACAACTTAGCAGTTAGTAGAGTGAAAGTCCTTTCTAATAATGCTGAGCCTTCCCTGTTCCATGTGTGGTGCCTTCATTTCTACATGTGTGCAATCTATGACACCAAGAGTACTTCAGGATAGTGTGTTACAGGGTAGAACTCCTTCATATTTCTGGCCTTATCCTCAGGAGTATGACGAAAATACATATGGTCACTAGCATTTGGAGCATAACATTCAAGAACTGATGGAGGATCCTGCATGCCGAGGTCTGTGACACCCCCAGCATGTCCCCTGTTGGTCTCTGAAAGGTACCTGTAACTAAGATTCTAAATGTTACATGTATCTTTGTCTTCACTGGGAGGTGTTCTCCTCAGCTAGCTCTGGCTCTGAGTTGAGGATGACAGAGATTTCGGAGTTCCTATAGTGTATCTCTACCCACCCTGCAGCACTCTACAATTCCCACATCATGTAGGTTGTGATAAGTTACCCAGGGGCTGAAAACTCTTCTCCTTCTTGGCCTTGGTCTATTAGCAGCAGCTGCAGCATAGACTTCAGCCTGTTGCACATACACTTGAATTAAAGTAGCAGCAGCCCCTAACATTGTTTCTGTGTAGACTCCTTTCATTGGCTGTATTCCAATAGGTTTTAGAATTCACAGGAAAAAATCAGTGCTGAGTCTACTCTACGCGGTTGCCTTATAGCTTGTTGAATAGCTCCTCCATCTTGGATTGGCTGATTAGCATACAATTCAGCTGCTTATGCTGCAATTTATATGCCCCGGTGTTTGTTGTTTGCACAGCTGTGTGTCACACTGTGTAGAGCCACTTACTGAATCCAAAACAGCGTGCTACTGTGTGCATGTTGTGCAGTGATGTGCACACTGTGTAAACAGACCATGTAGGCTTTATTTAATCTGGCCAATTTTCTATCGTAGAAGAATCTTATTTACAACATAAGCTGCTCAGGCAGGTAGAATTCTCTAATAATGGAGAGCTAACTCACAGATGAGGATACATACATTCTGTTTGAAAAGTGATTTTTTTAATAACTGCAATCAATGTACTTGCATGCAGTGTTTGACTACCATATATAGATGAATGGCTTGTGCTTAGTAACCGATTATTCATGATTTGCAAATATGTAATAACAGATTTTCAAACCTTGTTGTCTTATGCTGGTGTTTTGTGCATATAAACAGGCAGGGAATTGCTCTTCTGGGATAATTACTAATTAAAGCTTCCCTTGCATTATTTTTGGCAACTGAGTATGACTAAGAATAAAAGAAATACACTACTGCCGAAATCCACTAAAGCAAGTCAGTGGACTTACTAAGGTTGGCATTTTATTCTTCAGATGAAAAATTGGTGAAAAAACAAATTGCAACAGATCTTTCCCAAGACAAATAACACATCAATGTATATATGGAGCAAGAAAATATATAATGACAAATTTTTAGCAGTATCAAAATTTTCATCTTCGGTTAATCTGTTTGTGAATTATCAGACTTGATTGCAACCTTCTAGATAAAAAAGAAATAACTACATTGTGCACATCGATATGCAATTTGCAAAACAGTATCAAACACCTCAAAAATGCTTTGGTGAGTTGAAAATGAGACTGTCAAACTTTGAAGATAATTGCAGTTTAATGGCCCCTAAAGCTGTGATTTAGAAGAGAGGTCTCACCAAGACATTATAGTCCATTGCCTAGGGGAGTAATATAAAAAGGAAAATGTAAATCATATAATCGACAATATAGTCACCCAGTTTACTGAATCAGCCTTGGTTCTGCCTACATATGCGGTTGAATGGGCTCAAAGATCTTAATGTCCTCCACATCTGCACAGCTTTACCCCTATGTGGTGTATATATAAAGTTACTAAGTACTACATGTGTCTTCAGAGTTACAATGTCAGTTAAAAAGAAGAGAACCATTGCATGGGATAGCTGTAAAACAAAACTTGGACTTCACGTATCTCATGTGGTGAGGTATACGAGAACTAAAATGTCTCCAGACATTCAAAAATTAATACAGAAAGACAGGCAATTTAAAAATGGTATGCACTGCAACACTAACATCTTCATGAAATAGCATGGAATATAAAGTTCAAAATCATGACTAACTTTCACATATTTGTAATAAAATCTTTAGTGCAATATGACACCTCATTCAACTTGTACACTCATGACATCTGTAATGTTCAGGAATTTATAAGGACGCATGAAAATAATTCAGAATGCAAGCTACAGGAAGGATTATTATTAGAAACGAGCATGCCAAATTAATATGCTATTAACATACAATTAATAAATTCATATCTAGGACATTAGAAAAAATGTGTGAAACTTGTACATGCAAATTGGTTGACACATAAATACGCTATAAGGCTGTTTGAACATAGTTTGTGATTACAATCACTAGTGCTTCATGATGTCTGTCATTAATTGAAGGTGACTTCCATGTAAATAGAACAGCAATTTGTCTTAAAAATCAGTTATGAATTAATCAAAAAATGTACCCTTGAATTATGAAGTTATATATATGGTGTCATGTTTCGACTGCGCAGAGCTGAACTGCCAGACTAGTTTTGAAAAATGAAGTCAACGGGCTAAAACTGGATTACTGAATTGACAAGCTCAACAACAATTTATAAAATCTATTGCACCGGCAGTGACCTAACTATATAGTACGGTTCAAGGTGCACGAAATGCTCTTGTTTCAGCATTTGCTATATAAATCATTAAACTGGATGCACCAGAAACAACTGGAAGTTACGGCAAATATACATTTTGAGCCAAAAAGCTCAAGGAAAGATCTATGTACAGTGCTCAGGACTCTGTTGGTGACTTTATCAAACCATACTTGATTTAGAAGCTATATCAAAACATCTTTGTTAAATAAGCAATTTCACTTTCCAGATGCTTGGGAATAATACTTGTGACTTCCTGGCTCAGGTGCTTGTGGTAAATTATTGTTTAAGTATCCTGCAAGTGACATTTTCCATTCAGAAAGGTGACAGGCAAATTTGCACCAGATTACATTCTAGTGGATGGAATCATACATGTGGATTTTGCTTTACAGTTCAAAGTATCCATGCTGCAAATAGCATGCAATTTTATTATACTACTTTATATTAATCCTTTTATTTTTTTTCCAAATGAAGACTTTCTAATATAGCATTCATGAGAATTTATACTACTGAAATGCAAATGTTCTGGTGTTAATATTATTTTCCTTATCAAAGGACAAAGCTATGGCTTTATGCATTCATGCAAGGGAATCGCATTTCTGTGGTATGTATCCTATGCACTAGAGTCTGCATCCTTGCCTGGGATTGGGAGGGTGGCCTAATGGTTAAGGTGTTTGCCATGCAAGCACAAGGTGCAAGGTTTGAGTCTCACAAGCAGTAATTGTCTAGGCTTAAAATACCTTACAAGGACAGCTAACTTAGTACTAATCTATGAACTTATCAGTGAAGAAGCAGTTTAAGTAGGAGGGTGATGAGACATGGAGGTTCAGGCTTCCACTTTCCCTGCCATTAAAGTGGAGAATTTGTTCCAGCAAGTTTGGTCATTATTTTATTAAATGCACTCCATGGATTTGCATCATCTGTTTAGGATCCTATTGTGGTGATAAAGGCAAGCTTGTTAACTTAAACATGTTGAATGTCTGACTGCAGTTTTTCTTTTGTGTCTTGTAGAAGGTGAAGAAAAGTATGCTAACTGCTATGGCTGCATTGTCTTGTTTGTGCTAAAGAATACATACCAATTGAATATATCTACCAAATCATGATTCTTATACATGCACACATTCATTATGTATACCTAAATAAAGTAATCCTTTGCTCTAAAATTCAATGTCTGGTACAACAATAATGCATGTGAGAGCTCTAGTAGAACTGTGAGTAGCATATTGTGTAATAGAGTTAATACCCAGACATGAATTTAATCTGAGTTAATGCAAATGGGTATGGAATGTTAGATGGTAGCTGTCTGCACGTTTAATTAAGTGACTAAGACATGGTGAAAAAGTGATGGCACCTTAAGTTAGTCTTCTTGATGTCATTCTTTTGAAAATGGAGTAGCAATTTATTTTTTTATTTTTTATTTTTTTATTTTACATTTGTTAACCGGGAAAGTCCGACTGGACACAGGTCTATTTTCAGTGGAGGCCAGGGGAGAAACGCTCCAGATTGCTACACATATATACAGTATTAAGTATTTACAAGCAAAATCAAAATATAGTAGACATAAACAGCAGTGAGTAGGTATTAACAAGCAAACTTATTGCACATTCAGTTAAGACATAGTAACAGCAGAAGTAAATGTAGCTTTTTGGAATAGGTTGCTTAGAACTGTAATGTGATACATTGAGACAGTGATTTTCTTTGCTATATGTATTTTTCATGGCACTCTATAAGAGAAGAGATGTCGCAAAGGAGACACTCATATTTGCTCTTACATTTGAGTACATAATGATGAAGTGATATTGGTGTTATAGAAAACAAGCGTAGCAGAGGTATTACTCATAACAGCACTTTGGTTAGGATAAATACTGTGAATACACTTTTTGGGGTACTGTAAAAGCCCAGCCTATCAGAGAGTCAGTCATATCAGTACTGTGATAGGATACCTAGTGGGATGCAGTTGAAGTGTGAGGGTGTGAGAATATGGCTGGAGAGAAGTTTAAGTAAAAGGTTAACCAGGGAGACACAGGAGCATAGCCAATTATTCATAAAGTGAGTTTTGAGGAGTTTTTTGAATTGTTTAGTGGAGCTTGTGAGATCCATACCTCTCAAGTGTACCTCATTACAAGGAATGTACCTCATTTGGGGTCTTAAAAAGTTCATGTTCCTCAAAGTTTCACATTGAAAGGGCCTGTCATTCATTCATTGCTAGGGATTTTTAAACTGATATCCGTGGTAATTATAACTGAATCATATTAATTCATTAAGAGATCTTTTTTATGAAGTAAATCCAGCATATATTAACCATCCTATGACCTTCCTAGTTAAAGTTGTTAGTATGCCATTTTTATGTCTTCCACATTTTGCCTGTTTGTTCCACATTCTGAAGGTTAATGTTCCTCATTTTGGAAATGGAAGGTTGAGAGCTATGGTGGGGTCTATATTAGAACATTCAATATTTAACAGTTCGAATCACTAAAGATCGACCTTTAGTGATCGAACTGTTAAAACATCGAATGTTCAGAAAAAAAATAACAAAAAAAAAAACTAAACTGTGTAGGCGGGGGGGGGGGGCAAGCCCCCCTGCACCCGCCACACCCCCCGCTACTTAAATATACCAACTCGGAGACCGCACTACATTGAAGTAAATGGAAATATCTCCTTACGGAGATTTCCATTTACTTGTTCGATGTTCTGCTGTTTCGCTATTCTCGTGTCGACAATGTCAGATTCGACACTGTCGGCTTTCGAGAATTTAATATAGACCTGAGCTTGTGGAGGTCAAGTGTGTTGGTAGGGAGTTCCAGGCTTTGGCAATAGAGTAACTGAAGAGAGATTTCCCAGCATCATTGTTGTGTCTTATGACCTCTAGGCGGTTTTGGTTACTCAATCTTAGGGATCTAACTGCGGAATAAAGTAGTATTATATTCTGGAGTCCTGGGGTTTTATTAGGGAGATGGTATAATTTCTGAGCTAATGCTAGTTGCAAGTGTTAAAATATCTTTCATCATTAATACTCTAAGAGAAACAAGTTGTCTACTTATATTCTTTCAAAATATTTTGTATAACTAAAATAAGGAATAACCCAGTACATCATGGTGGAGTTGACCTGTCCCCATCTGTTTTGGAGAAGAATACAGGATGGTTTAGGACACTGCATTAAATATACTGAAGTGCTTATTGTTAATATGATCCTTAAAGGCTTTTGACATGGTCACTAAAGGAAATAATCTAATAAAAATGTAGGTAAGGCTCTCTGATATAACTGCATGCAACTGAAATATATGAATACAATACAGGGAATCATTAAAAGGTCTATTACACATAATGATTTAAATACTGTAGGTTTACAAATTGTGTATAAATGCATTGTTTAATATTCTTCAGACTGTATTGGGATTTAATGAGTAATTAACTCACATGTGACTGAATATAGCTGAAGCATTTCAAACATGAAAATATTTTTCAATAGTTGGATAGATTAGATTAACAAGGCTGTTGTGTCTTGTGATCATTTAAACCTTGCCACTGCCCTCCACTAAGCCTTACCTCCTTTCTACAGGAGGGCTATACCAGTCAGTCCTGGAGTAAATATGTGGCTCCTCATCCAGTTATAGAAGTTATGCTTAAAGGAAGATAGTAAGTTGCTCTGTTTAACATACAGGGAAAGTTAATTCCAGTGGTTTGAGAGGGAATGGGTTATAACCTTGTCCTGCATCATGTTTTTTTATCTGCTGGTGAAAATTTACATCTCTGATTTAAGTACTGGTGAAGCCGTTGGACTTATGGAGATACTGGTAGTCCAGGACAAATGGGTCTCTAATGGCATGATAAACAAGACTGGGATCTCCTCCCAAAAATGCATGAGACACTGAATAATGGGATAAGAGCTTCTAGAATCTCTTGATAGTTCAGTTACTTACACCTATGATCTTTTTGGTTAGAAACCTTTAGGGTCTTTGTAATTGTTTGATATGTTTAGTGAGATACATCTTGAAGAGGACATTGTATTTGATAATTTGTCTGCTCAATGCTGAATATAAGGGACTGACAATCCCTTTAGACATTAATAATGTTCCTTTGGCAATTAAATGTGCTAAATAAAATGATTTATTGATAACTAATGTCACATCATGGTCAAAACATAAGGAGTTATCAACCTATGTTCCTAGGCTTTGACTACATTTTTGTTTTGTAGTAGTGTACTGTCTATACAGTATGATTAGTGTAGGGGCTGTCTACAAAAACTGATGATACCACACTTTTTAAAATTTAGTTTGAAGCTAGTTTTAGTATACCTAGAGTTAACTAGGAAGAGTTCAGTCTGGAGGTTTTAGGTGTCAGAGGGTGACTTAACAACATCCCTCAGACTGACATCATATGCAAACTTTGTCATCTTGAGGGATTGACTGTCTGCTTGGAAGTTTGAGAAGTTAATGCTGAAAGGGAGAGGTCCTACTACTGAGTCCTAATGAAGATGCTGATCACTTTCATACTCTCTGTTGAGATGCCTGCAGCTCACACTAAGTGGGTTTCATCATTCAGACAGTTTATTATCCATGTTACCACACATGGGTCAATTTTTAAAGCATTTAGCTTCCGTGTGATGCAGCATGGAGAATAGTGTTGAAGACCTTGAATAAGTGAGGCCATGATAAGTTACCACATGGCTAACATCTTAAGTTTTTGTAACACTTTCAAGGGACCTACGATTCACAAAGCCAGACTTTTGGGATTCAAGTCAAATTAAATTATTGTTATTGTAGTTTATGAGGTCAGTTATAACATGCTCCTTGGCTTTACAGATAAGGCTGATAGGTATGCAATTACCTGGGTTAGTTGTAAGGTCACCCTTATGGAGGGGCATCGCTACTGCAGTGCAACACTCATCTCGAACAAAACTATAGGTTAAAGAATGGTTTAACAGCTTAAGGAGTGGGTCTGCAAAGGCATTTTAACAGATTTTAGAGTGGGTCTGCAAGGGCACCTTTAACACTATTAATTAAGCAATGAGGTATATTGTCAGGTCCCATGGATGAGGTATTTTTGGTTTTGGTTAGCTGTTTTAGCAGATTATCATTATAGACAGCTGGAGGATTAAAAAATGTAGGTATTTCAAGACTTTGGATAGAAATCTCTGGGATACAATTGGCACTACATTTGTCTGCAAGGATATTGACAATCCACCGGATTTACTAATCTTCCGTGCAGAACTACCTTAGTCCTGCACGGAAGCGGCTGTTTAGGAGCAGGATGGCAGTGTGCCATGCATATTAATGAAGACGCACTGTCTGAGCTCCTAATCTTACACGGAGCATGTAAGAGTGCATGGGGCATGTCTGAGAGCAGAGCTCTGAGAATATACAAGCCCCTGCAATGAAGAACAGCAGAAAGGCCAAAGCAATGAGCGAGACCGCCCATAGGTGTCCGCTTATCCCCAGCAACATTTCCCCACATGTACAACAGTAATAGTAAATACAAATCAAATAAACAAACCCTTTTCCTTCTTCTTATGAATCCGATTAAAGCTAACCGTAGGTGTGCAGTTGTGCCCATCACTTAGCTATGGTTAATGCAGCTTAAATGGCTGAAGAGGATAACAAGGAAGATATATGCAAATGAAGCAGTATAGCAATAGTGTAGTGGACAGAGCATTCGCCTTATGATCAGGCATTCCTGGTATGAGTCTCACTGCAACACATTCCATTTTCCATGGGAAATCATGTTATGACCAATATTTTAGTTGCATAACCTACTAAATAACATATATTTGTGAACTGGAGTACTACATTAAATGCAGATGTGAGGTGTCAGTGTCATAATGCTGCAAAGTCTACAGATAAGCACATGTGCCCCATACAGTATATGTACACAGGAATCATGGATACAAATGGAAGGTAAAATGTGTAATGAATGACAGCTCCATACAGCTTCCAAATCCCCCACCTTATCAAGAACCATTAGATATTACTGTCTAAATGAGTGCAATTGTAAGCAGGAGTAAGCATTAGTAAGCAAGTGTAAGCACCAATAAGCAGTAGTAAGCATATTTAAGCACTAGTAAATGGGTTTAAATCTGTTTTCATGGGGGTAGGCGATGCGCACACAGGTTAAGCAATTTTAAAGCTAACTCTCTGTAAGCATATTTAACAGCTTAGCATTGCTTATCCTCGAGCAAACCCGCACAACCCCGCTTATAACGGCTCAAAAGAGCCTTAATCACTCTGTATCCAATGGCCATTTGTCTGCCCATCAATAAAATAACCAGCCTTGCAGGTCCTGAAACCAGGACCCTATACACTATAGTTACAGTAGTTAACCTCCAACCATCAAAGCAGTACAGAAGAATGAGGTATCACCAAACAAGTTCTCACTATAGTAAAATAAAACTGAACCTGTGAAAGGAATCAGTATACAGTCATATGTTCTATAAACCACTACATAACGTAAATATGTGAAATGGAGTGCAGCAGTAAGCCCAGAAGTGAGGTGTAATTGTAATAGAGTGTTGATGTTCCCAATAAAACACAAGGACCCTATACAGCGTACATATACATGAATCATGGATACCAGGCATATGTATAAGATGTAATGAATAATAAATCAATGCCAAAAAGAAAATATAATGCAAAGTCTAATGTAAGCAACACTAAGCATTACACAGGCCAGCTTAGGAGGTATAAGCAATGTGTAGGCCAGCTAACTCAATGTGCCCAGTGTTATACCCCTTTAAACAATGCCAACCTTAGGTAAGCAGGTTTGCCCATAGCCTAGCCTTTTCAAAACTGGCCAATCATGGAAAAGTGTGGGAAATTAGCCCTACTTAAACCCAACAAGTGGGAATGCATCTCATAACTGGTTGTAGCTTCCCCTTGCAAGCACAATGGCAGAAAGGGGAAAAGGTGTGCACTTCAGGGCACAGTGCTGGTGCATCCAGGAGTCCAGAGTCATGGCAGGACTCCTTGTTACAGACCATGAGCAGAGACTGCTGCAGGGCCAGTACCAGGGTTCCCAATATAAGGCAGAAGCCTGGGACCAGCTCGCCCGTGACCTCACCAGTGCCACTGGCATACCCCAAACTGGTGAGCAGGTCAGGCATCACCATGCTGACCTGAAGTGGCATAAGGGGGACCACTTGGAGCAGTGGATCCAAGAGGCTAGAATGGCAGGGACTGTCCCAGCTGTGTGTAAGTATCACTCCACTATGTGTGTAATAATTGCCAGCTCATGTATATCATGGATAGGTATGACTAAATATTCCTCTTATGTCCTCCACAGCTGCAATTCAGCGAGCTGTGAACTAGGAGGACCATGGAAGTCGCCTGGATAGGTTGCAACGTAAGGCAGATCAGTAATATTCTTGCATGTACTGTCATAGGAAATAAATCTAAAAGTATTAGTAAATTAATTGCCTGTATAAAACCTGTATTGTTTAAGGCAAGTACTGCATACACCGGAGAATATGGCAGGAAGAGTCTCATATAGTTTGTATGTAAATAAAAGTGTAATAGCCTGACAATAAAGATCTAACTGCTGGATTGCATGTGTCTACTCTGGTATCATATGGTAAAGTAGATTTGCAATCACGTAATAGTACTGTTGTATTAAGCACTGTTACCCACACTGTGCACCATAAATAGAATGTGTAGGAATGCCTGTATATGACTGTTGTAATCCCCAGAGGCCAGTTAATACAACTGAGAGACACACAGACAGAAAACAGGGAAAAGGCAGACAACAAAACCCAAATAGCAAATGCAACTGAGATGTGAACTGTTGCATTTTTAGCACACACAGCCATGGTTCAAATACTGGCAGTGGTAGTAGTCTGCATACAGAATCATACCCCATAACTGTACCGATATGTCCAGAATGTCTAGTAAAGTGGTCCATATCTGTTGCCTGTCAACCTGTCCCCCTGGAAAATCAGTGGGATGATCCCAGACATATAGGCAGCAAACAGGAAATACAACTGATTGACTCATATCTATGAGAACAAAGCTGGCACACTAGCAACACCCCAAAACCTTATGAGAGTAAGAAGCCACATATGTCCCATTTACACCCTCATTTTGTCAAGCTGAGGACAGAGTGTGTACAGTAACAGAGTGAGATGTATGTGCATAATAGTAATGTGGAATCTGGCACTGTGTGTAGCAACATTCAGGTAGTGCTAACAAACATTTCTCCCACAGGTCTGTCAGATACCAACCCTGTGCCGAGAAATACAAGAATGAGATCCTGTACTGGTACTGTTTACTTTGGTATTGTATGGAATTGTGACTGATGCAGTTGCTCTGAATAATAAGGTATTACTCATCACTGTCGCTCACACTGTCCTACGAAATATAACTGTCTAGGAAATCTTGTATAAGAGTGTTATAATACAAGGTCAGAATGCAAAACCACAGGAGAATTATAAGACAGAAAGCAGATAGGAGATATATAGCAATATCTATATAGCACACACAACTCTGATGGACAGTGTATAAGCTGAAGCAGACACAGCCATGGTATGAATCCTGGGAGTGGAAGTAGGCTGCATACAGAATCATACCCCACAACTGTACAGATAACCCCAGAATGTCCAGTATATTGGCCCATATCTGCTGCCTGTCACCCTGTCCCCCTGGGAAGTCTGTGGGATGATCCCAGAGGTTTAGCCAGCAAACAGGGAATACAACTGATTGTCACTCATCTATGAGAACAAACCTGTCACTCTAGCAACTCCCAAAACTGTTATGAGAGTAATAAGCCAAGTATGTCCTATCTACACCACCATGTTGTCAAGCTGTGACCAGAGTGTTTACAGTAACAGAGTGAGATGTATGTGCATAATACTAATGTGGAATCTGGAACTTTGTGTGGCAACATTCAGATAGTGCAACAAACATTGCTCCCAACAGGTACGTTGGATACGACCACTGTGCTGAGAAATAAAAATGTTGATACCCTGTGCTGGTACTGTTTACTCTGGTATTGTATGGAATTGTGAGTGTTGCAGTTGCTCTGAATAATAAAGTATCACTGATCACTGTCACCCACATTGTGCTACAAAATATAACTGTGTAGGAAAGCATGTATATGTGTGTGTAAGTCACTAAAGATTGAAGAGGGCAATAGTCTAGATATGTCCCAGTACACCTGCATGTGGTCAAGACATGGCCAGAGTCTGTGCAGAAAGAGATGGATAGCTATGTGCACAACATCAACCCGGAATCTGGGAGTATGTGTAGAAAGAGTTAGTTAGTGTTAACAAACATTTCCTCCACAGGTATACCAGGTAAGAGTTGTATACTGCAGGTAAGACCAGTCCATGTATAACGATGACGACAGCCATATCACTGTCCAAACTGAGGCTATAGGCTAATGTAGTAATACTTGTAAGGTACAGCTGATAGCACTGACTAGTAAAGTAATGTGGACTACAGGAATATACTAGTTAATTGACATCTTTATCTCCCCCCCACCATATCTCCAACAATAAACTACTTACCCACCTCAACTGGTATGTAATGACTTCACTGTTCTGTTTATGTCCTATTGGTTGATAAATATCTAAATCTGTCTCCATGCATGTGCCATATTGAAATATTCCAGCACTGGTGGCATAGTGCCATCAATGTACATGCGTGCTTTTGTTATTACCAATGTGGTCCCATATATGTATGTATTATGTGTTCTGTTTGCTATGAAACTGTTACATATCTGGTGTCTAGGGTAATGGGAATATCTATGCATGCTGTTATACTTAACCCTGGAATGTGTTGACTATTACTAACCCACATATGTTGATAAAATTTAAATACTATAGCACATTTGGGAAGGCTGGTCCCAGTGGACCCACATGTCTCACCTCAGCTGGCTGTGGCACCAGGCACGTCTGGGGCCCAACCCGGGAACTCCTTGTTCATTAGTCCTGCACCACCTTTGGGTGGAACTGCCTCAGGGGATGGGGCTCCCCCCCCCCCCGGGAGCAGGTGCAAACAGAAACCTGTCATCCATTGCCAGGTCAAGGTCATGGTGCATGGAGAGATCAACCAGCAGTTTGGAGATCTGCTATGCCAGCTCGAGGGCCATGTGTCACGACTAGAGGGTCAATCTGGCTCTGCAACTCAGCCTCCAGCACAGCCACCTTCGGGGCTGTGAAGTTGCAATGGTGACTGCCCATGGGTGGGGACCTCAGTCCCACTGTTTCCACTAGGGGGCTCATGGGCTTTTGATTTCCCAACACCCCTCCCCATCAAGGTTTTTACCCCCCACATGTGTCATATACTGCCCCTGTATGCATCTTGTTTGCCTCATCTGTTAACCTACCCAACCTACCTCCCCAAATATACCTACTATCCATCCCCAACATCTCACTCTCACATGATAAAAAAGGCAATCTGCCCCCCCCAAAAAAAAATCTCACCCCATACATAGCTTTCCATTTCAGACACATGTCCACTGGACACATGTAATTTGGTCTAATTGGCATCACGACATATTATTGTTGTCCTCACCCCTCTCTCAGGGGTTTGAGTCTCCAAATCTACCTCCAAATTCATTGTATATGCACAGCTGTTGCTGTAGAAGAAATGGGCAGCTATGGACCTTCCCTACACCCTCCTGCACATCCCTAGCTATTTTCCCTACTGTCTTTCCCTCTTTGTGCCTCTTTTTCACCATTTTCCTATCAACCCTTTTTTCTTTTCTTTTAAAGAAATTAGTGTGGGGTAAGCGGGAGTAAGCACTTTTAAGCAGCTGTAAGCAGGTTTAAGCCTGTTTGCATGGGGGCAAGCAATGCCTACACAGGTTAAGCAATTTAGAAGCTAACTGAGTATACAAAACTGTAACCGGAAGTTAGCAGTGCTTACCTCCACGCAAACTTGTGCAAACCTGCTTACAACTGCTTAAAAGTGCCTTAATCACTGTATCCAATGGCCCATGTTCTGCCCAGCAACAAAATAAACAGCGTTTGCAATGCTCAAACCCAAGACCCTGCACACCATAGCCAAAGTAATTTACCACTAAGCTATGTTAGATATACATAACCCTGATGTTTTCACAAACATATCATCCAGCCCAGTCATTCAACAGTACAGGGAATGTATTTCAACTTGTAGATGTATGTGTGTATGTATATATATATATATATATATATATATATATATATATATATATATATATATATATATATATATATTAACATCTAAATAGATATAACATATCTATACATGTAGATATATATATACCCCCACATGTTGTAACAGTCTAGGTTAGTTATGGTTCTTCCCCCTAGACTCAATAATACAGGGCCATATACCACTGTTACGTACACTGGCCTCTGGAGTGCATAAGGGCACACATGTATTGTGTAGGTGAAGCCCACACATATATGGCCCCAACCCCACAGTATGTGTGGGGGACACAACAACAGTGGACTGATGGCAGGAATGGCAGCATAACATACTCACAACCCACTACAGAACAACCCCTGAGAGCATGTCATATGTGCAAAGCCTGGTATGTAGGTTGAGGACAGAGGCTGGAACACAGGCCCATATGTGTAAAGCTGTTGTCATACACTAAGCAAGTCACTGGTGTTACAGGATAGTCTGCAACATACCCTTAGTCAGGTATATGAAGTTAGAAACAGAAATGTATGTAGCCATGTACTGATAGCACTCAACACACACTGCCAGTGATATATCTGACACAAGACCTGTGTGATGGACAGACAAAACATAATAGGCACACCTCTGGCCATCAAGAGGATAGGCCCACAGTTGAGAGCTATGCAGACAGACTGCATTTCAAGTTAAGCTAGTATGTACACACAAACCCTGTAACACCAGTGCTATACAATGCATACACGTCTACTCACACTCTGTCTGTAGTTCTGGAACCTCCTACAAATATGCATCTGGCCTGAGTGTGCAGGTTCTCCTGTAAGAGGTATTGATACCTGCTGTCTGCAACACTGATGCCCACACACAGGAAGGATGCCCGTCATACAGGAAAGGTAAAGGGACCACGCCCAAATGATGTACGGATTTATAGTAGGTAGTTGCCATGACAGTGGTAATTGGAAGCACTACACAGCATGCTGTATGCAGGTAGCAAGTGGACACTGATTGGTGCAGAGGCCATCACCTGATCATGTGCAGCACCTACAAAATTCATGCTGCAATCTATTCAAAGCAACTCAATTCATTTACTGGAGAGAGAGAGAGGGAGAGAGAGAACAGACATCATTCCCACAACAGGTATGTGAAGTATATATGCATGTAATTTGAATGTAGTACTTGGACCATTATAATGGGATACATGATGTGAAATGATTTATATGTGCCATCAGGTGTTGTTGCAATAATGTTCAAGTGAATAACTGCTATGGACAATAGCATCTGTCCCTGTGGGTAGTGGTCCATAGCCATTGACTGTGCAGACCAGCACTGAGTGACAAGTTGTAAACCATCATAGTGTGTGTTGTGTAATGGGAAGCATGTATATTATGTGGCCAATAGCTGGTGGTGGAAGTAATGCCATTATGATGGACATGTGGGATTCACAGCCCACCCCTTGCAGGATACTCAGGTTAATCTGTAATGTAGCATGCAGAAATGCCATAGGTGTGTAATAGGGTTACCTGCAATCTGGTCTGAAATATACTCCCCTAATGTCAGGCTGTGTCCATATGTGTCACCTGTCTGTGTTGTAGCAAGGCAGAACAGTGCAGCTGTGCAGGAAGGTGTTGTGAAATTGCTGACCTGATATATGAATGTACCCCACATATATGTATGCATATGTGTACATATATACCCATATGTAATATATAAAAAAGAAATATATATATATATATATATATATATATATATATATATATATATATATATATATATTTATTTATTTATTTATTTATATATAGATTTACATGTATGTCCACAAATATACAGTTACCCATGTATAGACATATATATGAGCACATAGCTACGTCACATATATCTACACATATATAGATATATATGTATATGCACATGTCTACATATATACAAACACACACACACAAACATATATGTATGTAAATATATGTCCCCTGTATTACTACCACAGTGCTGCATGCTATGTGTGAGGAAACAATAGCAATACACACAGATATCTACAGCTGGCAGTGTGTGCAACATGGACAGGTATGTCACATGTGAACCCCTTGTTGGGACCACATTGCCCTTGTCTGTGAAGTATGGAATGAGACTATGGTGAGGTATGGCAGGTATAGTTGTGGAGGTGGTCAGGGATGGTAGATATAGAGGACAGTCTACAGGGATGGTATGTGACACATGTGGTGGGTAAACACCCTGGATGGTGTGTGGTCTGTGATGTGGATGCCCCATGGGCTCCAATATGGACACAATGGGAACAAGCCTCCCACCCACTGCTACTCACAACAGCAGTCCATGTCCTGAAGGTACCTGGCCTGGAGACTGTGCAGGAGGAGCATGTTGGTCCTGTGAATGTGTACTGGGTACCTCAGAGTGATGTAGCACATCCCACATGTGTCTGTGGAGCCCGTTATGGAACAGACCCTCGACCTGATCTCAGGGAACAGGATATGTCTGTGTGTGCCCCCTGAGGGGGACAACATCCCCTGGGTTGGTTCCACCTGATGGTATTGCTGGACCAGTACATGAGAAGGTCCCAGGGTGGGACACACATGTGATGTGGTCAGGTAACATGGGTAGATGGGTTTGAAGAGGTGATTCTGCTGGGCAATAGAACATATACATGCTATTGTGTCACTGTTATAGAACATATGCTGGTAGTAATAGTCTACACAATCCCAGAACATGTCCAACAGCATGCATAGATATCCTCAATAACACAGAATGACAGATGTGCAGCAATCACAAAGCAGCCTTACCACAGGCATATATGGAACGATAGTGGCCCTAACAATGGCATGCAGGTGAATAGTTTGTAACAGGCTAGCAATGATAGTGTCCACACAGGGAATATGGCTACAAACACATAGCAGAAAGTGTGGTACAATACAATATCTGTCCCATTGGTAGGTAAGCTGTAGCCATACCTAATGAGATATGTGTACAGTTTGTTGTCACTGATATGGTTGGGGGGGTGACAGAGATGTGTATTAAGAACTGTGGTAACCTTGCTGTATGAGTTGCTCAGACCTGTTTCCATCTTTATGTCTTTCAGCCAAGATGTCACATGCATGGTTACCATCTTATTCACCTGCTGAAAATGAAGTACTGCTCACCTATTAATCCAGCACTACCCTGTCCTGTTTGGCCGGGCTGCCCATGAGCAGCAGGATTAGACTGCCCTGTTGAATGACCTAGTCCACAGGGTCAGTGATGTTGGACTGCACAACTGCTGTTATAAGCAGGTCTGGCATCATTGTTCTGACCTGCTTCGGAATGCCCGTTAGCGTGCTGCTGCAGTCCAAGGGGATCACCTCACCACAGGGGGGGGGCATGCCATCCATCCCTCCGACACATGTGGAGGAGCTTCTGGCCAGCCTCGTGGCACCTGTTCGTCCAGCCAGCCACCAACCGCCGGACACATTTGCGGTGGTAGGTGCCACCCACACACTGGCCGAAGAGCAGGCAGGTAAGGCCACAGGGCACATCAGTAGACCAGTGTTGCATACACATCCACATCAGTACAGGTAGATTATGCATATCTGACATGTCATAGATATATTGTGTTGCTGCATAGTAGTGATAAACAGATATGTCCATATGTGGTAGTATTGTGGAAATGTACCATTGATGTATTGTAATATTGCACCCACCCTGTAGCACTGCCACAGGTGTGGCCACTGACATTGCATCTCTCACCCTCTTATGTAGGTCCCTCTGGGATACCACCAAGGCAGCAGCCTGTAGCTAGTGAGTATGGTTTATGTAGATGTTTGCCAACACACCAGGCATGTAATGGCAATGGTATATTCCATGCAGACATCTAACACGCCTACCCAGAATGCATGCTGTACATATGCACGTATTGTTGCTGTGAAATGCACGGCATCACAGGGGTAGCCATGATGGGGTATTGGAAGGGTATGTCAGACACCTGCATGATAACTAACATTCTGTCATTGCAGAATGTGTCCACAGGGAGTAAAATGATGGTGAGCGACATGGCCTACAATAGGGACATGTTTTGAACAACACCCATATACAGTGCAACACCAGTGTATATACCTGTAGGACAATGGCAACTGCTGCAGAGATAGACTATGGCATAAGGCATTACAGTAGTCCACATTATCAGCTGGGACTAGGCTCTAACATGTGGTGTTCAGTGTATGGGACACTGCAAAGTGACACACATGTATAAGGCTTACTTGTAATGCATCTGCAAAAAGGCTGAAGGAGGAGGGGTGTCAGCATGATACACCAGTGCACTGCAGCAGGGATCCTATGGATGCTAAGAATGGCTGTATCTGCAGATGGTGAGGTTCAGGACCTGTGGCAGCCGTAACCCTACTCCCACAGCAATAGTGACAGCAGCATGTGAACACCAAGGGATGTGCACATGAGTAGACCTTGCAATCATGCAGAATAGGGGGACATGTGTAGGGCAGACTGAACATACACTGGCAAATGCAGATGGCCCACACTGGTATACCCCTACCAGGAGTAGTGACTGCTGTAGTACACACAACAAGAGGTGCAATAAACCATCATGATAAGGGTGTGCACACATATGCCCACATGGTGTATATGCATAGCGGTCAGCATCCTCACAACTAACACATTCCGTAGACACTTCATGTGAAAGTACAGGACATATGTCACATATCGGTCTCATGCTAAGGTATGTGGTGATGTGGTCCCATGGCAGATCAAGGATGGGTGAGTCATATGAATAAAGGTGTGTACACCCCCCATAGCCATGGTATGCTCTGATGGCTGTCAGTGTAAGAGTATTGGATTGGTCATGCATGGTCCACTGATGTTGAGAGCTGTGCATCAGACATCAGGCATTCACAAATGACATCTGTCCACATATCATACCAGGTATGTGTTGCTGGAAAACATAGGGGCTGTGAGCATTAAAGCTGACATAACTGACACAGTAGTACACATTCAGCAATGAGCCATACACATGTGAGGTGTGGTACACAGTACATGGCAGGGTGCAGAACATGCACAGAAATACCATGTTCAAGGGTGCAGTGGTATTCAGGGGAAGGGGCTTCACCTTGTGACACAGCACATGCATCACATACATGTATACTGTTGCCAGCATGGATTGACTATAGCTGCACTGCATGCTGTCAAGTACCATATGTTATGCATGTTGACAGAGGGATAATAAGAGGACTGTGTGTACTTCATTGTGCAACCTCACCTGTATATGTGTGTGGGCATCCTGGTGGGTAGTCAATCTGTCTGTAGGGTCACTCTGGTGAAGTGGAGGGAGGTTGATGCATGTAGGATGCTTGTCTGCATGTGTGTGTGTTTGTCTGTCTGGCCATGTATGCACATATGTGATTGTGCAGTGCTCATACAGCAGTACCTCCCTGTGGGATCATGCAGTACATGTACATGGAGTGCCACATTACATACCAGGAATACCTGTCATGTGTGTAATCACAGGACAGCTGTTAGTATAATATGGTCTGTAGCATGGAACAGGCATCGAGAGGGAAGGTAAACACTAGGTACACCTTTAATATCACATTCATCAGAGAGGTCACCTACAACCCACATATGCAGCACTACAGATGCATTGGGGAAGTACTAGTCAACACCAAGGAGTGTATCCAAATATTACCATTATCACATGATAGGCTGAATGAGCAGCATATCTGGCATGTACTGAGCATTACATACACATGACACACCAGTGTGTGATATTATGGATAGAACATAGTAGTCCACACATATAGGGGCCATGCTCATGATATCTGGACATACAGAGGGGGCATACCGAATGACATCAGTGAGGCCATGTACAATCACAACACACAGGTCAGGCAGGTAATGTAGTAACAGGTCTTGTGTTGTGACCACTTGTGTAGGCATTTAGAGGACTGATATGTTAATGAGTGGTATCAATGTGTGTATGTTAACAAGTGTGATGCAGGATGGGGTACCACATGGACATATACGTGGGACTGTCTGTAAAGTCATGGACAGGTAGGTATTACGGAGGTGTGTGTGTGTGTTTGTGTGTGTGTGTGTGTGTGTGTGTGTGTGTGTGTGTGTGTGTGTGTGTGTGTGTGTACTATTAGACAATGCTGTACAGGTTTTAAAGTGCGTTTATTGTTTCCCCCCACAGGTGGCGAGTTGGGTCAGGTCCCTCCTGCAAGCAATCTGATGTTGGTGTCCATACAGACACCAAAAATTATGATAGTACTGTTGAGGCACAGATGGGGTTGTCAGGGGATGACACTGCACCAAAATTTGACATCCCCCTTTTAACCACCCCAACCCAGCACACAGTTTCAGTGCCTACACATACCTCATGACCAGTGTCCATAGCAGAGGGACATCTGGCTTTTGGTGGCAGTGCACAGGAAAGTGTGGTAACCATGCCTACTGTGTCTGGTCACAGCAGGAATAGCCAGATGTCTGGCAGGGCACCACATAGGCAAATGTCCCAGGGTGCTTGTTATAGGGTCACTGGATGTCATACCTCTGGCAGAGGCGACATTGCTGGTACCAGCAGGTGCGTTTTTCAGGCTGCCATGGCAATGCAGGCACGTATGGAATGTTACACCAGACAGGGCCTGGGGCTGTAGAATGCTGCTCTCACATCTGTAATTAACAACATCCATGAACTGTCTAGTGCCATCCATATTTATACCGAGCTCATGGATTGGCGGCATGTTGAGATGATGGCTCTCATCGGCCATGGTGTGTCCATGCTTCAATGTGTGGTGGGGGTGTGGTGACGGTGACATGGAGGTGGGCCAGCAACACCAACAGCTGGCAGTCAATGTGGACATACTAGGACACCAAGGGGCTCCCATAGTGGCAGTACCAGCCCCAGCAGTGCAGGGGAGTGCTGTCCACACCACACCACAGCAGGCCATGTGCACGGGGTCCTGTCCAGTCCCAGGAGGGGCCTGGTACCAGTGAACATTTTCATCAGCAGGTGAGAGTAGCACATCGATACCTGTATATGGATGTGCCCATGGAACCCCTGGCAGGCACAGTCCACGTGTCCATGGCCGGAGACAGTGAACTGTACACCCTGCCAGGTATGGTCTGCAGCTGTCCATAAACACCTGTGTAGGGCAGCCACATGGCAGAACTGTGTGCATGCATACCCACACACTATACAAACACACCTAGGGCAACTCTATACCTACACACACCACAGCACCATGACCAGCTCACCGCAGTACACCCATCACCCACACACATGATGTCAAATATATGGCCCACCCTCAGCCTCTGGCAAACCAACGTCACACCCTGTACATATGATGATACCTGTGCCACATCCCTGTCATCCATACCATCAATGTAGATACTGGATAATATGATTCTGATACACACAGTGACTGTACTACATTGTATCACAGTACTGCAGTGTAACATGTTGTAAGGAGTAAAGTGTAATGCATATATGGCAGGTAGTGTTGCCATTCAGCAATGATGCATTATAGCTGTTAGTAACACTGGTTGGTTGTGGTCTCTATAATTTTATTCATTTGTGTTGTAAGTGTACATGTGTTAGCACAAGGATGCCCTGTGCATATGATGATACCTGTGCCACATCTCTGTCATCCATACCATCAATGCAGGGACAGGCTAATATGGTTCTGATGCACAAGGTGACTGCACTACAGTGTACCACAGTACTGCAGTGTAACATGTTGTAAGGAGAAAAGTGTAATGCATATATGGCAGGCAGTGTAGCCATCCAGCAGTGATGCATTATAGCTGTTAGTAACACTGGTTGACTGTGGTCCATATAATGTTATCCATTTGTGTTGTAGGTGTACATGTGTCAGCACGAGGATGGTCTGCAGTCATATTCCACAATGGGGTATGGCACTGTGGTGAAACAATGGTTGTGACATATCTGGGGACAGTTGAACACATGTCACAGGTTACTAAAATGGTTATTGCCTGTGCCACATGAACAGGTGACCCACTGAGGCATGTATACCCTGCAACTTGATGTAGACCCATGTACATACATGCACACGGTTACTTAGCAACACTGGGACAAGACGCCTACATAGCTATGTAGTGATACTGAAGTGTGTGGCTTACATTGCACACACCACATAGTGTTTAGGGTGAGGTGTGTCCCAGGTTACATGCAGAACATCCTCAGACATGTACAATGTGCTAATGGGGGATGTAATGGGTGTATATGGACAATACGTAGTGTTACATACCTTCACATACACATTAACAGACACATAACAGGCAGACACACATCCGAGATACCAGGGCCTATCGCTGCTAACTAACTTGACCATGTGTCCAATGTGTTACAGGTAGGCTGCACATAGGTTCATAGGTTCATAGGTAGGTATGAGGCTATCAGCCCTAGGGCCCATACAAGCCTAGCCAAAAAATGTACCCTGGCTTTCGCCACCCAAGAAAATTATTTTCCTGTGCCCCTGAAGAGCAGAGCCACAGAAGTGATCCCAGGGGTAAATTTCCCATTTCCCATCCAATCATCAAGATTTTTCTTGAAGAGTGCTAATGAGGAGCTCTGTTTGACATAGATAGGTAGTCTGTTCCAGAGTATGGGAAGTCTCTGGGACAGGAATCTATCCCTCCAGCATGTTCTGTTTATTGTGGTAACAAGGTTTAGATCCCTAGAGCATGTAGCTTGGAGGGATTGGGATTTCTTTAAGTAGACCATGTCCAACAGCTCTGGGTTTGACATAGATTTGTATGTTAGGCAGAGATCGCCCCTGAGTAGGAGATATGCAATGGAGTAAAGCTGTAGTTTTTTGAGACAGTCTGCATAGGGCATCTGTTTGAGTCCAGTAATCCTCTTTGTGAGGTATTTCTGTGGTCTTTCCAGTTCTTGTAGATGTCTTGTGAGGTACATACCAAAAGGGGCGTTGTACTCTATAATGGGTCTAATGAGTGATGAGTAGAGGGGAACAATGAACTCTTTTTTTCTGGATGAGAATCCTTTTGTGATGAGATGAGCCATGTAGAAGGATTTCCTGACCACTGTGGCGATTTGATTATCAAAGGAGAGACTACTGTCCACCTGTGTCCCAAGGTCTCTTATCACATTTTTGGCATTAAGTAGACTATCAGCTATGTGGTAGTTCATGGGTACACAGTTTTTACCAAAGGGGATGACAATACACTTTTTGGCATTGAGCTTCAGTCCATGGCTTTGACACCAGGTATCTGTCTCAGTGAGGCCCTTTTGTAGTTTGTCAACATTGTTAGGGGTTTCGATTATGGCTCCTAGTTTGCAGTCATCTGCAAACTTTGTTAGCCAAAGACCTTCTGTGTTGGCTTGCACTTCAGAGAAGTAGATACCAAACAGGAGAGGACCCAGGACTGAACCCTGTGGTACTCCACTTGTCACTGGTCTGATGTCGGATTTGGAATCTGCTACTTTTACAGCGTGGGTTCTGTCCGTGAGCCAGTTGGCAACCCATCTTGTGACATAGGGATTTATACCTAGTTTAGTGAGCTTATCTATAATTCCAGAGTGGGGGATGGTGTTGAAAGCCTTGGCGAGATCTAGATAAGCTGTGTGAACCATTTTACCCTCATCTATGGCTTTGGTGACTGCTTCAAAGAAGTCAATCAGGATTAGGAGACATGATCTGCCTTTTACAAATCCAAACTGGGTAGGGTCCAAAGTTTGTAGATTACCATTGTCTTTGTTTATGAGTTCCATGATGATACGTTCCATGGCCTTGCAGACCAGGCTTGTCAGGCTAATGGGGCGGTAGTTCCTGGGGTCCGTCGTGGCTCCCCCTTTGTGGAGTGGGATAACCGTCACGGTGCACCATTCAGTGTGTACAAAGCCTGAGGTGAGGCTATGATTGAACATGGTACTTAGGTAGGGTGCCAGTTCATTCTGTAGTTCGTGTAGAATGCAGCCTGGGATATTGTCAGGTCCCATGGATGCTGTGTTCTTGGCTTTGGAGTGTGTGTTTTTTACCTGTGCAGCCGTGATTATAGGAACTTTGCATTCTTCCAGTATAGAGATGGGCCCTCTAAGGGGTGAGAGGTGGGTAAAGTTAGAACTGAACCTATCTGCTAGGATGTTGGCAATATCAGTTGGTTCTGTATATTTAGTGCCATCGTGTTGTAACTCAGAGCAGATCTGAGTGTTCCCATTTAGATTCTTGACATAGCTATAGAATGCTTTGTGGTTGTCTTTAGAGTCAGTGGCAATTTTGTTTTCATTAACTAGCTTTGGAGGATTTTATGAGGAATCTCAGCTTCTTACTGGGGTTGACCAGGGAGTTCCTCCAGTCATAGGATTTTACTCTTTTTTGCAACAGTTTCTTTCTTCTGTTGTAGAGTTTGTTTATGGCAGAGGACCACCAGATTGGCTTCCTTTTTTTGGAGGATAACATCTTGGTTCTATTAGGGATAGCATGATCCATGCACTTGTGTAAGTGCTTATAAAGTGCATTTGTGGAGGATTCAGCAGTCATACCTCTATTGTCTGTCTGCATGGGTGTCATGAAATTTGCCACTTCTGTCTTAAGAAGTGTGAAGTTGGCTTTGGAGAAGTTTTTTACTATGGTTTCCCTGATTGGGGGTTGGGGGTGGGATATGGATGTCTAGGCTGATTAGCTTGTGGTCGGATCTGTCCAAAGAGGAATTCACCTCTGGTGTGGAATACCGGTTTCCCATGTTGGTAATGACCAGGCCTAGGATATTGCTGCCCCCGGTGGGGGTGTGAATAAGTTGATCCAAGGTGTTGGAATTTATGAATTCTAGAAAACGTTGAGCAAAAGAGTTGGTACATGAGTAGTTTTCCCAGTTAATGGTGGGGTAGTTGAAATCGCCCATTATTAGGGTGTTGGGTTGTACCCTAATACTTTCCAGTGTATCAAGAAATGAGGAGTGTGAATCCTGGGGCATGGTGGGGGGTCTGTAGCAAGCTACAATTTAGATTGCAGTCTTGCCCAGAGTTAGTTGCACTTGGATAATCTCGGATGCATTATGCTGTGCAACTAGCCTGGAGGTGTGGATATCCTTAATGAATATGGACATGCACATGCATACCTGGCTTGGATTGTGGTATCAGTTACCTGTATGGTTGATGGTGACAGTGGTAACCATAACGTGGTACATGGGACATATACCCGGTGTACCTTGGTATAATGACAGTGTACACAGCACCCACATCTCCCAGTGGATACTGTACTCCCTGAAACCTATGATGACACTGCCATACCCACCATCACACATTGGTCATGACTGCTATACAACCCATAGTATACCCCAACAGTGGTACTACAAAGATATGCATCTAATACACATGCCACATGCGTAGTAGGGTGTTGCGATGGTTATGCCTCATCTATGGGCAGCAACAACACTATCTGTACTACTGTGTGGCAATGGGTATTGTAATAAGAGTATGTGCCTTGGAATGCTGTACCCTACAGATATATGGACATGTACAACTACACGCACATGCCAGAACACAATGGGTATCCCATGCCTATCAACCCATTTGTAAAACACTGTTGTACTGGTACTGCAAGGCTCGTGTAGCTGGTATGGGGAGGAGCTTAGCAGGGCACATGTAATGTCCCATACAGCAGCAGCCACAACTGACTATGGCAATGGGTGTTGTAGTGGTTGTGAAGGCCCTCATGGAATTTCCAAGTAGAGGTGTGCTAACACACAGACACTGCTATACTCAGTCATGCACATGTACATATGTGTCAGTACAGGGGTGCATTGCTGCAGGTGGTCATAGCTGTGTACCTAGCTATTGTCCAAGGAGAGATGGGTTGTGTAGGTGTTGTGTGTACAGTAGTATCCTGCCACTTGCCAGGTGGCAGCAGGCAATCTATCAACAGACACTACTGTGGTGACCCTCAGGGTGAGAATGACATGCATCAGCCAATCCTCCAGGTGCCTCCTGCACATGGCCTCTGAGGTGATCAAGTTGACATGTATGCAACATGCATTACAGCATATGGTTAGTGTCTGTGATGGAGACCTGTACCCAAGCATGTTCTTTTGACTGTGGTAGTGTAGTGTAGTGGAGGTACCCATGGCATGTGGTGCATACAGGGTGACATCTCCTACATATGCCCATTCTTACACAGTGGGGCAAACATGTCAGTGTCAATCAAGCTTAGGTTGCCTGTACATATCCCAGCTGGGTAGCTGCCATCTGCACATCTGTACAGGGGTTGATAGTCATCAGCTTGGCAAGTAGCTGTGCAGTAGGATGTGTGTGTTGACAGATAGACATCTGACAACATTATGCATGCCATAACTACATGTCAGAAGCCCTCACTATCATGTGCTGTACAGATGACAGTCTACAGTTACATTCCACATGATGGATCATTACCCAGTAAGGGGTATATACTATGACACAGCTCACACACCAGGCATACAACAGGGAGGACTCAGTGTCCAGCTATGCCTGCAGGTGTGCCTGTTGTCCAGTACTACATTTAGCACTCTGCCCTTGCCTGGGTAAGCACTGTCAACAGTAGTACTGCCATAATACACTACATGCCAGTGTGACAGCACGTACCCTGGGCTACTACTCTTGTATGTAACACATCCACATGGATAACAGTGATGTACAGGCCTCATATATGTCTGTGTCCCACACATGACACTCACACCCCTTGCTACTGTAATGACAGCACATAGGTGCATGTACTGTACATGGTATTACATACACTTATTACAGATGTCATTACCCTGCTATGTTATCAGACTGGGTGGTGTGACCTGGTTACCAGGGTTAAGCCATGCTAAGCAGGTATCAACATTGCTGCAATATAACAGCTGAGCTGATTTGCGCACTGGTAAGTGAAGCCTACACTGTGTAAGCACCAGTACATTTACCCATAGCTTAACACTGTTTAGCTTCACACAAACCCACACAAACCCACTTAAAGCTGCTCAGAACTGCCTTAACCATTCTGTATCTGACAGCCATTGTTCTGCCCAGCAACAAAATGAAAAGTCCTTGAACCCAGGACCGTGTACACTAAAGTCACAGCACTTAACCACTACGCCATGACCACTGTGAAGACAGCTGTTGTTTTACCAATATAGCTGTCAATACACATATTGAGTAGCATTGAACAATTGCCTTTACTTCCTAAATTGTGTAGTCCTTGTAATTAATATGACTGTTGCATCACATATGTTGTTTTATCATAATGTACACATAGCAGATACATACAGTGACATACATCTGGGAAGGTATACACATCTGTGAGGTTTACACATGACAGGAATATGGTTATATACATATAATAGGTCTATATATGTCTACATGTACATACACGTGTATACTCATATCTATGTGTGTATACACATCTGTACAGTGCAGCATATATATGGCCATGTGTACATCTCTTCGTATGTACACACATATATATATATATATATATATATATATATATATATATACACACACACACACACACACACACACACACACACACACACACACATATATATATATATATATATATATATATATATATATACACACACACACACACACACACACACACATATATATATATATATATATATATATATATATATATATATATATATATATATATATACATACACACATATATACACACACATATATGTATATATAGATATATGTATATATAGATATAGGTATATATAGCTATATATGTATGCACATCCTATGTGTACAGATATGCCTAGTTATGTTGGTATATATGTAGATATCTATAACTATATGTGCATACATATCTATTCTGATATACCTACTACTGTCAATATATATGTAGATATCCATATGTATATGTGCATATGTATCTCTATCTGTATATGTGTAGACATATATTGCTCTGAATATGTATATATTTGAGTGTTTATATGTATATCTATGCACATATACATATCCATCTATGTATGTCGATATATATATATATATATATATATATATATATATATATATATATATATATATATGTGTGTGTGTATATATATATATATATATATATATATATATATATATGTGTGTGTGTGTGTGTATATATCTATATGGATATCTGGATAATTATATATACATATATGTTCACCATATGTCCTGAACGTGGAGTGGAGCCCTACCTCAGCTCCTATAGTCCCAACTTCGTAGTGCAAGGGGATGTCAGGTATGTATTGCAGGTATATTTGTAGAGTATTGCTACTGTAATAGGGATTGCCTTCACAGACATGGTGTGTGTGGGAGGTCACATCTGCTTTTAACATGTGCATCATTGGCTATTGACAGACATCCTAAGGACATCAAAGTACAGTACCACTGCTAGCACAGTAATGCTCCTGTGGACTACCAATGATATTGGCCAATATATGTGGACAGTCTGACACACATTCTGGACAGTCCAGAGGTCTACATAGAACTCCTTAGTGCAAGACATGTGGACCAAGCCTGACAATGTGAATGTTAGCAGCCATGTAGATGGGTATAACACATAACTACTGGTATACATTTGCCCCCATAGGATATGTATTCACACACCCCTGTCTGTCCTGACACATAATAACTGCTGGTACAGAGGTACCATGGCCACATACTACCCACTAGTTATTGACATACATCTGTACAGCATCCCATTGCTTTGTCTGATATACATGACTGTTTTGTGACCCGGCAGCAGTACATCTGGCAAGTATCTGGACATGACACCTCGCTGGGTAAGTAAACTAAGCTGCTAGACATGTAACAAAGCACTGTGCAGGCTACAGGCAGAATGGCTCAACACTGGCCTACATTTCCTATGGGGGAATACACATGTACCTGCATATATAGCAGGCTCTATAGGCATGTCACAGTACAGAGTAATAGACACCTGTGTGAAAGTGCATAACCACAACCAATGTGAACACAGCCACAGCCACATATGGTAAGCTAGCATAATATTACAGTATATGGACTGCCTGTTCAACACCATCCTCATATGTGCCACTCACACACTAACCTTACATATACTGGGCCACTACACAGTGTGGTCCGATGCCTGTCTGTGGTATAGGACATGTGCGTGTTTGGCCCTACAAACATGTAAGCCAGTAGAGTAACATACAGTGGAGCAGCATGAAACATCAGATAGAACAGGACCAAGAACCATGACATCTACCACAGTCTGTACACAGGCCAAAGTACATATTAACAATACACACACTGTCGGCAAGCACCATAAGTACACAGACCTCAGTACTGTACACACAACCACAGAATGTCCAGGTTATGTCATCAAATATAACCCCTACTATACATAACATGTGTAGCAGTCTGATATCTCACTGGCTTGTTATCAGATATGATGTCACTAAATATGGTGTACAGCACATATGCACCTCTTACTGCATGATATATGTACAAAGGTTGACAGAGTTGTGGCTGGAGGCACAAACACAGGGCTATTATTGACATGTTGCTGTGATAACGTCATATATTTACTGTTGTAACAGGGTTTGTTGCAGCATATGTCCTATGAGGGATACGAAGTCAGTAACTCTCAAGGCTGTCACCATCTACAGACTGCAATCCTCACACTACCTTATGCAGTTCTCAGATAGAACTCTGTGGGTAACACATGAAAAAAAAGCCAACACACACTGCTCAGTCTGCAGATGACCCTACAGATGGGGGTTTCATCATAAACATAGCACTGACATGACAGGTATTAAAACATGTAGGACAGCCATATCCACACACACCCTGTTAAACCAACATTACTCCAGATGTGGTATAGCAGCACTTACAGTCTGTAGTCAGGTCAGGCACACCCCCCTCATGTGTGTTGGCCTGTTTCCACAGTGTATGTTGCTAGAGGTAAATCCCCAATCCTTCTGTGATGCTGTTTGCCAAACAAAAGATCGAGTTCCTGCTCACAGTGAATGAAAAGGTCCAACACCAACATGATGTTCCTAGATATTGGAGTGTGTTTCCATGCAATTGGGTATGGTAATGTTACCACAGCTGTTCCACATGCAATCAGCTAGAGGAGGGCTGCAATTCATGCAGAGGCCATCAGCTGATCATGAGCATCACTTAAAATACACATGCTGCTGCCTAAGCAAAGCAGGTATAAGTCTCTACATCCACCAGAGAGGGAGTGAGAGAGGCAGACAGAGGCAAAGGCAAGCCAGGGTAGGGTGGGAGAGTAAAACTTAAACATGTTTGTGTCACACACCTACCAGTACAGGGTATCAAATCCCTGACAACTATGTAGTGCTATCATATGTCTATACAGTTACTGGATGCACCACATAGGTTACATGTTGAGGAGCCCTACAAATGTATATGTAATGGTAGGTGACATCTGCAACAGTGATATGGTAGCTATACAGTAGGTGTAGTACACGTGCCTGTCTGCATGAACAGGTGTCAGCGTCAACACAGCCACACTATCACAGGGTTGCACACACATTGACACACTTGGCAGGGCCGGGAATACAACTCATCACTAGTGAGATTGCCACAACACAGTACTGTGCAGGTATCACATGCACTACATGGGGTCATATGTAGGTTATATGGGCAAAGGGTATGGGGAGGTGTCTGACATCAGACAGCATGCTTCAGTATGCCAATGGGTGTTGTAGTGAGTGTAAATGTGGTCATAGGCATCATACAACACAGATACAGGGTGCCAGAACTGACATGCATGGGTGCATTGCTTCACTGGTGTGTAGTGGTCAACTGATCCAGATGGCTATACAAGGCTAGGTGATGGGTATTTCTTGGCATCAAGCCACATGACAATTTTCTGCAGTGTGGCTCAGGGGTGTAGTGTCTGGATTTGCCCACACAGGTGGGTATTGTATTTACCATCCAGTCACCTGGGTATCTATTGTGTGTGACCAATGCTGTGCATTGCTTGCCATGGATGTGTTCCTTAGTCCATGACATGGACGGTGTCTGGGATGTGCACACCTCCAACATGCATGTACAGTGACATATGGAACTGTACCTGGGGTGTCTGGCCCATGTTGTGTACACAGATTATCATCAGATGTGCCAGTCCTGGCCTCATGTGGTGGGAACTATTAATGGACAGCAGGTTGACCCTGCACCTACATTGATAGCATGATACCAGTATTCCCTGGAGTCAGTGGCATCTGTCCATACAGGACATGTTTTTCAGGCATGGTATGTCCTTTCTGGGTCACATTTGATGGCACCACAGGTGTTGCAGGTGTCCAGTGGGGAACATAGGGAAGGTGCACTATCAGCATATACATGCCTACTGGACTGGACAGGGTGCCATGCCCTTTGTAGCCCACTGCAGTCACACCATGATTACTATCAGTGAGCAATATGCAGGGTTCTACGAACATAGTGGCTGTTGCCTAGGCAAGTGTGTGTGTGTGTGTGTGTGTGTGTGTGTGTGTGTGTGTGTGTGTGTGTGTGTGTGTGTCTGTGAGACATGGGTTGAGAGTGTTCTCTGGGTAATACATGGGTTGCTAACTTTGTTCGCCTGGCCTTGATGTCATATGTAGGGGTATGGATTTGCACCCCAGCCTCTTGGCTATTTCACATTTGTTATCCCTGTACAGTGGACAGTGTGATATATACTAGGGCCACCACATAAGAAATCTGCAAAACCCGCAACACATTGTGTCCAGTTGTTAAACCCACCTCCACACAGGATGCGAATGACAAACACACACACGCACACACACGCACACACACGCACACACACACACACACACACACACACACACACACACTCACGCACACACACACATCTGTCATGTCTGGGATTAGACCTCTTACCTAGCTAGTTTATTACACTATAGCAATACACAGTTATAGGATGTACCACGAAGATTACTGGAGTACTTCTTCCCCAAAGATGCACTTCAGAGTGAATGACATCAGCAGGATTGCCAAAGTAGGGCATTTGACTTGTAGTGAGTGTGACTGAACTAAAATGCATTGCTCCCTACACAGACAAAGAAACACACACACAAACATTCACAACTGCCATGTGTGGGAATAGAACCCTTACCAGAGTTCTATATCACACTACAGCATTACTCTGTTATAAGACACACCACAGGGATTACTGGAGTATTCCTTCTCCAAAGATGTATTTCACAGTGAATGATATCTGCAGGATTGCCAAGGTAGGGCATTTGACTTGTAGTGAGTGTGACTGGCCTAAAATGCATTGCACCCTACACAAACATAGAAGCACACACAAAAACATCCACAACTGCCATGTGTAGGAATAAACCCCCTACCAGAGTTCTATAGCACATGGCAGCATTACGCTGTTATAGGATGCACTATGGGGATTACTGGAGTACTCCTTCCCTAAAGGTGTATTTCACAGTGAATGACATCAGCAGGATTGCCAAAGTAGGGCATTTGACTTGCAGTGAGTGTGACTGGCCTAAAATGCATTGCTCCCTACACAGACATAGAAACACACACAAAAACATCCACAACTGCCATGTGTGGGAATAGAACCCCTACCAGAGTTCTATATCACACTACAGCATTACGCTGTTATAGGATGTGTCACTGGGATTACTGGAGTACTCCTTCCCCAAAGGTGTATTTCACAGTGAATGACATCAGCAGGATTGCCAAAGTAGGGCATTTCATTTGTAGTGAGTATGACTAGCCTAAAAAACATTGCTCTCTACACAGACAGAGAGACACACACACCAGCCATGTCTGGGATTAGAACTCTTACCTAACTAGTTTATCACACTACAGCAGTACAAAGTTATAGAACATGCCATGGAGATTACTTGGCTACAGCTTTCCAAAAGGTGTATTTCACAGTTTGTGACATCAGCAGCCTTGCCAAAGTAGGGCATTTGAATTGTAGTCAGTGTGACTAGACTAAAAAGCATTGTTCTCTACACAGACAGAGACACACACACAAATATACACACACAGTTGCCATGTCTGGGATTAGAACTCCTACCTAACTAGTTTATCACACTACAGCAGTACACAGTTTTAAGACGTGCCACAGAGATTAGATTACTGGGCTATAGCTTTCTGTAAGGTGTATTTCACAGTGAATCACATCAGCAGCCTTGCTAAAGTAGGGCATTTGAATTGTAGTGGGTGTGATTAGCCTAAAAATCATTGCTCTCTACACAGGCAGAGGCGCACACACACACACACACACACACACACACACACACACACACAAACACTTGCCATGTCTGGGATTATAACTCCTACCTAACTAGTTTATCACACCACAGCAGTACTCAGTTATAGGATGCGCCATGAAGATTACTGGGCTATAACTTTCCCAAAGGTGTATTTCAAAGTGGATGACCTCAGCAGGCTTGTCATAATAGGGCTATGGGGAGGGCAGTGTGTGTGAATGGGCCAGAACCCATTCATCTGGAGGTTGACACACCACATGCAGCCACATGCAGGGTTATATTCCATAGGTACATGTATACAGCTTCTACATGACTACTTCCTTGTACAGTCATGTTGCACTGCTAGGACTTGCACCACATAGTCTGTAATGCTGACGGATACCAGTGGCTAATGTCTACAGTGAGTGACATTTAGACCTTATGTGGTTGTAGCCATTTGGCTGTGTGCTGGGTGTGACAGGCCTCATAATGGATGGCTCCTTGTCACAGTCACTCTCTTCCACACATCTATGCATGTCTACTTTTGGCTTATTATAGTGTGTTGTCCTTGGATATATGTCTGTATTCTTACCCACTGTGTGTGCAAAGCATGACTGGTGCATACTGAGGAGTGTCCACACTAACATCTGCAACTGAGAGATATGTATGGTCCACTGTTGTTTGCAGACATGGGCTTAATTTGTTTAAGTGTGTGAGCATGCCCAATATGACCTTTCAGTATGTTGTCTGACATTGCCTTCATTTCTCTGTGTGAGCATGCCCAGTATACCCTTCTGTATTGAATGTGTGGATCGATTCCAGGTAGTCTGTACTCCAGTGCAGACCTTTGTGTTGTACACCTACGGTTGCAAATGGTTTCTGCAGGCTATCTGTTGATCATTTGGCAATATGGGGACAAAGTGTGCAAGGGATAGTGTGTACTGCCGGTGATTGTGTCTGTGCTGCTTCAGCTACATGGTACTGCTGTTAGCAGAGATATTCAGACATGTATACTGTTATACACCATGATGTTTTCTGTCCTAATGTACTGTCAGGTGGACATTCCTGCTCACAGTGATGTCTTAGGGACAAGGGTGACTGCAGCTGTGTGTGGTATTGTGGGCAGATGCCTACATATTCATGGTAAGTTATGCCATTCTGGAGGGGGGCTGCAGACACTTGCTGCTGGGTCTGTGCATCCGGTTCAGCACCTTGGTACAGTGCTGGCAGAGGATCCCATACTTGTACATCCATCAACATGACAGGGCCATGAATCAGGACATTACCCCTATTGGGGCATACTGGCAGGTATGTAGCCACCCATTTATGTGTTTGCAGCCAGGGATAGTGTGTGCACACAGCTTTGTGTCAGACCTTGCACATTCCATGCTGCCCATGCTCCCACCCCCCCCGTTATTCTATCCTCTTCTATACATTATGCATACATTCTCTGATACTTTCCCTAAGGTAATCACCCCATCACAGCTGTGTGTTGGTGTTGTTCAACAGTTCATGTAGTGGGACATGGTGGACATGTTACTGTGGTTTCTCCACATGGCCTTGCATATAGCCTATGTGGAGTGTATTGTGTTGTTATTTGGGTGTCCATGACATAACATGCATTGGCAGTATGTGTGAGACACAGGTCCTTGGCAGAGGCCCGTAGGCCATTAAGTGTTGATGTGGTCCAGATGTGGCAGGCCATTGCATTCTCTCAGTCCTACAGTCCCAGACCGCCATACAGTATATTCCCCTGGGGTGACAGGGTAGGTGTGCTAGGTGTTCGTGCCAGTACCTTCTATCTGTCTTGATCAGGTGGTGTGGATGTTGGCAGGGTGCTACCTACGGCTAGCAACACACCTGCATGGTACACCTGCACTGCATGCTGCATTCTTTTGCTATTGCCATATACAGATGGGGTCATATTGTACCCATTCCCCACAGAAGGGATACCACCAGAGAAGTACCTGTGGGTGGTGTTTGCGTGAACTGGGTGCATGTGTACTATGGACACTACGTGCATCTGACACATATATGCATTGGGCATTCCAGTTATGCTGGCATGTGCAGGTACATCAGCTGTTTCCCAATACATCAGTCCTACCTCCTTTGTGATCTGCAAGTGTTTGGGCAGACAACACCAGTATCCCCTACTACAGGACCAGATAATGTGATGCGTACCTGTATGTACAATTCCGAGGGTGTCTCCATTTCAAAGTGACACAATATATACTGTATGTCTGGTGTACTTTCCCCTATGTACTGCTTGTATATCTAGTCCAACAGCCATGCCATATCAGTGTTTCAGATGGTGATACATATTACCACCATACATTTACAATGGCTTACTGCTGGCACATGTTATACTGGTGTGTATTGTCTTTGGCACTGCAGTTGTGAGGACTTGTCCCTGTCATCTGCAGTAGTGGGCAATGACCACCAGGTCTTACCTCAACATGCATACATACTGACCACTCTCACACAATATGAAACACACGCCAACCTAACACACACACACCTGCATATTGTGCAGATGCTGCAACCTATCCTGCTACCTTGGCCACCTCTGTGCATCTGTGCTCCACTGGTATTATACCTACACATGCATGTTACTACATTTCTACATAGGGTTGTGGGGGGCACAGCTGACTGTTGCAACATGTGTACATCAGATTGGGAGGGCACACCAGACCATTATTACATTTCTACATAGGTTTGGGGAGGCACATCTGACTGTTGCTACATTTCTAAGTCGGGTTGGGGAGAGCACACCTGACTGTTTCTACATTCCTACACAGAATTGTGGGAGGGGGGCACACCTGTTACTACATTTCTATGCTGGATTGGGGGAAGGGACACACCTGACTGTTTCTACATGTCTACACAGGAGTGGGGGAACACCTGACTGTTACTAAATTTCTACATAGGATTGTGGGGGAAGGTACAGCTGACTGTTTCTACATTTCTATACAGGATTGGGGGACACACCTGACTATTTCTACATTTCTTCATAGGATTGGGAGGGCACACCTGACTGTTCTACATTTCTACACAGGATTGGGGGGGGCACACCTGACTGTTACTATATTTCTACACAGAAATGGGGGGGAACACCTGGCTGTTTCTACATTTCTACATAGGATGGGGGGGCACACCTGACACTTGTACACATTTACTATGACTGTACTGGTATGTCAGGCACTCAATTTCATTCTGTATTCTAACCTATCATGCTGACTAGAGGCATAGCAGTGTACTACAGGTCTTAGCTTTGATTGGTCTACATATAAGTTTCTGACTTCCTACCCTTCAGAACTGACATCCCACTGCCTGACCTGCTGTAGTCTGTCTGTGTAGGCCTGGGGGGGGAGGTTACACATAGGCATCATTCAGAGGCCATAGCACAGCCTTTGTCTGTGTTTGTCTACACTTGTCCTGCTGGCTGAGACTGTTGTTGGGTATGTGAACCTCCCTGACTGGCATGTGTGAGTCATATGGACACACATGTGGCCCAGCACATTTCCTGAAATGGGTTTTGTTGCCCTGTGTAGTACTGACTACTATGGTGACACCAGTATTTGTTACAGATCTCATGATGCCACTATAGGTATCTACTATCTGCTGGCATACCATTCAGCCACCCGATTCCCTTGCATGCTCACATCCATACCATAGATACAGGTAACATCACATTCTACTCCATTTGACAATTGGTAGGTTGAGTGACTTACCTTGTGGATGTTGCAGTATTGAGGGTGGTGCTGCAGGGCTGCCTATGTCAGATGCACATAGTACACTCCCTACACATGGTTGGCACAGATAGCGTCATGTTTGGCATCCCTTTTACTATATGTACGAGTCAGAGTGAGTTGTCATTCCCTGGGTCCCTCCTGTGTCAGTGTACATGCTATGCATTGCCTCTTTGCCAAGGCCAGGGCATACTGGGCACATCTCCTTCTGCCTACTGGGGCAGGCTCAGGCTGGTCCTCCTCCAAGTCACTCTGTGCCTGTGCAGACATTGGCAATGGTGGGTCTGTGTGGCTTTGCCCTGTGCTGTTCCTGTTGCAGCTGTTTCTGCAGGATCGTATTGTGTAGCATGGCACATACAATGACAATGAGCAATGGCTGATGACACCCATCAAAAATGCACACACACCTGAACAAAAACTCCATAATGAGGCACACACACAAACAAGAATCATAATTGAGCATGTGTTTAGGATGCTCAAGTCACGGTTCCAGTGCCTGGACACATCTGGTGGACCCTTGTAGTACTCACCAACTACATGTACCCAAATTGTTATGGTATGTGCCATGCTGCACAATATGATCCTGTGGAAACAGCTAAAACAGGAACAGCACAGGCCAGAGCCAAACAGCTCCCCACCATTGCCATGGCCTGCAGAGGCACAGCATGACTCGGAGGAGGAACAACCTGGGCCTGCCCCAGTAGGCAGAAGGAGGTCTGCCCAGTATGCCCTGGCCTTGGCAAAGAGGCAATGCAGTACTCCCTGGCCTTGGCAAAGAGGAAACGCATAGCACATACACTGACTCAGTAGGAACCCTGGAAATGACACCTCTCTCTGTCTCGCACATACAGTAAAAGGGATGCCTAACTTGACACTACCTGTTTTCAAACATGTATAGGGAGTGTACTATGTGCATCTGACACAGGCAGCCCTGCAGCACAACCTGAGGCACGAGTATCCTATTTTAAGCAATATAAAGCACTGCTAAGCACATTTTACCAGTACTGAGCATATTTAAATACAATTGTGTGTAGCTGCGCACCACGCTAACCAGCGCAATGTCAGGCAACATTGGGCAAAGTTGGGCAACGTTGGGCAAAGTCGGGCAAAGTTGAGCAAGGCTGGATAAACACGCTCACACCTGCTTTACTGCTCCTTAACCAGTCAGGTCTGCCCAGCAGGAAAAGAAAAAGCAGTGACAGGGCTCGAACTCAGGATACTGTGCACTATAGACACAGTACTGAAACACTAAGCCATGATAGCATTTTACTGGCACAGACACAACTTAAGTCACTCACACATACCAGTTGGGGGGGGTCACATACCTAACAGTCACAGCCAGCAGGACAGTTGTAGACAAACGCAAACACAAACAAAAGCTGTATCATGCCCTCTGAAGAGGCCCATGGGTAACCTCCCCCCAGGCCTATGCAGATAGATAACAGCAGGCCAGACAGTGTGATGTGGGTTGGGTAGGCTATGAAGTCACAAATAATATGCATGTAATTGGAAGCTAAGGTCTGTAGTACAGTGGTATGCCTCAAGCCAGTACGATAGGCAACAGTACAGACTGAAATGGAGTACCTGACTTTGCGGTGCAGGCCTAGCAAATGTGTATAAGTGTCAGGTGTACCCCTCATCCTATGTACACCCACAGTAACAATCAGGGTGTGCCCCCAGGGTAGAAATGTACAAATAATAGCTGTTCCTCCTGTATGTAGAAATGTTGATAAGTCTATGCAAATTGATTCATGGAAGCCCTGCAAGCACAGCATGCTTCCTGTTGATATACAATACAAAGGTGATCCCTGAAGTAAAAACCAACTTGATTTTTCACACACATATAGTATATATGCCCATAGTGGGCATGCTCACACACTTAAACAAATTTAGCAAATTTCAGTCAACAATATACTGAAAGGTCATACTGGGCATGCTCACACACTTAGGCCATGTCTGAGTACAGCAGTGGGCCACACATATCTGGCAGTTGCAGTTCTTACTCCAGACATGTCACTATTCACTAATCCTGCCTTGCACACACAGTGATATGAAAACAGACCCATATAATATATTGAACCCCTGTCATAATCAAACTATGTAATACAAGTACTTAAGTTGTTCAAAGAAAGTTAAAATCCAAAGAAGAACAATAAATCTCCGATCAGTATCATCAAGAAACAATGAGCACTCCTAACATTATCCAAGCCAAGCTCTGACAAAAATATTGCCAAAGATTCCACAGAGAACCATGAAGCTTTCTTTAGCTATGTCATAAATATCAATGTAAACTCATATATGTTCTGAGTTAGTGCAAAGGGTAAATGAATACATGTACATGACTGACATTGCCAACATCTTGTCAGACAGGTTCATACATATTTCCCCCCTCTCACTGACAAAAGGGCCCATTACCATACCTGGAGATTGTGAAAACCCAGAAATCACATATACAATGGTTAAACAGCTCTATACAAACCTAAAAACATGGCGTCTATGGGATGACATGGTGTCCCTGGCTGTGTCATATGTGAACTCCAAAACAAACAGACCCTGCACCTGAACAGTCTGTTGAGACTCACCCTCTGTACAGGATATGAAACTGTTGAATGGGTTACAGCAATGTTTGGTACACTCCACAAGTGTTGGTGCACAACAGACCATGGGAACTATTGTCTTATAAGCCTAATAAGCCTGATCTGCAAGGCTATGGAGTCCATCATTATGGAACTCATAAACAGAGCTATTGGGAGCCTACAAACACACAACCCTACCCATTTTGGTTTGGTCAGGGGCAGATCATGGTCCCTAAACCTGCTAGACAGTTTTCAAGGCAGTTACCCAGGACATACATCAATGAAATGAGCTCCACATGGCCTATATAGACCTTGAAACGCCCCTTTCCAACATCCCACACACATGTCATATCCACAAAATCAACAACCTGTGCATAAACATGTATGTCATTCCATGGATTGCCAACTGGGGCACAGATAGATCCCACAAGGTAAGAATTGTGGTCTCCCTGTTGGACTGTAAGATGGTAACAACTGCTATCCCTCATGGCTCAGTCCTGGGACCCCTCCTGTCTGGTGTATACTTTTCAGAAGTGCAGTCAAACATGAGGGCTATGGTTAGCAAAGTTTGTGGATGACTGCAAAAAGGTTGTCATAATCGATGTTTGGGACAACAGAGACATCCTTAAAAAGGGTCTCAGTCAGACAGATGTGGTGTCAAAATTATGGCCTTGAGCTACAGTCATACAAATACCACATAGGTGCCAGCACCGTAAATATGGAGGTAATAATAAGGGATCTATGGACACATGTGGATAGTCATCTCTACTTTCAGAAACACATTCACAAAGTGGTTAGAAAATCATGTTATGTGTTCCCACAAATTGCCAAAATCTTTGCATGTAGGTCAAAGGAGGTTCCCCCTACTCATCAGTCATCAGACCCATCAGAGAGTACAATGACACACTTGCGATGAATCTGACTAGGCAACCTTCAGCAGCTGGAAAGACCACTGAAGTACCTCAATAGGAGGACTACTGGCCTCAAACAGTTGCCCCATGCAACAAAACTGAAGTAACTCAGTCTGTACTCTGTTGCATACCATCTACTCAGGCAATCTCTGCCCAACAGACAGACTCATGTCCAATGCAGAACTGATGTATATGCTCTATCTGAAGTAAACCCAAGCTCACTGTGTCACATGCTCTAGGGATATAATCATCACAACAACAAATAGAACATGATAGAGGGATACATTACTAACTCACAGACTTCCCTTGCTTTGGAACAGGATCCCAACCTATATTAAGCTGAGTCCCTCACTGACACTCTTCCAGAGGAACCTTGATGAGTGTATGTGAAACTGAACTGTCACACCATGGATCACTTCATCAGCTCTACTACACAGAGGCATAGGGAACTAACCCCAGGTGTGGTTATAGCTGCACACTCTGGCCATACTAACATATACCTTCAGGCAGATAGCCTATTACCTACCTGTGTACCTATATATGTAGGGGGAACACAGTGTAATAAGCCACAGATGGATGGGCAGAGATGTGTGTAAGAGGGTGACCATGACAGGGAGCTATCCAGGACTGTCCCACACAGCACACATCCCAATGGCATAAAATACATGAGGTGCACATCTCACCCACTGTACATAATAGCCACCAGTATCTGTAAGCATTACAGTGTATGTGGTGCATGTGCCTGCTGTACAACATGACTGTACAATGAAGTACACATCTACTATCTGTAGACATGTACCTGTCACATAGGTTCATAGGTATGTAGTAGACTATCTTCACAAAGGCATATATTAGCCTAAGCAAGTTGTGCAGCTTTCACCACCCCATCGGTTAGTCTCCTAAGCCCTAGTTCTAATAGTTAGTACCCTAAGCCCCTTTCTAGTGGGGCTACAGATGTGATCCATGGTGTGAATTGTCTGTTTCCATTCCACTCATCAAGGTTCCTATTGAAGAGTGTCAGAGAGGGGCTCTGTCTGATGTACATTGGGACTCTGTTCCACAGTAAGGCAAGTCTCTGGGATGGTACTCTATCCCACCAGCATGTTGTATTCATTGTGATAAGGTTCATATCCCTGGAGTGTGTAGTGTGACTCAATTTTGTTTTCCTTAGATGGAGCATGTTCAACAGTTATGTGTCAGATATGGCTCTGTATGTTAGGCAGAGTTTGCCTCTAAGTAGGCAGTACGCAACAGAGAACAGATTTAGTTTTTCCAGTTGTGTTGCATAACATAACTGTTTGAGGCCAGTGATCCTCTTGGTGAGGTGCCTCTGTGGTCTCTCCAACTGCTGGATATGCCTAGTAGAGTACATCCAAAATAGTGCATTGTACTCAATGATGCATCTGATGACTTAATAGTAGAGGGCCACCACTTCCTCTTTCAATCTTGATGCAAACCCTTTGTTGATTAGGTGGGCCACATAGGATTTCCTAACCACTTTGACAACATGGTTGTCAAAGGAAAGATGACTATCTACTTGTGTCCCCAGATCCCTTATTACCTCATCAGTTTTTAGGGGGTAACACCTATGTGGTAGTTTGTGGGTACTTTGTTTTCCCCAAAGGGGATTACTATGCATTCTTTCACATTGAGCTAGAGGCCATGATTCTGACACCACACATCTGTCTCATAGAGTCCCTTCTGGAGAATATTTGTGTCATCCAGGGAATCGTTTGTTACCGATTTAGAGTCTGACATGTAGCCAGCAACTCTTAATTTGTGGGATCTATCTGTGAGCCAGTTTGCAATCCATCTTGTGATGTATGGATTTATGCTGCGGTTGGTGAGTTCATCTATGATATCTGACTGGGGAATGGTGTCGAAGGCCTTAGCGAGGTATAGGTAGGCTGTGTGGAGCTCTTTTGAATCATCTGTAGCCTGGGTAACTGTCTTAAAGAAATCCACCCAGTTCAGGAGGCATGATCTGCCTTTGACGAAGTCAAACTGGGTGCCCTCAACTGTGTGAAGGTTCCCAATGTCTTTATTGTTGAGTTTCATTATGACTGGCTCCAATGCCTTGCAGATCAGACTCGTCAGGCTCATAGAGCGGGAATGCCAAGGGTCTGTTGTGGCCCCACCCCTGTGGAGTGGGAAGAATGTTGCTGTGCAACATTCTATGGGTACATATCCTGCAGAGAGGATGTAGAGAGAGGCGTAGGCATCCTTGATGAATATGGATACATCCCCGCCCTATGTGCTATGATCCAGGTTCTGATGCTGAAAGGTATGGAATGAGTAGTATCCTGGTAGTGCTGGTGTACTCTCTGGAACCTTGAATTAGGTTTCTGTTACTGCACAGATATCAATATTCATATATCATACGGAGAAGTGCCTTGAGTGTGTGCATTTGGAGGGTGAGACTTCTGGCAATGAGTAGCATTTAGCTCACTTTGTGGTTATTTGTGTTGGTTACGGGGTTTGGTTTTTCCTGAATAACTGGTGTTCCACACCTGAAGTCAACACCTCATTGGTCCGATCCAGCCATAAGCTAATTACCCTAGATATCCACATTCTGCTCCCACCCCCCATTAAAGAAAACCATGGTAAAAAATTTCTCCAAAGCCAACTTCATGCTTCTTAAGACAGAAGTGGTGAACTTCATGACACCCATGCAGATGGACAATACAGTTATGACTACTGAGTCCTACACAATTGCACTTTATAAGCACTTACATGAGTGCATGGATCGAGCTATCCCAAACAGAAACAAGATGCTATCCTCCAAAAAAGGGAAGCCAATCTGGTGGTTCCCTGCCATAAACAAACTGTACAACAGAAGGAAGAAACTGTTGCAAAAGAGAGTAAAATCCCATGAGTGGAGGAGCTCCCTGGTCAGCCTCAGTAAGAAGCTGCGATCCCTGATAAAATCCTCCAAAGCTAGTTACAAAAACAAAATTGCCACTGATTCTAAAGGCAACCACAAAGCATTCTATAGTTATGTCAAGAATCTCAATGGCTACACTCAGATCTGCTCTGAGTTACAGCACAATGTCACTAAATATACAGACCCAACTGATATTGCCAACATCGTGGCAGATAGGTTCAGTGCTAACTTTACCCCCCCTCTCACCCATTAAAGAGCCCATCTATACCAGAAGAATACAAAGTTCCTGTAATCATGGCTGCACAGTAAAAACCGCACTCTCCAAAGGCAAGAACACAGCATCCATGGGACCAGACAACATGCCAGGCTGCGTTCTACATAAACTACAGAACAAACTGGCACCCCACCTAAGTACCATGTTCAATCATAGCCTCACCTCAGGCTTTGTGCCTGCTGAATGGTGCACAGTGACGGTTATCCCACTCCACAAGGGGGGAGCCATCACAGACTCCGGGAACTACTGCCCCATTAGACTGACGAGCCTGGTCTGCAAGGCCATGGAACGTATCATCATGGAACTTATAAACAAAGACATTGGTAATCTCCAAACTCTGGACCCCACCCAGTTCGGGTTTGTAAAAGGCAGATCATGTCTCCTAAACCTGATAGACTTCTTTGAAGCACTCACCAAAGCCGTAGACAAGGGTAAGGTGGTTCACACAGCCTATCTAGATCTTGCCAAGGCTTTCAACACCATCCCCCACTCTGGAATTATAGATAAACTCACTAAACTAGGTATAAATCCCTATGTCACAAGATGGGTTGCCAACTGGCTCACTGACAGAACCCACACTGTGAAAGTAGCAGACTCCAAATCTGACTTCAGACCAGTGACAAGTGAAGTACCACAGGGTTCAGTCCTGGGTCCTCTCCTGTTTGGTATCTACTTCTTTGAAGTACAGGCTAACACAGAAGGTCTTTGGCTAACAAAGTTTGCAGATGACTGCAAACTAGGAGCCATAATTGAAACTCCTAACAATGTTGACATCATACAAAAGGGCCTCACTGAGACAGATACCTGGTGTCAAAGCCATGACCTCAAGTTCAATGCCAAAAAGTGCACTGTCATCCCCTTTGGTAAAAACTCTGTACCCATGAACTACAACATAGGCGGTAGTATACCTGATACCGAAAGTGTGATAAGAGACCTTGGGATACAGGTGGACAGTAGTCTCTTCTTTCATAATCACATTGCCACAGTAGTCAGGAAATCCTTCTACGTGGCACACCTCATCACAAAAGGTTTCTCATCCAGAAAAAAAGAGGTAATTGTTCCCCTCTACTCATTACTCATTAGACCCATTATACAGTACAACGCCCCTTTTGGTATGTACCTCACAAGACATCTACAACAACTGGAAAGGCTGCAGAAATACTTCACAAAGAGGATTACTAGCCTCAAATAGATGCCCTACACAGGCCGTCTCAAAAAAATCTAGCTTTACTCCGTCGCATATCGCCTACTCAGAGATGATCTCTGCCTAACATACAAAGCTATGACAAACCCAGAGCTGTTGGACATGCTCCACTTAAAAAATCCCAATCCCTCCGAGCTACAGGCTCTAGGTACCTAAACTTTATCACCACAATAAACAGAACATGCCAGAGGTATAGATTCCTGTCCCAGAGACTTCCCATACTCTGGAATAAACTACCTATCTATATCAAACAAAGCTCCTCATTAGCACTCTTCAAGAAAAATCTTAATGACTGGATGGGAAATAGGAAATTCACCTCGGGGATCACCTCTGTGGCTCTGCTCGACAGTGACACAGGAAAATCCTTTTCTTGGGTGGAAAAAGCCAGGGTACCTTTTTGGCTGGGCTTGTATAGGCCCCAGGGCCGCTAGCCTAGTACCTACCTATGAACATATGAACCTATGAACATTTGAACCTTGCCTAAAAAAAGTAATATGGGGACTGCAATAGCCTTGGCCAGTATTCAGAAGCATAGGGATGACAGGTGCAAAGCATCTCTAGTGAAGCAACGAGGCATGTCTATCATGTCATCCCAGGCAGACTGACACCAGAAGCTCAGCCAATTGTTGAAGTTTATCATCTTTCTGTTATATTGCAGTATCATGTAGGTGAAGGTAAGATGCTACTCAAGGTCAGGGTCATACCAGCCTGGGCTACATGATCATACTGCTACTATATATCTCTTGTCATGTTGTCCTGGGAGGTATGTCTCAGATCATTCACACCGACATGTACAAAGACTGCGTCATATATGTACCTGTTCTGGAGTGATCTAAGTGCTTGTGTTATGTGTTGGATCATAGCACCTGACAGACAACTGACAGTAACCTTCCCCTTGTCCAGCCTAGTGAGTGGAACATCTGTGTGCCTGACTATGGAGTCACCTATTACTGGTGTGTTGGGTATGTTGTTTTGCCTTAGGGCCTATGGTGAGGCACACTGCTTTGGTGTATTATGTGTTTTCTAGCGTGTGCTTAGAGGTGCATGTTGGTTGCTTGTCTGCTTAGGAGGACACTCTCTCTTTTTCAGATTAATATTTGTATTCTCCGAGTATGGTAATTTGTATTTATGTGTGTGCTTTGCTGGTGCTTATCTTGTAGTCTATGTGAGACTGTTGGTGTTGTGCTTGTATGACCCTACTCCTCTTGACTGTATTGTCCAGTATTGGCTTGACAGAGCTTAACCACCAATTTGACCCTGTGTGTACCAGCATGTGGTTTATCAACCCATATATGATATGGTTATGGCCTATGCATACAATACACTCACAATACACCTAGTATGATAAGCCTGCTGAGGTTATCAAATGTGAAAACACCCTTGGGCAAACTGCCAGCGGGTAATGTCTGTATTGCACCCTGTAACTACATATTGCTTGCTGAAGTGTAAAGAAGTACTTAGTTTGGATTAAGAACCCCGCACTTGTGTGTGTGTGTCTGTGTGTGTGTGTGTGTGTGTGTGTGTGTGTGCGTGTGTGTGTGTGTGTGTGTGTGTGTGTGTGTGTGTCTGTCTCTCCCTGGGGAGGAAGCAACCTTTTTGGAGACTACTCACACCCCTTAAAAGTGATATACTCATCTTTGTCAAGTCTGATGATGTCACCATCCTACAAATATACCTGTGGGAAAATGAAATCCCAGTAATGTGTATAGCGAGTCGTGTAAATGTATACTGCTGTAATATCAAAATGTAGTTAGGTAGGAGTTTGAATACTGCACTTGCTAACTGTGTGTGTTTGTTTCTACCTGGGAAGAAAGAAACCTTTCTAGAAACTACTCACACCCCTTAAAAGTGATATACTCATCTTTGTCAAGTCTGATGATGTCACCATCCTACAAAGATACCTCTGGGAAGGTGAAATCCCAATAATGTGTATAGCACATCATGTAAATATGTACTGCTGTAGTATCATAATGTAGTTAAGTAGGGGTTTGAATCCTACAAAGATACCTCTGGGAAGGTGAAATCCCAATAGATGTGTGTAGCACATCATGTAAATGTGTACTGCTGTAGTATCATAATGTAGTTAGGTAGAGGTTTGAATCCTGCACTTGCTAACTGTGTGTGTCTGTCTCTTCCTGGGAAAAGAGCAGCCTTTTTGGAGACTACTCACACCCCTTAAACATGATATACTCATCTTTGTCAAGTCTGATGATATCACCATCCGACAAATACTCCTGTGGGAAGGTGAACTCCAGTAATGTGTATAGTGCGTCATGTGAATGCGTACTGCTATAGTATTATAATGTAGTTAGGTAGGGGTTTGAATCCTGCACTTGCCAACTGTGTGTGTGTGTCTCTCCCTGGGGAGGGAGCAACCTTTTTGGAGACAACTCACACCCCTTAAAAGTGATATACTCATCTTTGTCAAGTCTGATGATGTCACCATCCTACAAAAACACCTGTGGGAAGGTGAAATCCCAGTAATGTGTATAGCATGTCATGTGAATGCATACTGCTGTAGTATCATAAAGTAGTTAGATAAGAGTTTGAATCCCACACTTGCTAACTGTGTGCGTGTGTTCTAGGTGTGTGACACCATTGGTCAATGTGGAGTGGGTTTTGATTTTTCTAGTGTATGACATATCACAATGCAACTGTATGTGCATAACACATGTAAAGTAGCTGTGGGGCAAAGCCATATACATACATGTGACCTCAATTTTTTCATAGGTGGGTACTATGCTTTCTCCATGTAAACATCTGTTAGCCTTGCCAGAACATGCTGGTGCTTTCCAGACCTTAGGTTACTTGTGTATGCTTGTGACAAGCTTAGCCACTGCAGTGATCCCTGGGCTACATCTTCTGTTTCACATCCACTCATCATAGTTTCTATTGAAGAGTGTGAGTGAGGGTTTATGTTTGAGGTATATTTGAATCCTGTTCCAAAACAAGCAAAATCTGGCAAAGATGACTAATCATTATAGGTTTGCAACAACCTCTGTTGATCTGCATGCAAACCCTTTATTGCTTATGTGCTCCACAGAGGGATTTCCAAAACCCTTTGGTAATGTGATTATCAAGGGAGAGATGACTAAACACATGGCTCTATGTATACATTAGTACCTGCTCCACATTTTGGGGGCTACTACCTATGTGGTACTCTAGGGATACTTTGTTTTCTAAAAGTGGATAACTATGCTTTCTTTGGCTTATAGCTTTACAGCATGATTTTGACACCAGGTATCTGTCTCTATGATACCCTTTTGGAGGATGTGTGTGTCATCTGGAGAATAAAGTATAGCCCACAGTATGCATTTTCAAAAAACGTGGGCAGACATATCCCTACTGTGCTTGCTTGTGCCTAAGAAAACTATATGCCAAACAGGAGTGGTCCCAGGACTGAGTGCAGGTGAATACCACTTGTTACTAGCATAGAATTGTACATGGGGCTGCAAATGTTACTGTGTGTCCTATATCTGTGAGTCACTAGTCAGTCCATCATCTAACAATCGTTTAAGGTCAGTCTGTTGAGGTTATGTATAATACCAGAATGTGGGATGGGTATGAATTGCTGGTGAGCTATAGCCTGGCTGTGTGGACCTCCCCTCCCTCACCTATAGCCTTGTTAACTGGCTTGAAGTCTACTAGATGTAGGAGCCATGATCTGGCCTTTAGAGAACCTAAGTGGGTATGGTGCGGTGTTTGCAGGTTCATAATGTCTCTGTTAATGAGTTCCCTAATGCTGTGCTCCATAGCCTTCCAGATAACATTTGTCTGGCTTATAGGGTGAGAGTTTCCAGGATCTGTTGTAGCTCTACCCTTAATCAATTTATGTTAACATTTGCACTGGGTGTGACAAGGGTGGACAGGATTCGGAATAAGTATATTAGAAGGTCAGCCCAGGTTTGAAGGTTAGTAGACCAATCCAGATAGGCAGGATTATGTTGGTTTGCACATGTGCTGAGGAGGGATGCAGAGTATATTGTGAAATAGATGAAGCAGCCAGGTAGCAGGAAAAGAGGAATGCCTAAGATGATGTTTATGGATGTGGTGAGAGAGGACATGCAGGTGGATGGTGTGACAGAGCAAGATGCAGAGGGCAGGAAGAAATGGAAACAGATGATCTACTGTGGTGACTCCTAATGGGAGCATCCAAAAGGAGAAGAAGAAGAAAACATTGTAGCTCAACCCTTGTGGACTGTGAAGACCATTACCGTGCATCATTCCACAAGTATGTAAACTGTATAGAGGCTGCATCTGAACAGAGTGTTTAGGTGAGTGGTGACTTCATATGTCAGCTTGTGTATGACACAGCCAGGGACACTGTCCAGTGCCATTGCCACTGTGGTTTGGACTTTGGTAAAGAGATGTTTTAACTAGTGTGTCAGTGAATCATCAGGTTTTACATTCTTCAGGTCTGGAAATGTGGCCCTTGTGTAATGACAGGGTGGTGAAATCTGCATTCAGATTGTCTGACAAGATATTGGTAATGCCATTCAGATAAGTGTACTTTGTGACCATTTACATTAACTCTGACCCAATCTGAGATTTCCCCTCTAGATTATAAACAACACTAAAGAAAGCTTTAGTGTTGTCTTTGGAATCCTTGTCAATTTGTATTTTGAAGCTTGCCTTGTATGATTAATGAGGGCTTGTATTTTCCCAATGATAGTGACCAGAGAGGTTATCCCTTCTTGGTATGTAACTCTTTTTTGGTACAACTTCACACCTTCTATTATATATTTAGTTTATGACAGGGGCCCATGAGACTAATGCACTTTTACTGTATAAGTGATAGCACGGTCCATGCAACCCTGCAGGTGAACAGTGTGCATTACTATAGCAATAACCCACGCCTGGGTGTGGGTAATGCTAAATTTACCCACAGTTGGCGTGGTTTGGTCCCGAGGGCGAAGCCAACCGTGGGTAAATTTAGCATTACCCATACCCAGAAGTGGGTTATTGCTATTATACCATGGTGTTAGTTTGCTTTGTATTATATTTGTATTGTTGTTATTTGTGTTTTTGTTAGCTTTTTTTTGTATTCTTCCACTTTTTGTGAGATAAAATAGTCCACACTTTCAGTTTGTTTTTATTGTTTATTTCTGCTTTAATTTAAATACATGTTATTTTTTAATTTTTCAGGAAATGTTAGGAAATAATTATATTAGTAGATATAGTTGTAAAGCTTTTGGTATGTCTTTATAGTTTTAAAGCTTTTGGTATGTCTTCTTGTTGTAGTTTCTTTTATATTTGTGTATTGGTTCTGTCTTGATGGTTGTCTATGTTCATATGCTGGCTTGAGTTCTTCTTAGTGTAGTATCTGTAATGAGAAATTGTGTTTATAGTTAATTTTATGTTTATATATGTTTATATATTGCATTGTATGTATGTATATATATATATATATATATATATATATATATATATATGGTTTTAGTATAAATTTAGAGTTTACTTACTTATTTTGTTGGGTTTCTATATTGTAGATGTTTATTGTTCCATAGTTTATAATGTGTTGTTTGTCTTGTGGTTTTTCTGGTTCATTTTCCAGGTATGGACGTTCTGTGTTATGGACTTTCATTTTTTTTTTCTTGGTCCGTTGTCTGTTGTGTTATTGATATTCTCTTCATGTATTGGATTTTTTGGTGTTTCTTGTGTTCCAGATATTATTTTTCCCCATGTTTTAAATTCATCTACTGAAGGTTGATAATACGATCTTAGTGATGCTTCACTTTTATGTCCTGTGACAGTCTTTGTCTTGCTTCCATCCCTGATTGTGAGAGTAATGTTACTGCTGTTGCTCTTAAGGAGTGGTTTGTGTATCTCTTTGATAGGTTTGCTTCTTTGCAGATTTGTGGTAACATGTTTGCAAGATAGTTTTTTCCCATTGGTTGTGTTGTGTACCATGTATCCATTTTGTCAAGTACATGTTGTGGATATTTTTTTGGGTGGAGGAACAGTTGTTTTGTATTAGGTGGCCTTTTTTGTAAGTATTTTTTTAAACTTTTTACAGGACATGAAGGGTCTGTGCGGTTTTCGAACATGAATCCTCTTAGCAAATGTTTTGTAACATCATAATGTTTTTTTGTGGTTTTTTGTATGTTCGTTGAAATTTTTTGTTACATATTCTGTGCCATCTGTATATTTGTTTATTGTAAAACTGTCTTCTGTGAGGTATCGTACTCCTTCATTCCCACGTCTTGCAAAGTGTAGCTGTATATCAAACCATACTTTTCTTACTAGTCCGTCTGCTGTGTTTGGGGAAAGTACTTGGCTGTTTCTTAGTTGTGTTATTTCTTGCATTGTGAGTGGCTGGTGGTGTTCTGCTGTATCTTTTCCTTGTCTTCTGTAATTTTTAATTACTGACTTAAATACGTTATTTGCATTTGTTAGAGCTGTATCTGTTATGATGTTAATCTTTCTATTGAATGGTGGGTTGTTTATATATCTGTTTAGTCCTGCACGTAAGGATACAAATGCACTTATTACATATTCTTGTCCTTTTGTGTTTCGTACTGTACCATAGAATTGTCTAAGTATTTTGTTTAATTTTTCTGGTGTAATAGTGTGGAAGTCTATGTTGTAGTGTTTTTTTTTTCCAGTTTTGAAATATGTTTATAGCCCACTGTGTTTGTTTTCTTGTACTTAATTCTTCTTTTTCTAATTCTAGTGTTTCTATTTCTTTAACAGTTTTTTCTGCATGTCTTTTATGTTTATGAGTGGAATAGGCTTTTAATGTTTTTTTACCTTTCTGAAGAGTATGGCTTGTCACACTGTTGTCTTCTATAAGGGCCTTGTTATGCTGCAGTAATTCCTGTTCTTGTGGTTGGAGAATTTTCTTGCTTGTTGATGGTTTCATTGAGGTTTGTGGTATGTTCTTAAATATTTCTTCTATTTCACTGTCACTTATTATTTCAAAGTTTAGTTCCATTTTTTTTTATTATTTTCTATCTATGGTGTCTCTTGTTTGGGTGTTTCTTCCTGTCTGAGTTTGTAGTCTTCGTGTGTAACAGGGCTCGTGCAGGTTTTTGAAGGGAGGTAATTAAAAGGGTAGGTGGTGCTTGTTATAAAATAGTTTTAGCAATATAGACGTTTATAAGGTGTAGTTATGTTATACTAGTTATGGGTATGTTGAAATGTGGTGTAGTGTTAATTTGTATTTATTTTTTTTAAATATGTACTTTTAGTAATTGGTCACTAGATGGTGGTGTTGTATGCGGTTTTATAAGATGTATGCGGTTTTAGAAAATGTATGCTGATGTGGACGTTTGGTATGGTGTGTGTTTTTCACTTTGCGAGGGATGTCTGGTGTGTTTTAATATGTATATTTTTGGAGTTGTGTGTGTATATGTATTGTAGGGAATATAGGTGAGTGAATGGTTTTATGACAATTCTTGGTTTTGTTGGGTTATAACTGGTGGTTATGTAGTGTGTGTGTGTGTGCTGTATTTGCGACTGTATGAGTTTTCATTTTGTTTGTGTTCGAGGTGAGGGAATGAGAAATAGTATATGGGTAATGTTTATTTTTGTGTGTTTTAGTTGAGTAGTTGGTGTTTTTTGCTTTTACGTTTACCGTACATTTATTTTTGGTTCATGTCGGCGCAGCGGGATACGTAACTGACCGGACTTCTTTACTTGTTTGTTGTACGATTTAGTATGTGCACGCTGGTTGGATTAGCCAATCAGCGTGCACGTTTATCGTCTTTTCCGATGTTCGGATGGTATAATAAAGAATTATGCAGCTGGGACAGTGTTAACCTTAGTAATGCAAACCAATGACAGATAGCAACAACAGCATCACACACAGCACAGTGTCAACCCGTGTCATACACACACACATGCGTACTCAAGTTCCAAAATGTGTGTAGTACAATGCATATTGGCCACCAATAGAAACTATAGAGTGTTAACACTGGCCAATACAGGGCATGTCACCCTGCTCATGTGTCCAATATGCATGTACATGCAGACAGTGCACCTCCACCATGTCCACAAATGGACACCTGCAAACCTGTGTTGCACACATCCCACACTTACTGTCCACTGTATAACGCATGCTGACACAACTACACACATCAGCCAAGTGGCACATGGGCAAGCAAAACACAATTGGAATAAACACTAGTGAAAACAATACAACATTGCTAATTACAGCTTTAATGCATCATGGCTGCTCAGCTACACCTTCAAGGATATAATTACACTTTACTGCTGACAACATGCTACACATCCAACCATTGCTATACTTTATTAAAGTCACCCTGTATATCAGCACCATGTTAGCCTGTTCCTGCATCAATGTTACAGATGACAGGAGGTGGCACAGGTTTCATAATATGCACAGGGTGTGTTGTTGGTTTGCCAGAGGCCTACACTGAGCCATACAATTGACATGTGTGTGAGTGTGTGTGTGAGGGCCATGAGTACTGTTATGGGCCAATGTTGATGGCATGTGTGTGGGTATGTGTTTGCCCTAGGTTTCTGGTTTATGTGTGTGTGTCTGCATGCACACAGGTCCACCATGTGGCTGCCATATACAGGGATTTGTGAGACATCTACAGACTGTACCTGGCAGGCTTTACAGATCACTGTCTCTGGCCATGGATATGGAACCTGTGCCTGGCAGGGTTGCTGCAGACAGTATCAGGTACTAATCCAGATTGGGTACTATCCTCAGAGGTTGACAAATGTGCACTGGATCCAGGTCCCTGCTGAGACTGGCCAGAGCCACGTGCATGTGGTCTGCTAGGATGGGCTATGGACAGCCCCCCCAACATTGCAACATTGCTGGGGCTGGTACTGGCACTACAGGAGTGGCTGTGACTTACTGGATGTCCACGGCAACCTCCAGCTGGTGATTTTACTGGCATACATCCACGTCAACATCTCAACCATCTCGCACTGTCCTGACACATCAACATGACATTGTGGAGGACATCCAATGACTCACCCCAATGTCTATCAATGACCTCAGTGTAGTTATGTATGGCACCTGCTAGGTCATGGATACTGTCATTTACAGAGGTGTAATGAGCCCTCTATGCCCTTAGCCCTTGTCTGGTGTACCACTCCATTTGTGTCTGTGCCTCCATGACAGCCTGGAACATGCGTGTGGTAGAAAGAGGTGTGGTACGTCTGCCAGGGGCATGATGACCAGCAGTGCTCTGACAAGAACCCCTGAGCATCTGCCTATGTGGTACCATTCCAGACATCTGGCTATGTCTGCTGTGTCCTGATACATGTGCCATAGATACCACACTGTCCTGGCCAGTGCCAGCCATACACTGTCCCTCAGCTAAGGGCAATGGTGAGGATGAATGCACAGGCAGTATGACTGTTCACATAGATGGGGTGGAGACTTGTGTATTGTCAATCTTTGGCCCAGCAACAGACCCTGACAAACCTGCCTGTACCTCAACACACCTATCCTCATGATCACTGTCTGTGTCAGTGACATCAGGTTCCCTGCTGTACTGAATCAGCCCCACCTTGCCACATGTGAGAGGAAAACAGGAAACACACTTTAAGACCTGAACATGACTTCAGACCACATGCACACATGCACACATGCAGACATGCACAGACACAAAACTACACTCCTCCCAAAAGCAGACTCACACACAACACCAGCAATCACAGAACATACTCAATAGCAGGTGATGGTGGAGTATAGTATCACAAGCAAAACAGTCATATGACACCTGTCAGCATGCAGGACATGTGTTGCTCAACAGCATGCAATGCAAGTGTACTCAATCCTTGTTACTAACAGTATGCATGGCTTTGATGCATGTGTTTTGTTATTAGGTGATGGCCCTCCCCCTGGAACACAATGCATACATGGACACAACATTGCTGTGCAGGTATTCATAACCCTGTGATGTACTGTGCACCATAACTCACAGGTGTACATACCATTTCTGGATGTGTATCTGTGTGTCAGGTATCCAGTGCTGATTACAGCCTCTGTGTCTTTAGCAAATAATTGTGGACGTGTCAATTGTGGACACGTTTTTAGCACATGCATGATGAGTATTTACACGACATCATCATCATTCGGCCACATACCCAATGTACTGTACTTATGGTGAGTGTAGATCATATTGTGGACATGCCAGTCTCATCCATGACATGGCATGCTAAAACACAACTGCATATTTAAACACTACACATACCCAATATGTGTCATATGACCTAGCCACTCAATAGCATCACAAGACATATATGTGTCAGTTGTGCAAATGGTGATTGGTATGCATACTGTTAAGAGGTGCATATATGTGCACACACACAACATTATGGTGTGCAGCAATGACAGTTATGTGTAGTACTGTGGTTACAATAACTGGATGGGGTATAGTACCAGAGGCCATCATCATGAAGCATCAGGTGGTCACTCAAGGCTACAACTGTACTACTTTGGCTAAATTTACCATTTCACAACCAGTTTGTAAGGAGGCCAATAAGGAGCATTCCCCTGACATGAATGTGTAGTGTGTTGCAGAGTGTTTAAATGCCCCAGGATAGGCTTCTTCCCCTCAGGTATATTCTGTGTAATGTGTGGATGAGATTTTGGATACTGGAGTTTGTCTTTACAGAGGGTTTCAGAATAGATTCATAGGATCATAGGTTGGTACTAGGCTATCAGCCCTAGGGCCTATGCAAGCCTAGCCATAACAATTCCCTGGATATTTCTTCCCACAATATTTACTTCTCCAGGCCCCTGTCTAGCAGGGTGACTGACATGATCCCAGGGGTGAATTTCCTATCTCCCATCCAATCATCCTTTTGAAGAGGGCCAATGAGGCACTCTGCTTGATATGTATGGGCAGTCTATTCCAGAGTATGGGGAGTCTCTGGGTCAGGAACCTATCCCTCCAGCATGTTTTGTTCATTGTGATGACAAGGTTTAGATTCCTGGAGCATGTGGCTCTGAGGGATTGGGATTTCTTTAAGTGAAGCATGTCCAACAGCTCAGGGTTTGACATGGCCTTGTATGTTAAGCAGAGATCGCCTCTGAGTAGACGATATGCCACAGAGTATAGCTGGAGTTTTTTTAGATGGTCAGTATATGGCATCTGCTTTAGGCCTGTGATTCTTTTAGTGAGGTATTTCTGTGGCCTTTCCAGCTGTTGCAGATGTCTTGTGAGGTACATACCAAATGGGGCATTATATTTTATAATGGGTCTAATGAGGGATGAGTACAGTGGGACAATAACCTCCTTTTTTCTGGATGATAAGCCCTTAGTGATGAGTTGTGCCACATAGAAGGATTTCCTGACTGTTGTGGCAATGTAGTAATCGAAAGTGAGACCACTGTCCACCTGTGTCCTAAGTGTCTCATCACACTTTCGATGTTTAGTGTCCTGCCCCCTATGTGGTAATTCATGGGTACATGTTTTTTTCCAAAGGGGGGTAACTATACATTTCTTGGCATTAAGCTTAAGCCCATGGCTCTGGCACCAGGCATCTGTTTCTGTAAGGCCCTTTTGTAGAATATCCACATCATTTGGGGATTCAATAATGGCTCCCAGTTTGCAGTCATCTGCAAACTTTGTTATCCAGAGTCCCTTAGTGTTAGCCTGTACTTCAGAGAAGTAGATGTCAAACAAGAGTTGTCCCAGGACTGAACCCTGAGGTACTCCACTTGTCACTTGTCTGGAGCTGGATTTGGAGTCGGCTAGTTTTACTGTCTGGGTTCTGTCAGTAAGCCAGTTAGCAACCCATCGAGTGACATAGGGATTTATGCCCATCTTAGTAAGTTTATCTATGATTCCAGAGTGGGGGATGGTGTCAAATATCTTGGCGAGGTCCAGATAGGCTGTGTGGACTGCCTTACCCTCATCCACAGCTCTGGATACTGATTCGAAGAAGTCAATCAGATTCAGGAGACAAGATCAGCCCTTCACAAACCCAAACTGGGTGGGGTCCAGTGTTTGAAGATTGCCTATGTCTTTGTTTATAAGTTCCATGATAATGCGTTCCATGCCCTTGCAAATCAGGCTTATCAGACTGATGGGACGGTAGTTCTCGGGATCCAAGGTGGATCCTCCCTTGTGGAGTGGGATAACTGTAGCTGTGCACCACTCAGTGGGCACGAAGCTTGAGGTGAGGCTATGATTAAACATGACACTTAGGTGAGGTGCCAGTTAATTTTGTAGTTCATGTAGTACACAGCCTGGGATGTCATCTGGTCCCATGGATGCTGTATTCCTAGCTTTAGAGAGTGCGGTTTCTACCTGTGTGGCCGTGATTAACGGAATTTGGCAATCTTTTGGTATTGAGATGGGCCCTTTAGGGGGTGAGAGGGGGTGAAGTTGCCACTAAATTGATCTGCCAGGATATTGGCAATATCCTTGGGATCAGTATATTTAATGCCATTCTGTTGTAACTCAGAGCAGATCTGAGCATTGCCATTTAGATTCTTGACATAACTATAGAATGCCTTGTGGTTGTCTTTGGAATCTTTGGCAATTTTATTTTTGTAACTAGCTTTTGAGGATTTTATGAGGGATCTCAGCTTCTTACTGAGGCTGGTGAGGGAGTTTTTTGCATTCTGGGAGTTTCCACTTTTTTGCAACAGTTTCTGCCTTCTCTTGTATAGTTTGTTTATAGCAGGGGACCACCAGATTGGCTTCCTTTTTTGGAGAAGAGCATCTTGGTTCTATTTGGGATGGCACGATTCATGCACAAGTGGATGTGCTTGTACAGTGCCTTAGTGTAGGATTCTGCAGTCGAACTTCCAGATCCCATCTGCGTGGGTGTTGTGAGGTTTGTCACTTCTGACTTCAGTAGCTTGAAGTTGGCTTTGGAGAAGTTTTTTAAGGAGATTTCCTTACTGGGGGGTGGGGGTGGGATGTGGATGTCAAGGGTGATTTGCTTATGGTCAGACCTGACCAATGAGGGGGTGACCACTGGTGTGGAGCAGCTATCTCCCATGTTGGTAATGACCAGGTCTAGGATATTGGAGCCCCTGTTGGGACAATGGATTAGATGATCAAGGGCATTGGAATTTATGAATTCCAAGAACCGTTGGGAATAGGAGTTGGTACCTGAGTAGTTTTCCCAATTAATGGCAGGGTAGTTGAAATCACCCAGTATTAGGGTGTTTGGTTGTATCTTAATATTTTCCAGTATGTTTAGAAAGGTATAGTGAGAATCTTGGGGCATGGTTGGGGATCTGTAGCAAGCTACAATTTGGATTGCAGTCTTACCTAGTGTTAGTTGCACCTGGAGAATTTCAGATGCATCGTGTTGGGCAACTAGCCTGGAGGTGTGAATATCCTTGGTGAATATGGACACTCCTCCACCTTTAGTGTTTCGGTCCTGGTTTTGTGGCTGAAAAGTGTGGCAAGAATTGTAGCCTGGTATTTCAGGGGTGCTCTCTGGAGCCTTGAACCAGGTCTCAGTTACTGCACAGATATCAATGTTCTCCATTTTTAGGAGGGCCTCGAGAGAGTGCATTTTGAGGTTTAGACTTCTTGCATTGAGTAGCATTACCTTCAGATTTTGCCTGCTTCTATCTGTTACGGTGTTGGTTTCATCCTTTGAACCTTGCCTAAAAAAAGGCACTATAGGGGTGGTAAGAGCTTTAGCCAGTAACCTGAATCCCAGGGGTGACAGGTGCAGACCATCTCTGGCAAAGCATCGTGGTTTGTCAATCATGTCTTCCCAGGCAGAAAAATACTGGATCCCATTTGAATGACACCAGAAGCTTAGCCAATTGATGAAGTGAATCATTTTGTCCTTATACTGTGGTATCATTCTGGGTGAAGGCAGGATGCTACTTAGGTCTAGGGTCATACCTGCCTGGGTCACACGATCCAAGAGTTCTTCCATATCTCTTTTCATGTAGTCCAGGGAGGTACATCTCAAGTCATTCACTACAGCATGGACAATGACAGAGTCGTATTTGTACTTGCTGTAGAGTGACTTGAGTGCATGCATTATGTGGCGGATCCTGGCACCTGACAGGCAGCTGACTGTAATTTTCTCCTTGTTCAGTCTGGTGAGTGGGACATCAGTGTGCCTGACTATAGAGTCACCTATGACTAAAGTGTTGGGTACGTTGTCTTGCCTTAGGGGCTGTTGTTGGGTGGCATACTGTTGCAAGCTGTTCCGTACACACATCAGCAGCACGCTGATGGACATTCAGAGAAGATCACTGCAGTGGTGGCGTACCTGCTCATATGTGCAGTTATGCAGGCCTACCTCACTGACCCTGCGGACAAGATCTTGCCACATTGCAGTATGCTCCTGCTGGTGCTGGCTGATTCATGAAAAGAGTGCACGGTAGTGCTGAATCATGACGCTAGTGGTGACATCATCTTCAGCCCTACTGTAGCTTAGGTTCCTGTGGTTGGCCATGATCCCTGGAAGACATAAATACAAAAATATGTCTGAGCAAGTCATATGGCACATTTAACATTATACAGTACAGATATCACTGAACTGCCATATATATATAAATTTACATACATAATACAATATGTTGTACCTGAGCACAGATTACAATAATTACTCACACACACACATACATCTACATGTTAGAATACATTTTCTGTAGTGTTGTATGATTGTACTGGATGTTGTTTGTGAATACATAACTGATATGTATAACTGAGATGGCTTAGCGGCAAATCACGTATGCTGTGATGTGAATGGTTATGGGTTTTTTCTTAGTGAATGCTTTTTATTTTGTTACTAGCCAAAACAAAGGTCAGGGGCTACAGATGAAATAAGGCACATTTCAGCATTTGCAAGTGGGTTTTCAGATGGGTAAGCACAGCTTATGGAAGTTCAGCAATCTATAAGCTAACCGAGAGTGAAACACTGTAACTGCCACTTATCACTGCTCACCCCACAACTGCTTGAAAGTGCCTTGCTCACTCTCTGTCCAATGAACCATGCTCTGCACAGCAACAAAATAAAATCACTATATAAGACTATACAAGAGTATCTGGCACACTGTATGCAACAAGATGCACCATCTAGCCACAGCAGATATACATCAAGCTGATGTGAAAATAAATATATCATCCATCACAATCAGTGTAAGGTCCAGTAAACGTATTAATATTATACCACACAACTTGATAATGCCAAACCCATGGCCAAAATATGTGCACAATTGGGAATATAGTTCACATACTGCTGTAGTACACTATGAATGTTGCTAGATACACAGTTATATGTATTACCACACATATGTCAAATGACATGTTACAGACATACCCACACACACGTCAGACATAATTACAGGACACAAAGGTATGACAACCCAGATAAGCTTTCAATGTGTACTATACAGTACTGTGTGTCAGTACTTACACAACCTTAATCTTGAGAAATATAATCCGTGATTAATACAGGGACCACACAAAACAGTAGATGCAAGCAAAGGTGACATACACCATACTTTGCTGTACAGGCCCAGAGCTTCAATTAGTACTACAGTACACACAGGATTTGCATTCAACATTGGTACCAATCAATAATCATACATGTAGTGCTTTAGCCTCCAATGACACATCCTAGTTAAAACCAAGGGACTTAATCACACTGTATGCAATAGCACTTGTTCTGCCTAGCAACAGAATTCACAGCTTTTGCTAGGATCAAAGCAAAGACCCAGAATACCATAACATAAACAGTTTCCCCAGTAAGCTATCCCACAGATACATATCTTTGACGTATTCACAAACATATTGACCATCACAGTCAGTCAACAGTACAGAGAATCTATTGCAACAAGCAGATGTAGGTGTGTATGAGTATATATAAATATATATATATATATATATATATATATATATATATATATATACACACATATACACATCCATTTGTCTACATATATTTATATATATATATATATATATATATATATACACACACATAGGCACATATACATTTCACCTTTCATAGTGAGAATATCAATTATACAAAGGATGGAAGGTGTATAGTAATGTAATATCATTGCACAGTCTTGGGATAAATGCATTGAAGGTGTTCACAGCCCAGGTAGCTTTAGCAGGTCTTACTGGCTTCAACATTGCAAACTGAATGAACCACCCACAGTGCTTAACCACCACATGTCATATACCAGCACTGTATGCTGTCTTGTTTGTCACACACTAAAACCTACATACAAATATGCACATACTAACCTTCACCAACGTATATAACCCCCCTTCGCAGACAGTTGCAATATGTCCCCTGTTCTATGCACATATACAGATGTGAATATATATGGCACATATATATTTCTCTATATGTGTGTGGCATACACACACATGGTCCACACTGTTGTAAGTCTCTGGACCTCACAGCTGACCTGTTGGGCCTTGCTGCAACACAAACAGGTGTCACATATGACCACAGACTAGCATTAGGGGGGTATATATGGCAGCAGATGCTAGATACACATACTAGACTGCTACAGCACTTGCCAATGCTAAGCTACACTTTAATATGACTATCATGCATGTGTTGTTCTGTCACACCCATGTTTATATAATGTCAGCATTAATCTCCCCAACAGCCATTGGCAACACTACTGTACAAAACACAGATAACATGGATCAGATCTTTGACATTTAATGCTGAGCTACACATTTCATAGGTATTTCACACTGCCCGCAGGTACACACAGTATTGCCCATAGCAGTAGTTAAGCAGAACATCTGTGCAGAAAGAAGTACTGCTGCCACATATGAATGTTTCATATTATGTAGACTATTCTTCAATAACATCTACTACATGCCAGTAAATACATATGTGACACATACCTTTCCTTTGTATAATTTGGTAATATTTCTTTTTCCCTTTTATATCTTGTCTCTCTCTCTCTCTCTCTCTGTCAGTCTCTCCAATAGAGTGATTGAGTTTGTTGGCATAGATTGCAGCCTGCTTTTGTAGGAATTGCACATGAGCATGTGATGGCCTCTGCACCAATTAGTGCCCACCATTTGCTAATTGCATGCAGCCTGCTGTGTAGTAATTTAAGTAATCACTGTCATAGCAACCCAGTATTATAAATTGCTGACTCATGTAGGCATGGCCCTTTCAGCTTTCCAGGATGGAGATCATCCTTGTATAGTGTGGACATCATTGTTTAAGACAGAAGGTTGGCATAGTTCTTATATCAGAAGCCAGGGGTGAAGCCAGAGATTTACATTTTGTACTCAGACCTAATGTTGCTGCTTCCAGTACCCACTTGTCAGTGTTGAAATGTACTCACCACTCAAAATGCTACCCCAAAATACATGGAAAGATGTACTTTTTTTTCAACTGTTACAATTAACTGCCATGCAAAGCTAGTTATAGAGATGTATTCCTTTGGCACAAGAATTGTTTGTGAACTGCTATACTGTGAATATTCATTTAGACAGTTCTAAATATTTTGTGCTTTTTAGTGTTGACATTAGCATGAGCTGCTCAGAAAAACTGGACACATTTCAGTACTGTGAGTATGCTTACCTACATCCTTGGTAGACCCTGCACACACAGGTACATTTTACATTTGGGTAGGGTTTCAGAAGTACAGAGAGCGTAAGTAGTACTGTGTGGATTTTATCTTGCTGGACTTACAGGGTTGCTATGTACATGTTAGTTTATCAAGGCATGTAGTCTGTCTGCATAAGTCCCAACTGTGGACCTATCCACACGATGGCCAGAGAATAGCCTGTTATTTTTTGTCTGTGCACCACACAGGTCTTTTCACCAATACAGCAATCACATTCTTACAGTTGGTTGCTACCAGTACATGGCTACATCCATTTCTATTTCAGTGTTTTATTCCTACATAAGGGTATGTTTCCAAACCTCCTTCCAAAGCTATTTGCACAGTGTGTAACAGCAGAAAGGCTAATATGCCTCTGTGTTTCTGCCTCTGCTTTAAACAGATATGCCCGTGTTTGTCCTGCTATGATACTGTGTGGGGTTGTAAGGTGATGGTGTAATATTATTTCCTGCTAGAATGGCTGCTTCTCTTATCACAGTCATATAAAGTAATCCCACAACAATTGTTGGTCAACATCAACAGAACAAGTTTTGTGGTATGGTATTCCTACTTTTCCTTTACATTCACTCATTCTGATGCATGATATAATTATTTAAGCACCAACTTGATGTATATCTACCGTGGCTTAGTGGTACTTCATGTTGTGTAGTGTGTGCAAGGTCCAGGGATCGAAGCTTACAGAGGTGTTTGATTTTGTTCCTGAGCAGAACAAGGGTCCTCACATACAGAGTGACTAAGGCACTTTTAAGCAGTTGTAAGTGGGCTTGCACAATGCTGCGCATTGCTTAGCCAAGTGCAAAGAAGCATAAACTCGCGCAAAACCACTAACTACTGCTTAATAGTGCTTACTCCTGCTTACCCCGCGCTAATTTCTTTGAAAGAAAAGAAAAATGGGGATATAGGAAAGTGTCGAAAAGGGGGCACAAAGAGGGAAAGACAGTATGGAAAATAGCTCAGGATGTGCAGGATGGGTGTAGGGAAGATCCATAGCTGCCCATTTCTTCAACAGCAACAGCTGTCCATATGCAATAAATTTGGAGGTAAATATGAACCCTTCAACACCTGAGAGAGGGGTGAGGACAACAAAGTATGTTGTAATGCCAATTAAATAACATTGCATGTGTCCAGTGGACATGTCTGCAAAATGGGCAGCTATGTATGGGGCATAATTTTTTTTTTGGGAGCAGATTGCCCTTTTTTTTTCAGGTGAGAGTGGAATGTGGGGTAGGGGAAGTAGGTATATTTGGGGAGGTAGGTTGGTGAGGTAAACAGACAAGACAAACAAGATGCATACAGGGGTGGTATATGACACATGTGATGGGTGAACACCTTTGACGGGGAGGGATGCTCGGAAATCGCAAGCCCCTGAGCCCCAGATGGAAACAGTGGGACTGAGGTCCCCACCCATGGGCAGTCACCACTGCACCTTCACAGCCCAGAAGCTGGCTGTGCTGGTGTCTGTGTAGGAGGGGCAGGCTGACCTGGGAGTTGTGCCACTTGGGACTCAAGCTGGGGTAGAGGTTTTGCAACAGAACTTTCAATCTCTTTATGCACCACAGCCCGGACCGTATGAAGGGTGATAGGTGCCTCTCCACCCATGCTTGCATGGGGGGACCGAGCCCCATCCCATACAGCGCTTCCACCCGAAGGTGGCACAGGGCCAATGGAGGAGGAGGTCCCAGGCTGGGCACCAGATCTGCTGCTGCCAGGTGCCATGGCCAGCTGAGGTGGGACAGGTGGGTCCGCTGGGACCGGCCTTCCCATACGAACTATGTTTTGGAGAGTTTAATAAAGATAAGGGTTAGTAACAGTCAACAGCATTGCCAATTAGTTATAACAGCATGCAGAAGTATTCCTATTAACCCAACACACCAGATTTTCAACAGTTGAAAAGCAAGCATGACACATGCATATATAGAACAATAGTGGACATTACAACAGCATGCAGGTTTAATTGATGGCAACAGGCCACCAATATTGTGGCATTTTAACAGGGCACATGCATAGAAATAAATGCAAATATTTATAAACCAATAGGACATATGTCCCAACAAATCTTTTGAGATTAGACATACAGATTGAGGTGTGGAATTGCATTTTTTATGCACATACAGTAGAGTGGAAAAATATAGCTCAATTAACAACTTATATATCCTTCTAGTTTTCACTGCATTCCTATTAACTGCAATTATATGTCCCTTACATGTATTATTACACTACCCAATGTCCTTATATTGTGCAATTGGATTTTGCTAGATCATTATATACATGAGCTCTATCTTACATACAAACTGTCCAAGATGCAGATGTTACTACAACATATTTTGAGAGTTGCTCACACACACTACTGCTAAGATGGTACACTGACAGCTTTACTTTCATATAATTATCTAGATATGTTCAGGTGAAAGCATCAGTTATATGTTAACAGCTCCCTACATTTCTGGCAGGTCACTGACATTTCTGGGGAACACAATACCAAGCTACTCATGTGCCTGATTAACCTGTACATGCTGGGCATGAACCAACAGTTGAGGGCTGTAAATATGCATAAAAGCTACTGGCACTCCCCTCATCCACATTATATGGGCCTACCCAAGTGTGGGTTGACAGTGATTAATGCAACACTACTATTTGTAGAACGCAACAGTACAACAACATATCAAAGATAATGACACAGATGCACTCCAGGAATTATACATTTATTAAAGGAGTATTACACCTTTATTTATTGGGTTAAAACACTTTTTGAAGGATGTCTCATTTATTTTATATAACAGTACATGCAGAATAATTACTAACCTGCCTCATGATACAGCCTTTGCAGCCTATCTTCATGGGCTTGCAGATTCATAGCCCGCTCACCTGCAGCTGTGAAGTAAATGCAGTGATATTGAGACATACCTATCTGTAGTATAGACAAGCATGGCAAATCTTGACTGCTTAATATAATGGCTACTTACTTAGTACTGGGGCATTAGGCATTGTATGGGATTCCTGGATCCACCAGTCCAGTTCATCCCCACTATACCACTTCAGGTCAGAATAATGGTGCCTGACCTGCTCACCAGTCTGAGGAACACCAGTGGCACTGGTGAGAGCACGGGCAAGACTGTTCCAGGCCTCCATTTTATATTGGGTACCATGGTACTGGCCATGCAGGAGTCTTTCCTCATGTTTGTGGACGAGGAGCCAAACCATAATTTTAGTCTCCTGGATGCCCCAGCGTTGCGCTCTAAATCGAGTGCCTTCACCAACACCAGCCATGCTGACTGCAGAAGGAAGCTACAACCAGTTATAGCAAGTATTCCCACCTGTGGAGCTTAAATATGCCTCATTTTCCACACTTAGTTGTGATTGGCTAGTTTTGGAAAAGCTCAGCTGTGGGCACGCCTGCTTAGCTGAAGTTGGCAATGTTTAAAATTCCTTTGATAGATATGTGTCTGTTGAAAGTGCATGTTTGTCAAATGCTGTCATGGCTTAATGGTTAAGTACTGTGACTATAGTGCACAGTATCCTGAGTTTGAGCCCTGTCACTGCTTTTTATTTTCCTGCTGGGCAGACTTGACTGGTTAAGTAACAGTAAAGCAGGTGTGAGCATGTTTACCTGACTTTGCTCAACTTTGCCCAACTTTGCCCGACTTTGCTCAATGTTGCCCGACGTTGCCCGATGTTGCCCGACATTGCGCTGGTTAGTGCGGTGCGCAGCTACACGCAATTGTATTTAAATATGCTCAGTACTGGTAAATGTGCTTAGCAGTGCTTTATATTGCTTAAAATAGGGTACTCATGCCTCAAAATGCATAATCATTTCACCTTCATACATATATATATATATATATATATATATATATATATATATATATATATATAATTCGTGCACTATTACATTTAACATTTCAATGCTTTTTACAAAACCTATACATAAAAAATGTCAGGAAATATTTTTGTATACAGATTTCCCACAGAAAATGGAATGTGCAGTAGTGGGACTTGAACCGGGAATGCCTCCTCTTTGTGCGAAGGCTCTAACCACTATGCTATTGCTATGTTGCTTAATTTGCATATATTTTTCTTATTATCCTCTTCTGGTGTCTAAGCTGCTAACTGTAGCTAAGCAATGGGCAAACCTGCGCAAACCTGTGCAACTACGGACAGCTATATCAGAAGAAACAAAAAATATATATATTTTTATTTTGTAAGTTGTTTAACATATGGGGGAGTGTAGTGTTACATTGTACACATGTGAACGGACTCATTCATGTAAATGGAAGTTGTGGCATTTCTTCATTGCAGGGGCATGGATTTTTGAACTGCTCGGCAGTCCAACACACCCCCTAAACTCGTCCACGATCCATGTAAGCTTTAGAGTTGAGGAAGTGCGCCCTCATTAATATGCATGGCGTGCTGCCATCATACTCTTACACTGGCGCTTCCATGCAAAACTAATCTAGTCTTAGACGGAAGATTAGCAAATCCAGGGGAGTATTTAATTGCAACAGTTATAAAACACTTTCTCCAGATATTGTATGGTCCAAAAACTTTTTTAAATAACTTGATGATTGAAAAACAGATAAAATAGATATTAACTGTTAAAAAATTAATTGCCACAGATAACTAGAAATGGAAACAGCTAAAACTGATAACGACTTAAAAAAATTAACTTAAAATAGAAAACAAATTAAAAATCTTCACACATAACTCTGTTTTTGAATGGCCTGGAACTACCACAACTAAGCAACAGTTTTATAGTGGCAATCACTCCTCTTACAAGAAAGAAGCAGGATTAAGTTCCAATCATTAGACCACATAAATGACAAAAAAAACAGGAAGTCTATTATCTGGAATTACTGAATCTATTCTTATAGTGCTTCAATGACTGATCTCAGATACTGTATGGTCAGAATCAATAATGCGCTGATTAAAATAACAATAGTAATTTAAAAACAGAAAAAAATATGCAAACTGTTAAAACTGAAACTGGCAACAAGAAAGAAAGCATCATGGCTAAAACTAATAGAGATTGATACATTGAATTTCTTTAGATACATGGTTCTGCTGCTGAATGTCTTGGAATTAGCTCAAACTAGTAGAAGTTAACAGCTGCAAAGGTCTGAAAGAAAGCTCTTGGGAGTCTACAGCCAGTAGCAAATAAACTTCTAACTTGCCTCAAAGAAATTAATCAATTGTCTCTCCAGAAAGAAACCAAGCTTTACTTCCAACAGTACTTAATACTTAAGTACAATAAATAAATAAATAAATAACAGTACAACTATTTACAAGAATTAGTCTTTTATAGATTGTGTAGGGTCAGAATCAAGAAAGCACTAATTAAAAAAAAACATAATGTATTTATTTTATTTTACATTTGGTTACTAGAAAAGTCCGACTTGATACAAATGCTTTTTCAATGGAGTCCTGGGGAGAAATGCTCCTCATATAACAAAGATTAATAAAGTACAATTTCACAGGTGCAGAAGCACGACACTTTGCTTTTTACATCAAATCTAATTATAATAATAATAATACTTTGACGTGACAACACCTATGATTAAGATGAAATAACATACACTATTCAGGTAGAAAGATGAAACACCTAAAGAACATATAGTAAGAAATAATATTTTAGCAAAATAATGTATACTCCAAGTATTTATAGTTAGAATAAGGATTAATTGTTTTAAGGAAGATGGAGGCATGAAGAAGGAGATTTGCAAGATGAAGAGAGGTTTCCTGCCTGACAGTAAGGGAGGGGTGGTTATCCTGAGTGAGCAAGAGCAAAATGGAGGTAGTCTAGCCTGGGAAGTCCCAGTTACAAATCTAATTGGCTTGTAGGTGCATTTTTCACAATTTTTTTTTAAACTGGTTTAAGGATGTAATGGCAGTTATATTAGTGGGCAGAGTGTTCTACTTTTTAGTTGTAAAATTAGAATAGAGGGAAGCTCTGGTAGAGTTGTTGACTTTAGTGACTTGAAGGAGAGGTTTGTTATTGAAGCATAGGACCTTAGTACTGGAGTAAGGATGTATTAGGTTTTGTAATGCTGGCATTTTCTTGGGGTGGTACAAAATTTTATGGGTTAGTATATGCTAGCTGTAGAGAAGAAGATGGGGAAGTTCAAGCCAGCTGAGTTTTTTAAGGCCAGAGAAATGATGCTTGAGATGAGAGCTATTGGAGGCAAACTTTGCAATTTTCTTATAGCAGGCATCAAGTTTGGTTATATCTGATTTTCTAAGATTGGTGAAGATAGGGGAGGCATATAGAAGTGTGGGCATGAGATTTGTTTGTGCTATTTTTGCCCTGGTACTGTTTATGAGGAATTGTTTATTTCTATATAGTCCCCCTTAGTTTTTTATGTACTTTCTTAATGGTGAGTGAAATGTGAGTGTCAAATTTCATCTTGTAGTCTATATCAACTCCAAGAAGTTTGGTGTGAGTGACAGGATAGATAGTAGTTTTATTGTTAGACATGATAATAAATGTGGCTGTAGAAGTGGTGAGGTTAGTTGGTTGGAATATTGGAAGTTTGGTTTTATTAGGGTTTAGTATTAGTTGAGAGTTGGTAAGCTATTCTTCTACAGAAAGGAAAAAGGCCTGAGTTTTTAGTTGCAGTTCTTAGAGTGAAGGAGAGGAACAGATTAGTGTAGAGTCATCAGCATACTGGATGACTGAAGCATGTAGAGTAGAGGTATGGAGGTTGTTAGTGAAGACAGAGAAAAGTAAAGGACCATGGATGGAGCCTTGGGGAATACCCAGTGCTACTTGATAATAAAGGAGAGAGTTCATGCCTCCACTGCAGTGCTTGTTGTCTGTGATTTAAAGTATTTAAAACAGATACAAACTTTTAAAAATTGACTTTAAACAGATAAGAAACAAAAACACCTAAAAGAGATACAGTCTGTTAAAATTAAAATTAAACAGGGAGAGCAAAGGTATATCCATTTTTCTGAGGCTTAGCTCTTGTGTTGAAAACCCTGGAACAAGCTTGGGCCAGCATCAACAATTCCAACTTCTGAACTAGCTAGGCTCTCAGTCCTTTCACAAGAAAGAAGTCAAAAGAAAGTAGGATTTAATTCCAACAGATAGATCACTAAAATGGAATTAATGCAGCTATTTACTGAACTGTTGACTACAAACTTAAAAAGGTTTAAAAAATTTCCCCAGATATTGTAGGGTTAAAAATAAACAAAACACTGGTTAAAACAACTTAATAATTATGTAAAACAGCTAAACTGATATAAACTGTTAAATAACAGTACAGATAACAAGAAATGGAAACATTTAAAACAAGTAAAGATTTTTAAATGAACTTAAAAACATATAGGAAAGGGATTAAACATGTTCAGACACTTAGGTCTGTTGTTGAGAGGTCTGGGATTATTTCAAACCAGCAGAAGTTTAAAAGCAGAGCAAAAGTTTTATAAAATCCCTCAGAACTCAGCAGCCAAATATACTTCTAACCTTCCTTAAAGCAATAAGAGCTCATGAACTAGTCTGTCTTTCATTCCTCTAACATTAAAGAAATCAGGGTTTAATTTCAACAGATATACTAATTAAATGAAAAAAAATGCAGTTTCTTACTAGAAGTACTGAATATATGCATAAGGAGCTTTTAACACTTGTCCAAAATGTTGTGCGGTCAGGAGCAAAAAAACACATTGACTAAAACAATTTAATAATGGTTTAGAAATAGCTACAGCAGGCACAAAACATTAAAACAGATAATATGGAATGAAAATAGCTAAAACGGATGCAGACTATCCAAATTAATTTGGTAACAGATAAAGAAATGAAAATTTGTCAGACACAGCTCTGTTGTTGAATGCTCTAGAACTATATCAGATTGGCAGCAGTTTAAAAGAATTCATCACAAAGTTTGAACTAGCCTGGCTCTCACTCCATCCATGAGAAATAAAACAGGGTTTAATTTCAATAGGTAAAAAGGAAAACAAAGCTACTATTTACTGAGGTGACTGAATATAGACTTAAAGAGCTTTAAATATTTATAATTATGCTGTAGGGTCAAAATCAACAAAATGCCAATTAAAATGGCTTAATAATTTAAAACACAGTTAAAACCAAAAAAAAAAAAAAACACTGTTAAAACCCACTTAAAACAGATAAGGAAGGAAACAGACTAAACATATACAGATTATTAAAACAAATTTAAAACATCATAAAGAAATGAAAATTCTTCAGTCACTTAGCTCTTTTGTTGATTGAGCTGGATATCGGCTCAAATCAGTAGCAGTTTAACAGTAAAGCCAGACTTTAAGAAAGCTCTTGGAACTCACCAGCCAGTAGTAAAATCACTTCTAACCTGCCTCAAAACAATTTCAATGTCTGAACTAGTCTGCCTCTCACCCCTAAATCAGGGTTTAATACCAACAGTTAGAACAAAAACATAGGAAAAATGCAGCTAGTTACAAGAGTTACTAAATATAAGCTTAGAGAGTTTTAAACACTTTTCCAAATGTTGTGGTGTCAGAATTAGCACAACAATGATTACAGCATCTAAGTAAATATATAAAATAATGATATAAAACAACTAAACATATACTGACTGCCAATAATTAATTTAAACAGATAACAAGAAAAGAAAACAACTAAAGCATGTACAGGCTTCCAAAATGTATTTAAATCAGATAAAGAAATGAAAAATAACTTCGCTGTTGTTGAATTGATTGAAATTTGCTCAAACCAGCAGTTGTCTAAAATAAGTGGAAATGTTAAAAAATATTGGTACTCAATAGCAAATACAGTTCTAACATGTCTCAAAAAAATTTACAGCTCCTCAACTAGCCTGGCTTTTCATTCCTCTCACCAGAAAGAAACCAGTTTTTAATTCCAACAGTTAGACCACTTACATGGCAAAAGACAGTACTTTATGGAATGTATTTGGAATTACAGGATGTAGCCTTAAAGAGCTCTAAGACACTTTTCCCAGATGCTGTAGAGTCAGAATCAAATACTCACTAAAATAAATAGTTAAAACAGATACAAACTGTTAAAGATTTACTTAGAACAAGAAATAAAAACACTTAAAACAAATAAAGACTGTTACAATAAACTGAAAACAGTTAATAAAGAAAGTAAAGTTGTGTACACTTACCATAAATGTAGATGTCCGAGTGTCTTCACTGTTGCAGTCCTAGGATATGGATTATCTGGTTCCCAGTAGCCCTCAGCAGGCCCAAATACCAGAGTCCTTGGTATATGACGTTGGCTGCCATCAGCTGTAAAACTGATGTCAGAATGTCAAGGATAAAGGGAGGCAGCCAACACCATTTCCTCAGTTTTTCTTGCCTTAACTGTCAGGAGCACCCAAAAGAAGGCTAACTCAGGAAGGAAATACACTGGAAACATGCCATCCAAAAAATAAAAATAAGTAGTCTGTGCCTTAGGAAAAGAGGGGGAATGGAGGGTGGGAAACCAGGACTGCAACAGTGAATACACTTGAACATCTACATTTATGGTAAGTGTACACAACTGTACTATGTTCTTCGTGTTTCACTGTTGCAGTCCTCCCATATGGGCTGATTCCAAAAGCCCAGGAAAAAGACAAAGGGTGGAGGAAGGATCACAGATTAAGGGTTGGTAAGAAGGCCCTGCAAAACTGCAGAGGCAAAACCAGCCCTAGATTAAGAAAACAATGGTAGATCATAATGCTTTGTGAAAGTATGGACAGAAAACCAAGTAGCTGCTTCTAGAATGTCCTTAGTAGGCACACCTCTCAGAAAAGCTGCAGAGGTAGAGGCTGCTCTAGCAGAGTGGGTCCTAATAACCTAAGGGGGAACATTCCCATGCTGCAGGTAACAAAGGTGTATACAATGAGCAATCCATTTGGAGATTGCTTGTTTCGAAATAGCTTTACCTTGAGCCCCAGGAGCAAAACTAACCAACAACTGTTCAGATTTTTGAAAGGATTTAGTCCTGTTTAAGTAAAATCTCAGCTGTCTGTGCACATCTAGGGAGTGCAGAATCCTTTCTCCTTTATTCTGGGGATTATTGAAATAGATAGGCAGGTGAATAGACTGGTTAAGGGTCAGAATGGAAACCACCTTGGGCATAAAGGAGGGGTTAGTTCTCAGAGAAACCTGATCAGAATGAAAAATAATGAAAGGTTCTACTGCCATTAAGGCTTGTAGCTTCAAAACTCTTCTGGCTGAAGTAATAGCCAAAAGAAAAGCAGTCTTCCAGGAGAGAAACTTCAAATCTGCAGAGGCAGCTGGCTCAAAGGGAAGTAGAGTAAGCTTTTCCAGGACAAAATTTAGATCCCAAGCAGGAGTAGGAGCTCTTCAGGGAGGTCTAAGATTGCTAGATCCCCTCAGGATCTGCTTCACTAAAGGGTGAAAAAAATGGGTTGCTCAAAAGAGCAATGAGCAGAAATTGCTGAAGCATGAATTTTGATTGAAGAAAAGGAAAGTCCACCATTAAGCAGTCCTGCTAGGTAGTCAAGAATGAGGGAAAGAGAAGAATGAGAAGAGTCTTCTCCTTTAGCCTGCATCCAAGAGCAAAATCTCTTCCATTTGTCTGCATAGGATTTTCTGGTGCTAAGCCTCCTGGCCTCATGAAGAACTTCCACCACTTGTTGGGGGAAAGATTTAAAGAATTAACCAGGCAGTTAAATGCAGAGTTTAAAGATGAGGATGAAGAAACCTTCCCCCTTCCTGAACCAACAGATCTGGTATCAGGGGAAGATGCCAAGGGTGAGCCTGGGAAAGGCTGTGAAGAAGAGGATACCAATGCTGCCTGGGCCAATCTGGTACTATAAGAATAGCATTGGGTTTTTCATCCCTTATCTTTATCAGCACTCTGGGAAGAAGAGGCAGAGGAGGGAATACATAAATTGAAAGTTGAGTCCATGGATAGGACAGCGTGTCCACTTTCCAAGCTTTGTTGTGAAACTCCCTGGTACAAAAGGTTGGAAGGAGATGATTGGTGGGAGAGGAGAAAAGACCCACTTGTGGAGTGCCCCAGTGCTGAGTGATGCAATGGAAAATGACTTTGTTCAGTTGCCACTCGTGAGGATTCAGAACATGTCTGCTCAATTGATCCGCCAAGGACCTGGAAGATACTGGGCTATTAGATGTATGCCCATGGAAGCTGCTAATGACCATAGTCTCATGCTTTGTATGCACAAGGGATAAGAGTGAGTCCCCCCTGCTTGTTGATGTACCACATGACTGTGATATTGTCTGTCCTGATCAGCAGAGTCCCAGGGTAGAGTAGGCCCTTGAAAGCCAGCAAGGCCTGCTGCACGCCATCATTTCCTTTAAGTTTTTGTGCAGGTGGATCTGCTGGGAGCTACAAGTCCCCTGTATGCACCTGCCTTCCAGATGAGCCCCCCATGCATAATCTGAGGCATCTGTGGTGAGAGTCTGGCTGGCTGGTGGTGGGCAGAAAGGCAGACCCTTGTTCTGAGAACAGGCTGTCGCCCACCAGAGGAACTCCATTCGTAGACAGGGAATGAAGGGAAAAAATCAAGTCTAAGTCCTGCGTGTGTTGACACCAAAGATTCTTGAGGTACCACTGAACTTTTCTCATATGCAGCCTTGCATATGGGATCATTAGAATACATGAAGCCATGAACCCCAGTGCTTACAAGAATTGCCTTGCAGAGAGCTGGGTCATGCTTGCCAAGTTCTTGAAGTAAGCCAAAAGATCTTCTTGCTTCTCTTGAGGAAGGAATACCATCTGGGTGGCTGTATTCAGACTTGCTCCCAGGAAAACAATCTCCCTTGTAGGAACCAACTTTGACTTCTTTTTATTGAGAGTGTAACCCAAAGAGGTGAGAATGTCCTTCACGAATTCCAAATCTTTTTCTAGTTGTTCTGGGGAGTTTACTTGAATGAGACAGTCATCCAGATAAGGATAAATATGGATGTTTCTCTGCCTGCAAAAAGTAATGGCTGGAGCCAGGCACTTTGTAAAAACTCTGCGAGCAGTAGATAAGCCAAAGGGCAGTGCAGAGAATTGAAAGTGTTGCTCCTCAGCCCTGAAGCGAAGGAACTGCCTGCAACTTTCCCTTATTGGAATGTGGAGATAAGCCCCCTTGAGATCCAAAGTTACCAGCCATGAATCCTTGTCCAGCATGGGTAGTAACTGTTGAAGAGTGAGCATCTTTAACTTAGGAATCACCAGAAAAGTGTTTAGAATAGACAGATCCAGAATATGGTGCAGGGTGCCCCCTTTTTTGGGTACCAGAAAAAGTCTTGAATAAAAACATACGCCTGCCTGATTTGCAGGAACTGGCTATATAGCCCATATGGTCAGTAGAGAAGAAATGTGATTTTCTACCTCTGTCCTGAGAGGTCTGGGTACCCCTTTCAGAACAGGGAAGGTGTGAAAATAAAACTTGTAACCTTGGTTTACAATATTGAGCACCCATTTGTCGTCTGTGATGGTAGACCATATTTCAGCAAACCTGGCTAACCTTCCCCCAAAGGAAACCCAGGGTCCGTAGAGGTAGGTACAAGAAGGCTGGAGTCACTGAGAATGTTTGCTTTGGGAAGCTGGCTTAGAACTCCCCGATTTAGCTGAAGAAGAATGCTATTGTTTAGCCCTTTGAGGGGCAGAAGCCTGTCCTCTGGAAGATCTGAAACCCCTAGGCCTAGAGTGACCCTGCTTGCCAGGATCAGGGAAGGACCAGTTCTTGGAAGGGTAATGCCTACTGAACCAAGGAGGCTCAACCTGAAGGAAATCTTTTACAGCTTGCATAGATTTCGCCTTATCCTCCTTCTTCAGTACCTCCTCAGCCTTATTACCAAAAAGATTGTCCTTATGCAAAGGAACAGCCAGCAATTTAGATTTAACAGGTTCAGAAAGAGGCTACTCCCTGAGCCAGGCATGCCTTCTAATAATGCTACCAGTGGCTGCTGCTCTGCAGGAAGCCTCCAATGTGTCAAAACCACAATGTAATGAATGCTTATTAACTAGAGTGGCAGAATTCAGTAAGTCTTGTAAATCTTTGTTCTCCGACATGGAAAGAATATCCCCAAGTTTAGCCTTAATAGTCTCCAAAGTATGTTGCTGATACTTAAGCATGTGAAAAAAGCAATTCGCAGGTCTAATGGCAAGGGTTGCAGAGGTATAGACTTTTTTGCCCCACCTGTCCAAGGCCCTAGACTCTTTATCAGAAGGAACAGGGTTTTTAGCAATAGTAGCCTTAACACCCTTGGAGCCTTGAGAAATAATCACAGGATCAGCAGTAGGGTTTTTAAAAAGCAATTGATGAGAATCAGGAACCCTATAATACCTATCAAGTTTTCTGGGGGCAGGAGGGACAGAATTAGGAGCTAAAGAATTTTCCATGAAGACATCATCCACAACTTCCGAAACTGGAGGTATAGCCGGCAGCTTATGCTGTGGCAGATCAAAAAATTCCCTGATTCTCTTCTTAGACTGCGGAAAATCTTGACATTCCCATTTAAAGTGCTCCCTGAGAGTATGTAAAGTATCCCCAAAGGAAAAGTCTTCTGGAGGGGAGGCAGAAGGGATAGATTCCTCAGCATCAGAATCCTCAAAGCCAGAAAAAAGTTGAGAATTTCCTTTTTCACCAGCAGAAGGTTGCCTCACAGCAAGAGGTTCTCCCGTTCGTTTCTCAGTTGGAGCGCCTTCTGTGTGGAGTCTGCATGTCCTCCCCGCGGTCAAGTGGTATTCGAAAGACATGTATGAATGGGCTTGCCTTCGTTGAATTGTGGGCATCAGGCTGGCACCTCGGCACCGTATAAATCTACTGCCAATCATTAGCAGACCAGAATTCCACTGTGGCGACCCCTAACTGGGAAAGCCGAAAGAAGAAGAAGAACCAGCAGAAACACTGGAAACCTCAGAATCTGAGATGGACAAAACATCAGGAGAAAATTCCCTAGCCCTCTTGGAAGGGGAGGGGGGATGAGAGCCCCTAATCAGTGAAAGAAGATCACCAGCCATCTTTACCAACTGGGACTGAGGTACAGGTACAGGGGAGGCTGATGCCTGCCTGTGAGAAGGTTTGTGGCTGGAAGGTTTGCTAGCAATCTGGTGGGACTTGGGAGACCTAGCAACTGCAGAAGTATGGCCTAAGGTAGTTAGTCTGGTTCTGGTCTCATATCAAAGAGAAGAGGCTACAGAAGCCGGTGCCTGCATAGCGACTCCGGACCCATCTAAGGCGGCAACAGGCAGAGGGTCTGAAGAAGAAATAGCAAACTGTGGCATGGAGGACTCAGTAAAGGTCTTGGCAGAGGCCTGTGGCTGAAAATCTGTGGACTGCAGGGGCTGCGAAAGCGCCTCACTGACTACCACTGGGCTGATGACCAATCTCACCGGTACATCATCAGCAGATTTAACCCTAAGCCTGTCACAGTCCTTGTCTTTGAGTTTCCTAGGTATATATAAAGCCAGGAGACCAGAAGATGTCATACTGACAAACTTAGGCCAGATTCTGAAATGTTTATACAAAATCTTAGCTCAATGGCGTATGGTACGCTGGTTAAAGGAGGCACAGAGATCGCAATTAGGGATGTCGTGCTCAAGGCCCAAACAAGTTATACAATAGGAATGAAAATCACGGTGCGGAATCTGTTTTCCACAGGCAAGACAGTTATTAACTTTATCTGACATTCATTAAAGCAAGAAAAGAGGATCCCCAATGGGGTACTTATCTGAAGGCGTCTTCAACTTGGTAGTCGGAAAGCAAAAAGAAGGTAAACGGCCAACCGGTACTAGTGCAAATTGCATCTGCTTTGGGCTCCACGGCAAGAAAGACTGGGGAAATGGCTTCAGCTGCCTCCCTTTATACCTGCCGTTCTGACATCAGTTTTACAACCGACGGCAGCCAACGTCATATACCAAGGACTCTGGTATTCGGGCCAACTGACTACCAGGAGACGGATAACCCATATGTGAGGACTGAAACAGTGAAACACGAAGAACATCAGATAGTTCTACTGTTGAACAGCCCAGAGCTAGTGGAAACTAGCAGCATTTTAAAACAAGTGCAAATACTTGAAAAAAGAGTTCTTGGAACTCAGCAGCGTATACACTGGCTATTGTGTGACTACATTAGATTTTGGAGTGGATTTCTTCATTTAAGGTTTGGTTATATCTATTATTTTATATTTACTTTTATTATATTAATTTTAAACAAAAATAAAATGAAACAAACTGGATTTGCCTTAAAGTTTCTTGGGATGTTAAAAGTTCTTGACTAGGATCAGAAAAACATACTTTCCATTCACTAATTGTTAAGGAATTACATATTGCTAATTAGTGGGGAAACTGAGAAGTAAGATTTCTTACCTAAAGCATTCAACTGTAACCTTACTTAGCTGCAAGTGCTGTGAAACTACTGTTGGTGTGTGATTGTAATTAATTTTGGATTGGATTTCTTCATTTAAGGTTTAGATCCCTCCATTATTTTTTGTTAACTTTTTGCTTTTATTATAATATAATTTGTTTTATTTTAAATTTTGTTTTATGTTGTTTTATCTTACAGTTTATTGCTCAGAGTTTTAAAAGTTCTTGTCTGTGGTTTGTTCAACAAAATGACTTTCCATTCATTGATTGTGAAGGAATTAAATCTAGTTTATTAGTGGGAGGAGCTGAGAAGTTAGAGTTCTTATCTACAGTATTTGGCTAGTTTCTTATTTAGCTGCAAGTGCTGTGAGACTACTGCTATTATGTGACTGCAATGGATTTTTGGCAGGATTTCTTCATTTAAGTTCAGATGCTTCTTTTACTTTTTAATTTTATGTTTATTACATTATGGTTTATTTTGTTATACATTTTGTTTAATTTTGTTTGACCTTACATTTTGTTTAATTTTGTTTGACCTTAAAGTTTCTTTCTTGGAGTTTTAACATTTCTTGGCTCGGTAGAAAACAGCCTTTCCATTCACTGATTGTTAAAGAACTAAATCTAGTTAATTAGTGGGAGAAACTAAGAAGTGAATTTTTTTATCTAAGGATTTAGTTGCATTTTTCTTTTGCTGTGAGACTGCTGTTGGTGTGTGACTTTTTGAATTTTTCCAACTCATCCACCTTATTCCTGGTTTTTTTTTTTTAACTCAATGGCTTTTGAGGTGTTAGCTGCTACTGCAAATTTGACTTTGGAAGCTCCCCCCAGTCTCATCTTATCTGCTCACTCTACTGTTTGATGGAAGAATAAACTCAAAAGGCCATCCCTTTAAATTTGTAGAATTTGAGCTCGCCTCTGTTCCATATAATCCCACTCACTTAGTATACACCAGAATATTCAGAGAATGAATCCCTTTTTTCCAGCTTACTGTTAAAATCTATAACCTATGGAACTAGATAAACTAATCACTAGAAAGCCTGGGAGCTGTCTCTCAGAAATCATCCTGGGTTTAGTGTTTCGGTGTTGCTTCTGGTAGGAGAAGAAACAGTGGGACATTATTGCCTAGCCTTCCTAGACATTGTCAGTAACTGGTAAGCCTGAAAATTGCTTCCTCGGAGTCATCTTGGGATTAATGTTACTGCTTTGCTCATGGGGAAAGAATGAGCAGAGGGGCACTGGTTCTTCTTGGTTTCTGATTGGACTCTGTCTATGGAATTTGACTAATTAGAATGAACTGGCATGGATAAGATACATAAAGACATTGAAGACCTTATAGTTTTGGTGAGTCTCTCTTCAGGACCTTTGTGCATCATGGTTTTCTGTTGCACCCAGCTATTGTAGGTCCTTTCTAGGGTGCATCTTAAGATAAGATATAGCAAGTGTACTGAACCTAGTAATATCTGGGTTAATACTACTTCACAGGAAGCAACTTCAGATTAGTGCTACTATTTTCCTTCTGGGGAGAGAAGGAGCAAAGGATAATTGTTTCTAAGCTACATGCAGCAGTGTCGTTTCTGAACTTTTTCAGTTGCTGTATATTAGTCGTTTTTGCATGTCACTTGGCTCATTTACACAGAGCAAAAATAAAACAAAAACCATCGACCACTATGTATGGCAGAAACGGCAATAAGGCACAGACCAGGAACTTGAAGCAGAAAGGTTTTAATAAAAAGCACACCGACTGAGCGCTTTCACCAGTGAAACTGGCTTCTTCAGAGTCGTATGAACACACCCAGCATCACAGCTCTTTAATATCATTACCTAAAATCAATTAATCAATTATTCAATAAATGTTATTACTACTATTTATTAAAACCTTTCTGCTTCAAGTTCCTGGTCTGTGCCTTATTGCCGTTTCTGCCATACATAGCGGTAGATGGTTTTTGTTTTATTTTTGTTTTGAGTTGGTTCCTGTATTGGAACTGTTGATTTTGTTCATTTACACAGAGCACAGCAGTGTTAGATGATCACTCCTACTGAAAAAAAGAGAAAAGATTTTGCTGGATTTCTGCATCAAATACGAACGTGTAGTATCTTTTTACTGAATTTGCCATTTTCACTGTTTAGTACTTTATCTTCATTACTGGCTGTGCCTTATCGATAAAACATACTTTTTTGACCTTGTCATAATGTCAAGTTAGACCAGCTTTGGTTACACTCTGGAGAAAGTATAGAAGACCTGAGTTATTTTTCTGACCTAGGATCATGGGTTTATCATTCTAGGTTAATGATCCTAAAGAGCCTTTATAAGCCTAGGCATGCTTTTCACTTGTATTGTACATTGATATCATAGTTTTTTTTTAGAGTATATATAGCTTGGTCTTAACTTTGGCATGAGTGATCATACATTTACAAACATTCTCTTTCTAATACAGACATAGATGCCAGACCATGTGTAAATTGTTCATTCCCTAGACACTCATCCAAGTTATGCTTGAACAAGTACAGACAAGATCTCTGGTTCATATGAAAGGGAAGGCTGTTCCAGAGATGGGGTAATCTCTGATTATGATTCTGAGACACATACCTATCCTTTCTTTGTGTTTTATTTATGTTGCAGAAAAGATTTTTATCCCTGGATCAAATATTTCTGATTCTATTTGACTTGCAGATGTGCAATAGGTCCTTCAGAGCTGGATTAGTGGATGCTTTTTAGGCTAGCCACAGATCACCTCTCAATAGTCTGTAGGAGACCGGGTATAGTGATAGGGCTTTGAGGTGTTCCACACGGGACATATTTTCTTTTTGTGAGGAACCCTTGTGGACACTCAACTTGTTGCACATGCCTGGTGAGGTACAAACCAAAGGGGCATTCTGCTCAGTGACTGGTATAATGAGGCCTAAGTACAATGGAACTGTGACACCCCCACTCTGCACCAATAATCAAGGAGCCTGAATCCTCACCACTGACACTGGAGACAGATGTTCTCTTGGAAGAAAAAAATGGATACACCCAATATTTCCAGATGCAGCTCTCTGCATCAAGCACAATTTCCCTTAAGAGCACACAGGGGAACACACTCAGTCTGGGGGCTGCTTTCTCTCTCTCTCCAGATCCCCAGTAAGACTCTACACTGGCTCAGCTGTAGATTGGAGTCTACAGCCAAGTCCTCTATCACTCTCTTTGTGAAACCTGTGCTTCATGTCCCTGCTCAAGCAGCTGAAACACACACATGCACACTCTCTGAGATTTGATTTTCACACACACACACACACACACACACACACACACACACACACACACACACACACACACACACACACACACACCTGGGAAAGGCTGGTACATATTTATCAGCTATGCCTCCTTCTGCCCAGACTTAAGGTAGCTACACCATCACCAGCTACCCCAAAGCCAGCTAATCTAAGGCTCATGCAAGGGTACCCAATTATACTGAGTAAAATTAATATTAATACAAATGGTAGTTTGAACAACAGCAAGGTTTTCAGGAGCAGCCAGAGCTGTCACCAAATATATATATAAGTAGTCTCAGAGGTTAAAATATTATCTAAAAGACCAGGCAAAATGAAAAGTTTAAATACATTTGATAATAAATAAGAAAAGAACAAGAAAATACTAAATATCTATTTACAGTAGACACCAGAGTTTCAATCATAGGAAATATTAAAATAACACAGATGTATAGATTCACACAGATACAGAAAACCAGTATTTAACTAATCTTGTTTTATTTTCCTGACTGATCTAAAGATTTACTATTCCCTGGTTTACTTACTAGAGCAAGGCAAGTTGAGGTACGTGAGGGGTCCTCCTCTGTCAGGTTCCAAAAACAATCTGCAATGAGCCTCATCTAGTATTAAGCATAATTTTTGTTCTAGATTACAGAATGACATCACCTATATCTGGCCACCTGACTTCTGGTTCCCATGCTACCCACATTGCTAGAAACTGCCAGGATTAAGTACATATGTGTCAATAACACATAAACACAGAGCTTGCTAAGATCTGTGGCAGCTTCTGGAAGTCATAAAACAATTTCAAACCTCCAGCCTTCCAGAGTAGCAATTAGTTCACCCCAAAGACAATACAGAAAGCTTCCGTGTTACAAACATTTTGTTTCTGGCTGTATTAAGAACTGTATGATACATTGTTTATGGCCTAAGCCAGGTAATTTAATTTCAAACTATTTTCAAAGTTAGGTGGATTAAGATTAACCTCTTCTCTTCCAGTAGCCTTTGTTAAAACATATACATGTAAAGAGTTACAATAATGCATGCATATTTCTTTTTTGACCAGCAGGGCACACTGTTGGTACATTTTTAATATAAGCAGCTTTACAAATTCATTTTTCAACACAAGCATCTGTACAAATCAAAGTAAAACAAAAAAAAAGGTACAACCAGCATGGCTAAAAACAACTGAAATGTATTAAATACAAATGTAAGGGCTTTCATGTATAAGCACTTCTGCTGACGTGCTTATGCAGAAAGCACTTACGTTTGTATTTAATACATTTCAGTTGTTTTTAGCCATGCTGGTTGTTCCTTCTTTATTGTTTTACTGTACTTTTTGTTGGAAGACCTTTGGTTATAGTCAAATCTACTTTACCTTGGTACTGTACAAATTAGTTTGATACACAAATGACATATAATTCTTTACAAAATTCCAGATATCTGTGCTGGCATATGTTACACATCCACTGCCCTACTTCTCTTGGTATAGCTGGCAGTACCTCACATCATCACAGGAACAATGACTTCTTTGCACCTAGATGCCATACCCTTCCTTATAGGTTGCTCAATATAAAATGATGTCCTTACTACAGTTAACACATAACAGTTAAAGGCCAAATCACTGTCCACATGCTTTCCCAAATCCCTCACCACAGGGTCTAGTCACAGGGGTATATTATCAATGTAGTAATTTCTCAGCATAGCTATTGTACCGAAGGTTACTGTTATTCATTTCTTGGAATTGAGTTTTAGCCGTAACTTTATGGCACAAGTTATTAATTTCCATCAAGCCATCTAGGACAGTATTTGTATCTTTAGAAAATCCTATGACAGTACATAGTTTTCAAATGTCTGCAAACCTGGTATTATCCTTAGTTTCAGAGAAAAAGATGCCAAAAAAGAGTGGCCCCAGCATTAAGCCCTAAAGGTCGCTGCTAGTGACTGGTCTTTTTGTAGAGGTAGAATTCCTTATTCTGACTTATTGGATCCTATTTGTGAACCAGCTGGTTATCCAGTGGATGACATTGTTTTTTTTCTTTTTTTACCTAGTCTCATGTTGTCTACATTGTCTGAGAGGGGTATTGTGTCAAATGCCTTGGCCAGGTCAAGGTAGGCTATAAGCACCATTTTGCCTTGACTATTGATTTGACCTGCTCTTGACAAAACCAAACTGGGTTGGGTCCAGTGTCTGAATGTTTCCAATGTCTTTATTTATCATATCATGACAATTCTTTCCATGCTTTTACTTGTGAGACTAGACAAACTTATGGGCTAGGGCCATGGACGATCAGCCCTTATGCAGAGTGATAAGAGTTGCAGTCCTATATTCATTCAGTATGAAGCCTGCAGAGAGGCAATGATTAAATAATGATTCTACTGGGCCAAATAGGTCATGTTCAACACTATTTAGGAAGTATCCTTGGATATTATTGGGACTAATCAATGCAGTGCTTTTAGCCTTTGAGAGATCATTGAGGACTTGTTTCCTACTGATATTCAGAGGACTTATGGTTGGGGATATTTCTTGAGAGGTGTTACGGTGAGGAATTCAGGAAACGGTGGAGCTGAGTGTATCAGCCAGTAGATTTTCTATAGCATCCTTCTCAATAGAGGAACCTTTATTTGTAATTAGTTTGCCACATTGTTGTGTATTGATTACTCAGGTACAACACACCAAAGGTTTTAAAAACCTTGGATGCCATATTTGCTCTAATTGCAGCTGATAGTCCTCCAGGTGTAGCATCTCAAGTAAGTGTCCCTGGACTAGCTGATAGTTTTTTTTAGCTGAGTTCTCTCTGGAAGGTGTAGCCCCGCTCCGTTCGCTCCACTCACTTCATTCATCTCCCACCCCCATTCCCACCCATCCCCACATCATTACCTTTATACCTATCCATACAACCACACCCCTTCACTTCCTCCCAAATCCCCACCCCTCTACTTCCTGTTCTCATACTACCTTGCTTCTTTGCTCCTCCCCACACTTACCTACTATCCACTATCAAAGACTAGTATACCTTACTCCCACCCCTTCCTCTCATCCTTTGTTCTACAGCCCATAAATTGACGTCTCTTACAACTCAAACTATACTCTTACCTTCCCTACTCCTTATACTATGTCACCTCACCTCCTATCACTCACAATAACCTACTCCCTATTTCCATCCCTCAAACACCACTATTAACTCAAGTACTACACCACAACCCTATCTACTAATGTGTCCCTCCATCTTTCCCCCCACCACTCTCATTCCTAAAATAAAAATATCTCCCCCCCTCACCTTTAAAACAAAAAAACAAAGTCTACTTACTCAAATTAAAACCCCATTACAAACCTCTACTTCTATCTGGTGACAGTCATCCTAACCCAGGCCCTACAGACACTACCCTGAACAATAACTCCCTGTATCTAAACCTCCAACCCACAAAAACAAGTTCAATTCTGCTCTATCAATGTCAGGAGCCTTGTAAATAAAGTTCAAGAACTCCATGCTTGGATAGCTAGCTATACTCCTGACATAGTTACCCTAACTGAAACATAGTTAAAACCACACCATCTGGACAGTGAAATCATCCCTCCTGGCTATAATATCCTTAGATTAGATAGATGTAAAAGAAAAGGAGGAGGAGTCTCCATACTCTACTCCAATTGTCTCTCCCAAATCAGTTCCACACTAGACTTACCCTCCTTCTCACCAGCTGAACTCCTACTAACTAACTTCAAACTTAACAGTTTCAACACCATAACTGTTGCAGCAATCTATATTCCCCCTGGTGATAATATTAACATACTTGAGAACAGCCTATCTCACCTCTCACATACCATCCACAATGAAATAATTATACCAGGGGATGTAAATATTGATTGCCTTACAATACAAGCTCCCAACACTACTTCCTGTATAAACCTACATGAGTTCAAGCAGCTAATCAAAACCCCAACCTACATTAATAAATATTACCTACATAGCTCTCTTCTTGACTGGATATTGGTCTCCCACCCTCAAAACTATCATAACTCCCAAACCCTTCCAAATGCCCTCAGCGACCACTGCCCTATAACAGTTATCAGACATACTCCCCACCTTACCAAACTTAACAAATTTATTACCACCCGCTCACTTTCTCATTTCTATCCTAACTCCTTTATTCCCCAACTCTCCAAAATTAACTGGTCTTACCTCACCACTCTTCCTTTAGATGAAGCTGTCCACTCCTTCAACACTACATTCCTAAACATTTGTAACTCCCTTGCTCCTCTTTGCACAATTTGATTCAAATCTAATACTGCTCCCTGGCTCACTAAATCTACCAGAACCCTCATGAAAGACCGGGATAGGATTTGGAAAATGTGGTCTAAAACTAGGACCCCTTCACTTCTTCAGAAATATAAAGAACTCAGAAATAAAATTTAAAAAAATCATCCATTATGACAAAATAAACTTCTATGCCAATCATCCCTCTACTCTTAAATCAGACCCAAAGAAATTCTGGAGCTATATTCATCTAGGAAACCCTTCCTCTCCTAACCCATGTCCCAATGCAACACCTGAAGACATAGCCAACAAATTTAACAATCATTTTATAAACTCAGTAACCTCCATAATACATTCTCTCCCCCCCAGAAACACTAGCACCCCAACAAACTCTATACCTATTCCAAACCCTCCTAACTCCTTCTATCTAAAAGCAGTATCAACTAACTATGTAAAGTCATTACTCTCTAAACTTAAAAACCTTACTCCTCATCTGTTGACAAGCTACCCTCTTTCTTCCTGCAGATTGCCTCTGAACCTCTTGCCTATCATGTATCAATCTTAATCAACCAATCCATTTCTGAATCCTATGTCCCCATTGTATGGAAGAATTTCTTTACTCTACCCATTCACAAAGGGGCAACTCCTCAGACATATCCAACTTCAGACAGATTGCCATATTCTCTCCACTCTCAAAAATTCTAGAGAAATGCATTCACAAGCAGGTAATACATTAAATTCACCAGTTGAACCTTCTCACACCCACACAGCATGGTTTCCGTCCCAAGCATAACACAACTACTGCACTCATATCATTCATCAACATAGTCTCCCTAGCTCGTGATAATAATAAACTTGTCTCATGCCTATTTCTTGATCTTTCTAAAGCCTTTTACACTGCCTCTCACCCACTCCTCCTAGATAAACTCACTAACTTAGATTTCTCTCCCCCTACTATCTCCTGGTTCTCCAGCTATCTCTCAACCTGTCAGCAATCAGTTAAATGGCTCTCTGCACTATCCTCCCCTCTCACTGTACAAATGGGAGTCCCCCAAGGGTCCATACTTGGACCACTACTCTTTAATATTTTTACCAGCTTGCTCTACTCCTCTTGTCCCCAGTCATCTCTTGTGCAATATGCTGATGACTCACCTATTATAACCATTGCTGATAACCCAACTGACCTCCACTCAACTACCCAGGCATCCTTACACACCATTGAGACTTGGCTTAGTGATAACAAACTAATACTTAATCCAGAAAAAACTAAGCTCCTACTCTTCCTCCTTAAAAACATCACTACACTCAAAAGTACATTTACCATCTTATCCTGCAACAACTCTATCATCTCAGCTGAATCTAGTACTAAATTGCTAGGTGTTACAATAGATGATCAGCTTAAGTTTGATCTCCATATTGCTAACTCAGTAAAAAGAACTCATCAGAAACTTGGACACCTTTTTTGTAGCAAGAAATACTTAACTAACACTGCCTGAATAACTCTCTCCGAGGCTTTATTACTCCCAACACTCCTGTACAGCTGCCACATATTCACAAACCTAAATTCTACACTTATTTCCAAGCTTGAAACTACCTATAATAAGATTGCCAGAATTGCAGCTAACCAAACCTACAAGTCACACCACTGCTTAGCACTACAGCAACTAGACTGGCTAGAATTCCCTCAGCTGCTCCAACTATACCAACTACAAATCATCCACTCTGTTCTCTGTTTACCCTCCTTCTGCCCCAGCCTGTCCACTATCATATAGCAAAAGTTTCAAATTAGCCACAAGGAAATACCTAAAAACAAAGTGGTCTTGCGACTGTAGCCAACCACCCTAAAACTACCATCCTTTCTCCTATTTCACCACCTCACTCTTAATGTATCTCTAACACTATTCCCCTGCCTCTTCTACCTCTTCCCTTCTTCTATCTCCAACCACTCTTAATTCTTAAAGTCTCAAAACAACCTACCTGACTAGTCTGTCTCCTATACTCTACCTCCCCTACATCTCCTACTAGCCATTCCTACTTTCCTTTCTTGTTTCCAAACTCCTATACAACTAGATCCTACCCACTTTAAATAAGCATCTGCCTAACTATTAACTCATTTTACTCTAAGCAGCTTAAATAATATTGTAACTAGTCACATTTTCTTCTGCTAATTGTTTAAAACCTTATTTGTAACAACACACATGTTGTCTGCCAATTGTTAATACTCTGTATAATTGAATTCCCTGAGGAGCTTTTTTTCTCTCCAGGTCTCTGCTTGTAAGATCCTATAGCTGATTGTTACTACTATGTTACTAACATTTAATACATTATTTTCTACTCCAGAGGAGCTTTTCTCCCTGGGTATCTGCTAAAAATGAGCCAAAATCTCAACCAGACTAACCCGGTTAACAAATGTAAAATAAATAAATAAAAAATAAAAATTACCTTTGAGGTTGCAGACATAGCTAAAGAATGCCATGTGATTGTCCTTAGCACTGGAGGCTACTTTAATCTCATATTTGGCTTTGATAAACCTAACTGGTTCCCTGAGTTATTATATAACTCGACAAGGGAGTTCTTATCTTGCGAGGCATTGCACTTCCTAATTTTGGTACTGATTTTCTTAATTTTGTTTTATAATCTATTGATGATGTAATTCCATCAGAGTGGCTTGTTTTTTAAGTTTGTCCTTTGCTTATTTCTGGTAGCCACAATTGCCTCTATGTAGCTATAAACATGGTTATAAAGGGTTTTTGTGAACAATTTCATACACATGGTCGTCTTCCTTGGGCCATGGTTGGGGAGTCAGACTCAAACCCTATGCCTTGCATTTTTGAGGTAAAGACCCTAAACATTATGCCAACTCCTTACCCCTGTATTGCTTAAATGAAGACAAGATTATTTGCTTTTGATTTGCCATAGGGCTCTTAGCTTTGTTTTTGAAACTTTTTCAGCTGTTATATGTGCAGTGGTGTTTAGCAGTGCCCTGTATAAGCACATGCTATTATTTTTATTTATTTAACATTTGTTAACCAGGCTAGTCTAACTGGAGACATCTCCATTTTCAGCAGAGGCCCGGGGAGAAAAGCTCCACATTTTACAAACAGTTTATACAAACAAAAATGACAAGAACAAAGTTTGATTGGATAAGCAAGTATAGTGCCACAAGATGAGAATTAAATCCAGATTTAGTAATACATTTAATTAGCAGTTTTGGACATATATGAAGGAAGTAAGAAGAAAAAACGTGAATGATAAGAAAGAGAAAGGAAATAAAAAAATATAAGAAACCACAAAGATAAAGAGCAGGTAGAGAGTGAGGAAGATAAAGGTGAGAGATTGCAGTGGCTGTGGTTAGTCAGGATTGAGACAAGGGCACAGCCATTGTTTTCTTAGGTGTGTTGAAATTTTATCTATAAAACTACCCCAGAAATTTCCTCATTATTTGGTTGCACAAAGAGCAACTGGTTGTGTTGCACCGCCCCATGAGTTTAGTCTTAGATAGTCTTGATTACAGTCTGTACTGCTACAGCAGCCGAACTAGTCAGCTACAAACCTGTTTTTTAACTTCCCCCTGTAGGTCACCTAATAAGGATCTCTTGCCTTAGATATGTACTTTCCTGCTATCTCTGCAGCTAGTTTTGTAAATATGGGCCTCCTGATGTGATGTCTCATGTTTACTGATAATTGGCAAATTCGTCAAGAAACTGATATAGTATGTAAGAGATGTAGTTATACAATTTTGCTGGAGGTAAGGATCTCACATGTAAGCAGTTTTTATATTAAACAATTTGTCAATAAAAGGCATACTACATCCACCACACATACTATGGACCAGACACAATGACCCACATATGTTGAGGTTCTTAAATGTACTCTTTCTAAACCCCAAAAGGCCACACAGATGTTGCATCTATAATAAGTATCCTCAGGGACCTCAAAAGCACTTTAACCAAAAATACCTAACACAACAAATACAGCCACATCCCACAGTGTTTCATCTTCTAAGCCCATGAGAACGCAATCAATATTTTGGTCATAGGATATTCCATTGTGAGACAAAGAGATGTTCCAATCAGCAGTCTGAGTAAGGAGAAACTCACAGTCAGTAGCTTATCACGGGCTTTGATTCATCAGATCATGAATGCTCTCAAGTCGTTCAACCAGAAATACTAGTATGACTCAATCATAGTCCATGTGGGCGTAAATAACCTGACATGATGGAGATCTTGGATTATTTGACTCAGGCTGGTATGAGGCTAGGATTGAGCAGCATTCTGCCTTCTCCAAGGATGATAAACAGATGACTGACTTTAATAATTGGCTTAGTTTTGGTATAATTTGAACGAGGTACAATATTTTTCAGCTTGGGAATATATGATTGGCAGACCACACTGCATTTCCCAGGGGTATTCTGCACCTGCCCCCTCTAGCCTTTTTTATGTTGATAAAAATCTTGTCCTCCTCATAGTGCCATTTTTAGGCATATTCATCCTCATAAAGCTGACATAATAAGGGTAACCCAAGAAAATCTAAAGTGCTACTGTGCAATCTCAGGAGTGTAAACATGAAACTCCACCACCTGAAAGTTCTCTTCAACTTGGAAAATGTAGATGTTTGTGGAGTTACTGAGTCTTGTTTCAAAGCCATGGAGAATACCCTGGCAGTGCAGGGTAATAATGCTGCCACATTTAGACTACTTAAAGCAAAGAAAGACACAAAAGGTGAGTGTCTCTAGTTACATCAAAAACAAACATGCCTCAAAGCTGGTTAATCAGTATGACACGTTTGAGCTTCTCCATGTCCAAATTACTGTAGGCCTTCTATACTATATCCTTGTAATCAATAGGCCCCCCCTGCATGATCCATAAAATTCATAACACATATTTAAATGTATTTGAGACACTTTCGATTGAACCCAATACCACATTCATGGATGACTTTTACTACACCACTATAAACTGGGAATCTTGCATGATTCCTAAAATGTAAAGAAAACTTAATTTGGCCTTACATTTTCACGATAACAATACTATTACTGGCCATTTGGATACACATAGGCCTAGTATTTTTTTACCCCCATCACACCCCCTAGTACAGCTGTTTGAGAATCTATGTGAAGCTGATATCAGGAACTTATTAGTGAACAAGTATAAAAAACCCGGTCAAGCTAACTTGGACTGTGATGAGAGAAAACTACTAAGTGTAATTTTAGAGCATCATGACATAAGAATAATGAAACCTGATAAAGGTGGGGGCATGGTAATTATGAATGTGGTTTATTATAATAGCAAGATGATGGAACTTTTGTATAGTGATGTCTATCTTGAGGTCTCACGAAATGAGATTAATATAGCATATCATAATATTGACCTGGAATTGGAACAGCTATTATTAAATGGGCAAATTACCTTAGAAACCTATAATTATATGCTTATAAGCCATCCAAAAATACCCACAATTTTTGGCATACCAAAAATTCACAAATCCTTAGAAAACCCACCATTAAGACCAATTGTGGACGCAAAAGCCTCAAAAACTTATAGTATTGCTAAGTTTATTGACAATATGACAAAAAACATTCTAGATTCAAGTAGTCTTGTGATTAGGGACTCATGGGACTTTCTTACTAAAGTTAAACAGGACATGATTTTTGATAGTAACATATTAGTCACTATTGATGTTTGTGATCTCTTTTCAGTTATTCCACATCAAACTGGCCTTGAATGGTTTTATGACTATTTATGTGCCAATTCAACACTTAATCATAACACCATTCTGACTTTACGAACATGTATGGAAATAATAATAGAGAATAATTTTGTGACCTTTGAAGGGTATCTTTTTAAGCAAAAACAGGGTGTTGCAATGGGTGCATGCTGTGCTCCAGTGTTTGCCAACATTGTCTTGGCACAATGAAAGGACCTGTTTGTTACCAACTCGGAATTTAGGACTTCATGGGTATTGTATGGGAGATACCTAGATGATATAGTCCTGTTCTGAAAAGATAGTGAGGACGACCTGAAGAGGTTCTTCACCTATATTAATGGAACTACAAGTTTTCTTAAGTTTACTATGAATAGCAATGTAGAACTGATTAATTACTTAGATGTTACCATCAAGAAAGACTTTGAACACAATTGTTTTGTTTCACAACTATATAGGAAACCTACCTATTCAAATTCACTATTGCATTATACAAGCACACACCCATTGCACCAGAAAAAAGCCCTAGTTAAGGGCCAATATGTAAGACTGGCCAGAATGGTGTCTGATTTTGCGGATTTTCTCAGTGAATGTGAAATATTAAAAAACATGTTTTGTAAGAGGGGGTACCCTGAAACCTTTGTCATAGATATTTTTTATGAAGTTAAGACTAAAAGAATGAATGGTCATTTTCTTGCACTACTAGGGCAGGTGTCCACCAAAAGTCATAATGACTGTAAACCTTTACATTTTGGACGGGTGCTTACTCTTACCTACACATCCAATTTTTATGACATTAAAAACATTATTTCCAAATATTGGAAAATATTTGATGTTGACCCTGAATTATCAGGGAAATTTGGTATTGAACCGCAAGTGGTTTACAAAAGAGACACTTCCCTTAAAGGACTGTTTGAAAAGCAAAAATTTGACACCCACAATTGTGGTACTTTTAAGTGTGGGAGGTGTGCCCAATGCCCTTATGTTATGGACAGAGAAAAAATCAAGCTAAAAAATTTTGGATATATTTCCAGTTCAAAAAGGATGTACTGTTACACTAAAGGGGTTGTGTATTTGGCCTTGTGTAGATTCTGTGCAAGTTTCTATGTAGGTAAAACTAAGAATGCCCTAAGGTTAAGGATTTATCAACATTTATATGATATCAGGAATAAAAATGAAAATAATGCACTATATAAACATTTGGTTAGTGAACCTACCCATTCCTTCCTGTTCTTTATATTGGAACAGGTAGATCTGGGACCTCATGGGGGACCCTTGAATGAGTATTTGGAGTTTGTAGAACTCAAATGGCAAATTAGGCTTGATGCTTATCATGCTCCTGGGTTAAATGATAGAATTTCTTTATTTTCTGTACTGAAATTAAAATCTATGTTTTTTATTTAGTTATATACACTGTTTAGGGATGTTTTAAACTTTTTACATGTATTATTGTTTTATATTTGGCTTGTATTAAGTATTTGCAGCCTTGTTAATGGGGGGAAATGATGTCAGTTATTTGTGATTGGGTAAGCAATGTATTTAAACAGGTGCTAATTGCAGTATTTTGTATTCTGAGGAAGTCATCTACCAGACAAAAGCGCTTAATACTGCTGTGTTTGCTTGCACTGCTTTATCTTGGATGAACATTGTCTGTATTTTTTCTGGATTTGGAGTTTTCTGCTTATAAAGGATTTACCATCTACCAAGCGTCGCTTTTGTCTTGCAACAGCTGCCTTTTATTTTTCATTGTTTGTAAGACTCTACCTGTATTCCTAAAATGTAGGTGTAGCGATTCTGGAGTTTTTATCTTTTTGCACTTCTCTTATATACTGTGACTATACTTTAGCAGTTTCAAAAAAAGTATTGTCTATTGCTGCTTTAAGTAATTAATTACACTGTATTATATTGTATATGTTAGTTGTAAGTCTGTTGTAGTTTCTGTGTCTTTTTACACTTGGACTCCAAACTAGCTATTCTACATCATTAAGAAGGTGTTTTCTGCATCCTTGTGGCAGAAGTGTGCTGATCTAACCTGTCTGAGTTGGGAATTGCTAGTGGAAGTCTTGTTGTGTGCCTTCCTTATTGGTAGTTAGTTTAAAACATGCTTGTCTTTACTCATATTTAAGCCTCTCATTTGTGTGGTGCTGTGCTAAACACATTGTGGTTAACAGTGCTCTTGTATAGATACAAAAGCCTGGAAGCTCAGTTTTTATCTAAACAGCTGTTGATGAAACCCTTCCAAGCTTTTCTGCTGCTCAAGGAGCAACTCAGTTGTGCACTGAGCAGCACTGCCTTATTGATCAACCTTAGCCTACACAAAGTATAGGTTCCTCTTGTAATCTCTGTGCTACCAGCACAATCCTGTTAAATTAACGCATTCCCTTCCCTAATAAAACATACAGTAAGGGCCTGCTATAATGGATGGGCAGTTTCCCATCATCTCTCTGGCCAGCATGAAAGACATGGGCATCCTTAAGCAATGAAGCAAATGTCTTATCTATACTGGCAACCAGTTACTCCTGAAACACACAAATACTTTAAATAAGACATGCAGTTATACTATGAAATTGGAGGCAAGAGTCTCACATAAGGACAAATTGAATGCCAAACAGGTTGTCAGCACATACACACTTCCCACACTAAATAAGAACATGACACATAAACTCATATATGCGGAGGTACTCAGTAGTAACTTATCAAAAGATCACAGGCCTCCCAAATGGAAACCACTTACACAAATAACAATGTAAAAAACAACCACAACACATAATAACACACACACCAGTGTCTCAACAAACAATCCCATAAGGCATAACACCACAAAACCTAATGTACAGGTCATAGGTGACTCAATTGTGTGACACATGGGTGATCCTCTCACCAGGCTGGATAAGGAACGGGTAATGACTAGCCTCCTGTCAGGTGCCAAGATCTGTCAAGTCATTCAAGCACTTGTCACTTAATCACCAGTACCAGTATGACTCTGTCATAGGCTGTGTGGGGGTGAATGATTTCAGATGTACCTCACTGGACTATATGAAGAGAGACATGACTGAATTCTTTGATTATGTGTCACAGGCAGGTATAAGCCTAGCCTTAAACAGCATTTTACCTTCTCCAAGGATGATGCCACAATGCAAACAAAAAATGATTGACTTGAACAATTGGCTTAGCTTCTGGGGTCAGTCAACGAGGATCCGATATCTGTCAGCCTGGGAAGACATGGTCGACAGGGCATGCTGCTTTGCCAGGGACGGTCTGCACCTGTCTTCTCTAGGCTTCCAGATACTGGCAAAGGCATTAGCCACCCCTATTGTGCCTTTTTAGGCAGTGTCAAAATAACCAACCTCCCAGCATAACAAAATCCTCTCTAGATAAACTCAAGGTACTGCTGCTTAATGCTAGGAGTCTAAACAGGAAACTGCACTCCCTGGAAGTGGTATCAACTTCGGAAGATGCTAATGTCTGTGCAGTCACTGAGACATGGTTCAAAGGAGTGGAAAGCGCCCTGGCCATGCAGGGCTACAGTGCCTTCTATACCTTCAGATCACAAACTGAGCATAAAAGAATCAAAGGAGGAGGTGTATCCATCTTCATTAAGGATAAGTACACTTCAAAACTAGTCAAACAGTATGACTCTCTTGAGCTACTCTCTGTCCAATTAATTGTAGGCAAATCCCCCTACCACATCATAGCTAGCTATAGGTCCCCAACCATGGAATGGAAAAGCATACTACATACCTAGACTTACTGGAGTCACTTGACATACAGCCCAACACCTTACTCATGGGTGATTTTAATTATCCTACCATTGACTGGGAAGCATACATGACTACAAACATACTGGCTCAGAGGTTCTTTGACTTTGTCAGTGCAAATGCTCTGGAACAGCTAGTCAGTACACCCACAAGATGTTCAAATGTCTTGGACATACTACTCACTAACATGGGAGAACATTGCACCCCCCCACGTGTGATTTCCTCCCTTGAAAGATTGGACCATAAATCAGTCTTGCTCAATGTAATTATAAGACCAGATACCCTATAAAGCTCAAAAATGCTTAAGAAGTTTTCTAAGACAAATTACCTCCTATTAAGTGATGGTATAAGAAGTTTCAAAGCCCCCTCAAATGCCCTGTATAACCACTTAAGCAGCTGTATAGAATCAGCTGTACCTAACTAGATTAAAACCAGGTCTTGCCAAAAAAAAACAAGCCACCCTGGTGGACACTGAGTATAAACAGACTATACAACAAGAGAAAAAAAACTAATGCCCAAGAACAAGTGGTAACTGGCTCAGCAGAGGAAGAAATCCCTCTTAAGCTTAAGCAAACAAATTAGTGATCTTGTTAAATCCTGCAAAACTGATTACAAAGCAAAAACAGCCTCCCTAGCTAAGGATAATCACAAGGTATTCTTTATGCACTGCACTGGTTGTAGATTGCAGCACCCATACACAATTAGAGGTAATAGCCACCCTGCTAACTGACTTCACCCCCCCCCCTCCAGTCAACACCCAAAGTTTACCTGCAGTCATTCCTCAGCCTATTATCTCAAGAGAGCAGGTCATCTTGGGGCTTTCCAAGATGAAAAACATGGTAACGATGGGACCAGATGACATCCAAGATTGCCTTTTAAACCAACTTAAAACATGACGTAACCGACTCACTTGGATTCCTGTTTAAGACTGTAAACTGTCTATGTTCCGGTGGAATGGAGGACAGCAACAATAATACCTCTGCACAAAGTTGGATCATCAGTGATTCCTGGGAATTATAGGCCCATAAGCTTGACTAGCGTCATCTGCAAGGCCATGGAAATAATTATTATGGACCATACTAACAAGGACATAGGTAATCTCCAAACTCTGGAACTAACCCAGTTCAGGCTCATTAAAGGTAGGTCATGCTTTTTCATAGGTTCATACTAGGCTATCTGCCCTAGGGCATTTATAAGCCTAGCCAGAGTGTGTTTGGCTTTCACCACCCATTTTAAATGAATTTTGCTATGCTCTTTTTTGAGGTTAGTATACTGTGCCTCTGTCTAACAGTGACACAGAAGTGATACCCGGGGTAAATCTATGATCTCCCATCCACTCATCAAGATTCCTCTTGAAGAGAGTCAATGAGGGACTCTGCCTAACCTGGACTGGGATTTTATTCCAGAGTGAAGGGAGCCTCTGGGTTATGAATCTGTCCCTCCAGCATGTCCTATTTATTTCAGTGCTGAGGTTCAAGTCTCTCGAGCACGTAGCTTGATGGGATTTGGATATTCTGAGGTGCAGCATGTCCATTAATTTCGGGTTGGACATGGCTTTATACGTCAGGCACAGATTGCCTCTGAGCAGGTGGTATGCCACTGAGTAGAGCTGGAGTTTCTTTAACCGGGCAGCATATGGCATCTGTTTGAGCCCTTTGATCCTCTTGGTGAGGTACTTTTGGGGTATTTCCAGTTGCTGCAGGTGTCTGGTAAGGTCCATCCCAAAAGGGGCATTGTACTAAATTATGGGCCTGATGAGGGATGAGTAAAGAGGCACGATGACCTCCCCTGATCTAGATGTGAATCCCTTCATGATTAGGTGGGCTATATAAAATGTTTTTCTAACCACTTTGGCCACGTGGTTTTCAAATGAGAGATTGCTATCAACTTGGGTCCCCAGGTCCCTAATTACTTCTTCCATACTTAATGGATTACCACCTATGTGGTAATTTGTGGGCACTTTGTTTTTGCCAAAGGGGATGACTATACACTTTATGGCATTTAGCTTGAGGCCATGGCTCTGGCACCAGTTGTCTGTTTCTATGAGGCCCTTTTGTAGAATGCTTTTGTCGGCTGGAGAGTCGATTATGGCGCCTAGTTTGCAGTCATCTGCGAACTTGGTCAGCCACAGTCCTTCCATGTTGGCCTGTACCTCCGAGAAATATATACCGAACAAGAGAGGTCCCAGGACTGAGCCTTGTGGGATGCCACTCGTAACTGGTTTGGAGTCTGACATGGCTCGAGCAATTCTAACCATGTGGGTTCTGTCCTTGAGCCAATTTGCAACCCATCTAGTAACATAGGGGTTTATATTTAAGCTGGTGAGCTTATCTATAATGCCAGAGTGGGGTATTGTATCGAAGGCTTTTGCGAGGTCCAGGTAGGCTGTGTGGACCACCTTTCCCTCATCAATGGCCTTGGTGACTGTTTCAAAGAAATCAACCAGGTTTAAGAGGCAGGATCTGCCCTTAACAAAGTCGAACTGGGTAGGATCCAGTGTCTGTAGGTCCCCAATATCTTTATTTATGAGGTCCATGATGATCCTTTCCATAGCTTTGCAGACCAAGCTAGTCAGGCTTATGGGGCAATAGTTTCCAGGATCCATTGAGGCACCACCTTTGTGGAGAGGGACCACTGTTGCTGTACGCCACTCTTTGGGTACATATCCTGTAGTAAGGCTGAGATTGAACAGTAGTTTTATGTTTGGGTTTAGCTCTTCTTGGAGTTCATGTAGGACGCAGCCTGGGACACCGTCTGGTCCCATTGATGCTGTGTTTTTTGCTTTGGAGAGGGTGGCTTTTACCTGAGCATCTGAGATGTCAGGGGGCAGCACTCTGCTGGGATAGATATTTGCCCTTTTGGTGGGGGGGGAGAAGTTTGCGCTGAACCTGTCAGCTAGGATGTTGGCAATGTCTGTGGGTTTGGTGTATTTTTTGTCATTTTGGACTAATTCTGAGCATATCTGGGAATTCCCACACAGGTTCCTAATATAACTAAAGAAATCCTTGTGATTATCCTTAGTGTCCTGTGCAATTTTTCTCTCGAAGCTGGCTATAGACGATTTTATGAGTGCCCATAGTTTTTTGTTAATACTGATCAGAGATGCCTTCCCTTTTTGGGATTTTGCTCTGTCATGTAGTAGCTTCCTCCTTCTATTGTATAGTTTGTTTATGGCTGGGGTCCACCAGACAGGGCGCCTGCCTTTGGAGGATTTAGTCTTGGTTTTATTTGGGATTGCATGATCCATGCATTCCTGAAGGTGTTCATAGAATGCATTTATAAAGGATTCTGCGGTCTGGACCATATTTTCCACAGGCCTGGGGGCTTTGAAGGATTCCACCTTGGTTTTGAGGAGTGTGAAATTTGCTTTAGAGAAGTTTTTCACTGTGGTTTTCTGGGGAGGGGGTGGGGTCGGGATGTGAATATTCAGTGAGATTAGTTTATGGTTTGATCATACCAGTGAGGGATACACTTCTGGTCTGGAGCATAGAGCCCCCATGTTGGTGATGATCAGGTCCAGTATGTTTTCCCCTCTTGTGGGAGTGGTAACAAGTTGTTCCATAGCATTTGTGTTTATAAATTCTAGGAACCTTTGGGCTAGGGTGTTGGAGCTAGAGTAATGCTCCCAGTCTATGTTTGGGTAGTTGAAGTCGCCCAATATAATGGTGTTTGGAGAGACCTTCATATTTTCCAGTGTTCTCAGGAAGGCCGAGTGGGGTTCCTGGGTTTGGGAGGGTGGTCAGTAGCAGGCTATAAACTGGAAGGCAGTTTTACCCATTGTTAGTTGCACATGGATACTCTCTGATGCTTTGTGCTGTGCCACCAACCTAGAGGTGTGGGTATCTTTGACAAATATTGATACTCCCCCACCTTTTGTGGTTCGGTCCAAGTTTTGGGACCGAAAAGCATGGTATGAGGTATAACCTGGTAGTGCTGGGGTGCTCTCGGGAGCCTTGAACCAGGTTTCTGTTACTGCACAGATATCGATGTTCTCCATGCTAAGGAGAGTTTCGAGTGAGTGCATCTTGAGGTTTAGACCTCTGGCATTGAGTAGAATTACTCTTAGTTTCTTATCCCTTGTGATACCTATGGAGGTGGGTTTGTCTTTTGAGCCTTGCCTAAAAACGGCACTATGGGGGTGGCAAGAGCCTTTGCCAATATCCGAAAGCCCATGGGTGACAGGTGCAAGCAGTCCCTAGTGAAGCATCGTGGCTTGTTGAGCATGTCATCCCAGGCTGACAGGCATTGGATCCCCTTTGAATGACACCAATATTTAAGCCAATTGTTGAAATTGATCATCTTGTCTTCATATTGTGGCATCATTCTTGGTGAGGGTAAGATGCTACTCAAGGTCAGGGTCATACCGGCCTGGGCTACATGCTCAGAGAGCTCCTCTATGTCTCTTTTCATGTAGTCCAGGGAGGTACATCGCAGGTCATTCACACCAGCATGGACAATGACTGAGTCATATTTGTACTTGCCTTGGAGTGACCTGAGTGCTTGTGTTATGTGGCGGATCCTAGCGTCTGACAGGCAGCTCACCGTGACCTTCTCCTTGTTCAGCTTGGTGAGCGGGACGTCAGTGTGCCTGACGATAGAGTCACCTATTACAAGTGTATCAGGTGTGTTGTTTAGCCTTAAGGGCTGTGACTGTTCGGCACACTGGCTTTGTGAGCTATGTGTTGCACATGTTTTGTTTTGGGGTAGCGGTTGCTTGGGTGTCTGCTTTGGAGATCTCTGCTGCTTAGGCAGATTTTTATTTAGAGCCTCCGAGTATGTTTTTGTGTGTTTATGTGTTTGGTTTGCTGTCGTGGTAGGTCTATGTGAGACTGGAATTGTAGTGAGTGTGGTTTCCTTCTCCTCCTGACTAGCTACACCAGTACTGAGTTGAGAGAGCTTAGCCTCCAGTTTGGCTATATGGTTTCATCTCTCACATGTGTTGGAATTTGTTGGGAGGAGGAGAGGGTTGTCTGTGTACAAGAGGCAGTTGTAACATTGCTTCAAGATTCCCAGATTCATCATTTGGACCGGAGAGGAGATTGACAACTGACCTTTGGACATGCTAGAATAGTATTTGGAATTCCTTTATAATTGAAAAAAAAGGGCCAGTGGGGAAAAAGGTACTCAAGGGGAGTTTATGAGGGCGTAGTGCTTTTAATTTTTTAGTGCTGACTTATATAATTGCTTTAGTGAGCAAGTGCCAGACTTTAGAATAGGAATAGGGTGTTTATTATGAGAACTAGATCAGTTCAAAGGGAAAAAGTGAAGAGCAGACTTTGTGGAGCCGAGAATGGTTTAAACCCAATTAAGCGGAGCTGCCCGATGCTGCAAAAAATCGTTCAAAGTCGCGCCAAAGCAGGTTTTATACAGGGGGACTTGAAAGAGCTAGAAATTGGCCCAAAAACGGCCAATAGACTACCAGATTCTTGTGCTGGGAACACTCCTCCAGGGATAGATAGGCTGGTCTAAGCTCCACACTGCCACTGGTGAACAAAGAAGCCTCCCTTTATCCAAGAAAGGAAATGGGCAATACAGGACTTTTCGAAAAGTCCAGTATACAGCAAAGCCTGTATTTGGACTACTCTAGGTCAGGAAAGATGGGAAACAAGGATAATTATTATTTTTTTTCTTTTTTGCAACAAACAGCAGGAAAATGCAATAAATATGTAACATAGGCTAGCACACTTGAATGTATAGCTGAAACAGGCAAATGCAACAAACAGGACAAACTTTAAAAGTGCAGATGCAAAAACAACTTTAAACAGTTTAAAACAGTTCAAGAAGCAGAAATACTTGCAGTTTAGCTAGATCGGACAGTCACCCAGGTTGTAGCAGGAAAAAAAAACACTTTTATCAGGTTAGTAGTTGCTCTTTTAGCCTCTCTGCTGCTAGCACCACTCTTCAGGACCACGAGGAGCTTGGCTGAGTAGTAACAAGCGCAAAAACCGCGCCAAAGTGGGTTTTATACAGGGGGACTTGAAAGAGCTCGAAATTGGCCCAAAACGGCCAATAGACTACCAGATTCTTGTGATGGGAACACTCCTCCAGGGATAGATAGGCTGCTCTAAGCTACCCACTGCCACTGGTGAACAAAGAAGCCTCCCTTTATCCAAGAAAGGAAATGGGCAACACAGGAACTTTCCAAAAGTCCACAATACAGCAAAGCCTGTATTTGGACTACTCTAGGTCAGGAAAGATGGGAAACAAGGATATTTTTTTTGTTTTTTTTCTTTTTTGCAACAAACAGCAGGAAAATGCAATAAATATGTAACACATGCTAGCGCACTTGAGTGTGTAGCTGAAACAGGTAAATGCAACAAACAGGACAAACTTTAAAAGTGCAGGTGCAAAAACAACTTTAAACAGTTTAAACAGTTCAAGAAGCAGAAATACTTGCAGTTTGGCTAGATCGGACAGTCGCCCAGGTAGTAGCAGGAAAAAAAAACACTTTTATCAGGTTAGCAGTCACTCTTTTAGCCTCTCTGCTGCTAGCACCACTCTGCAGGACCACGAGGAGCTTGGCTGAGTAGTAACAAGCGCAAAAACCATGCCAAAGTGGTTTTATACAGGGGGACTTGAAAGAGCTAGAAATTGGCCCAAAACGGCCAATAGACTACCAGATTCTTGTGCTGGGAACACTCCTCCAGGGATAGATAGGCTGCTGTAAGCTCCCCACTGCCACTGGTGAACAAAGAAGCCTCCCTTTATCCAAGAAAGGAAATGGGCAACACAGGAACTTTCCAAAAGTCCAGAATACAGCAAAGCCTGTATTTGGACTACTCTAGGTAAGGAAAGATGGGAAACAAGGATATTTTTTTTCTTTTTTGCAACAAACAGCAGGAAAATGCAATAAATATGTAACACAGGCTAGCGCACTTGAGTGTGTAGCCCCAACAGGTATATGCAACAAACAGGACAAACTTTAAAAGTGCAGGTGTAAAAACAACTTTAAACCATTTAAAACAGTTCAAGAAGCAGAAAAACTTGCAGTTTATCTAGATCGGACAGTCACCCAGATAGTAGCAGGAAAAAAAAACACTTTTATCAGGTTAGCAGTTGCTCTTTTAGCCTCTCTGCTGCTAGCACCACTCTGCAGGGCCACGAGGAGCTTGGCTGAGTAGTAACCAGCATAGTTGACATATTTGGGAAAGTCACCAAGGCCCTGGATGAGGGAAAGACAGTACATAACACCTATCTTGACCTAGGCAAGGTATTTGACATAATCCCCTACTCAGGTAATATAGGGAAACTCTCCCAATTGGGAATTAACTCCTACATTACCAGATGGGTAGCTAACTGGCTCACTGACAGGACACATACTGTCAAAGTGGGTGACGTCACCTCTAGCAAAAGACCAGTCACCAGTGGACTATCACAGAATTTTGTTTGGAATTTATTTCTCAGAAGTCTAGGCAAACCCTGATGGCCTGTGGCTGACCAAGTTCTCTGATGACTGGAAATCAGGAGCAATCACTGAGTCCACCAACGGTATTAATATACTGCAGACAGGGGTAACACAGACAAATGAATGGTGCCAAAGACACAGATTAAAGCTAAATGCAAAAAAATGCATTATTATTCCCTTTGGGAAAGCTGACATCCCTGCTAATTACACTATAGGCAGCACCCCCAAGTGTAGACCCAGTGGTACATGATCTAGGTATTCAAGTTGATAGCAATATAAACTTTGACCACCACATATCCACAGTAGCCAAGAAATCCTACTATGTAACACATCTTGTAAGTAAATGCATCACATCTAGATCTAATGATGTTATAAGTCATTTATACTTGGTCCTCATCAGACCAATAATTGGTTATTCATTTGGAGAGACTTTGGCGGTTTCTCAGCAAGAAATTATAGGGTACACAAAACAAGTCTCAGAAAGATTGAAAACCTTCTCACTGTATTCTGTCTCCCACAGTTTGCTTAGGGATGACCCGTGCCTGGCTTACAGGGCAGTCTCTGTTCTGGTCCTGATGGAAATGCTACACATTCGTAAATCAAACTGCAGTAGGGTCACTTGCTCCAGGGATCCTAACATAGCCTCTGACATCAACAGGTCATGTTGGGGAGACAAATACCTCTCCTAGAGACTGCCACTTCAATGGAACAAGCTTCCAGTCCATGTGAAACAGAGCCCCTTCCTGACCCTCTTCCAACACAATCTAGATCAATGGACGGGTGACTGCAAATTCACTCCTGGGGTGGTGCCCATGTCCATCATGGACAGAGGAAGTCAGTATTAATACCATAGACACTTACCTCTGCGAACTTCACTTACCTAACCACTGACAACTGGGGCAACTCGGGGAAAAATATGACTAGATTTGTAAGTGTTCTAAGGTCTTTAGCCTAGTAACTTCCTATGAACTTATGAGCCTATGAACTAACATCTTGGACCTGCTAGCTTGTACACCTATTAGGGCTGCATACATCCTTGACCTGATCCTCAAAAATATAGGTGGATGTTGCACCCCCTATTATAATGTCCTCACTGGTCAGGTCAGACCACAAAGCTGTATCCTTTAAAATAGAAATAAAACCCAGTACTCCTGCTGTCACTTTCAGGAATTATTCTAAGGCAAATATTCTACTATTAAGTGACACTCTGGCAACATGTTAAGCTTTATCAAACCCAAGAACATTGCTGCTTATACAGAATTGTTCACAAAAACTCTTAATAACCATATTAACAGCTGCACAGAGACAAAACTTTTTCAAATGATACAAGAATGTCACTTGGTCTTGATAAATGTGCAAAAGCAACCTTTAAGGCAAGAAAACTTTTGCACCAAGAAAACATCAGTTTGGGACAAGAATGTGATATAAAAGAACTTGAACAAAAGGGAGTGTATAAATATTTGGGAATTGATGGATGATCAACAATAAAACACAAACAAATGGGAATAAAACTTAGCAAGGAATACTTCAGAAGATGTAAGGCAACAGCGCTGACATCTAGGAACAAAATTCAAGGTATAAACCAATTTGCTCTTCCTGTCCTAACTTACAGTTTTGGAGTGACTGACTGGCCCAAAAGCGTGCTGAATAAAGTAGACAGGAAAACAAGAAGGATGCTTCATGCTCACCAAATGATTTATAAAAATCAGTGCATACCAAGATTATATAGTCCCTGTTCCAAAGGAGGGATTGGCCTCCTTGAAACTAATTACATGTATAGATCTGCAATCGTGGGACTGCACACATATCTGCTGACCTCACAAGACCCAAATGTAGTGAAAGTTTTGAAACATGAGGAGAATAAATCTAAGATGACTTTTCTGCTTAGTTTAGCAGAAGCATATTGGCGTCAGTCAGGAATGGAAATCAAACCAGAAGTAGATAAAAATCAGACAGCAACTGAATGTACCTAAAAATAAAAGAAAGAATATAAAGTGAAGGACGAGATGAGAAGGCAAGAAATGTGGAAAATGCATAAATATAGTTGCAAGTATAGAAAACTTCTGGAAAATCCTCATGTTGATCAGGATCGAACACAAGAATGGTTAGAGAGGCAAATTCAAACCAATAGATGAAAGGTTAATATTGGCAGCCTAAGATAGTGGGCTACATACACATAGGTTTACAAAATCCATTGAACATGTGGGAGAAACAGAAAAATGTAGGCTTTGTAAAGTAGAATTGGAAACAGTTGCACACCTTGTTGCTGGTTGTGACATGCTAATGGCAGTAGGACTGTATACTGAAAGGCATAATAATGTGGCAAGATTGTTGCACTGGGGACTGTGCAAACATTATGTTATTGAAATGGCTGAAAAACACTGGAAACATGAGCTACAAAGCATCATAGAAAATGACGAAGTCTACAATGTATTGGGGTCACCTATTACCAACAGTTCAAAAGACAGATGCTAGAAAACTGGATATGGTGGTCCATGAAAAGAAGCCAAAAGTAACGATCATTGAAATCACTGTGTCTTGTGACTACAGTGTCGTGCATGCAGAAAGACACAAACCCATAAAATACCAGGATCTGCAGGCAGAAACAAGAGCAATGTGGAAGAAAGATACTCAGACAGTTCCAATAATAGTAGGAGCAACGGGTCTTATAAAAAAGAATCTAAAGTCATATTTAGATATGCTACCAATACATGTAACCCCATATGAATTGCAGAAGGAGTCATTACTGGGCACACTGCAGGTGTTCCAAAGAGCACTTCTGGCTGACATCAAATATTGAAAGAATATTAATTTCATGAACTTTAATGGTGCTTTGACTTAGGAATGGGGTCCATTCCTGTCATGGTGTTAGAAACCCAAAAGACTTGGAGAAATTAAAAAAGACAGCTATACCTACCCCAAAAAAGCACAGGTTGAATGAAAAAAAAAAGCCACCTGGATGGAATCCCGACATTAATAGGTTGTATAACAAAAGGTTGAAAACCATGGCATAAATTAGGAGGAGCAATGCCCAGTAAGGTAATAACTCCTTCATAAGTCTTAACAAGCAACTCAGGGGGCTAATCAAATCTACCAAAGCAAAGCCAAATTTGAGATAAAAATTGCCACCCAGGCCAAGGACAATCACAAAGATTTCTTCAGATATATCCACAACCTCAAAGGCAATATACTGCAGTGCAATAAATCAATTGTAAATGCTGCCACTTAAAGTGACCCCTAAGATATAGCAAATCTCCTGGCTGACAAATTTAGCTTTAATTTTAACCTCCACTCTACCCAGATGCAGTCCAAGAAATGCCCACTACTATAACTGCCCCAACTATCAATAGAGAACAGGTTCTCAAGGTACTGTCTGTGGGCAAGGCCATTACACTAATGCCCCCAATAATATCTCAGGATGGCTCCTAATAGCATGAAACATGAACAATTGAGCTAACTAGAATTACTATTTAACCACGGCCTGTAAACAGGTTTTGTGCCAAAAAAATGGATAACCATAGTTATTCTACTATTGAGCCATGCATGGACTCAGGGAACTTTTAACCTATAAGCCTGACTAATTTAATATGCAAAAGTATGGAAAAAATAATAATGTATATGTTAAATGAAGACATAGGAAACCTTCAAAGATCAGATCCAGCTCAGTTTCAGTTTGTTAAGGGCTGGTTATGCCTACCCAGTCTGATGGACTTCTTTGAGAAGGTCATCAAAGGAATGGATGTGGGTAAAATGCTGCATACTGCTTACCTTTACCCGGCCAAGGCATTTGACACAATACTCCAATTGGGCATTGTAGTCAAGCTCACTAAATTAGGTATAAACTGCTATATCACCTGCTGGATGGCCACATCACTCACAGATAAGACCCAAGAAATTAGAATAGGGGAATCTATTTCCACAAAAATGCTAGTCACTAGTGGCATGCTTCAGGGCTTAGTGCTTGGGCTGCTCCTATTTGGCATTTACTTATCTGAAGTCAAGGCTAATATCAAAGGTCTCTGAGTGACCACATTCACAGATGATTGCAAATTAGGTGCAGTCACTGAATTCTCACAAGACAAAAATATCCTCCAAGAAGGCCTGACACTGACTAATAATTCGCACCAAAGACACAGTCTAAAAATCAAAACCAAGAAGTGCATAAAAGCTAGCTTTTAGAAAAATGGATATTCTTGGAAATTACTACTCTGATAATACACTCCTAAGAGTAGACCCAATTGTCAGGGATTTGAGAATGCATGTAGACAGCAACTTTGCCTTTCACCATCATGAGTCTACTGTTGTAAAGAAATAATTCTATATTGCACAACTTATATACAAGGGTTTCGCATCTAGGTCCAAAGATGTCAGTGTTCTGTTGTACTCAGCCCTCATAAGGTGAATAATTGAGTACAATGCCTTCCCATGATATGTTTTTAAACAGAGAGATGCAACAACTGGAGCATCCACAAAGGTTCCTCACAAAAAGAATACACGGTGTAGAAAACAAGTCCTGTACAAACAGAACAGTACAAGAAATGCAAAATAGAATAAGCTAATAACAGAAATAAACATAACAGTTTATACAATATTTATAATTCAACTGGCAATGAGAAATAATGCAGAGAATATGTAGGTAGTGGTAAGCAGCATGCTTTAACCAATATCATAATAGCAGGAGCAGGCTCCAACAGCTGCAAGGTATTCCTTTATTTTTGTTTGAGGAGCTCCAAGTTGTTTTTTCTTGCATGAATTCAGTAGGAAGACCATTCCATATGGAAGGGCTTATTTCTGAGAAGGCCATTTCACCAACAGTGGTTTTAAAACAAGGTCTGACAAGGGAGGTGTTTTTTTCATTGTTCTCCTGAATGATGTAGGTTTGCTGTGTTATTTGCAGTTTAAATTTTTAAGGGTCATCAACATTGGCTCTGTATCCTAATTTTGAAAATGAGTGAGCTGAGAAGAAGAGTGGCTATGCTATATATGGGTAGCCATTTTACGGTTTTTAAGAAGGTCACAGTAATAACTAAGAGAATATGAAATTAAAACAAATCTTCATATCTTAACAGCACTGTGTAGATTATGTGTGTTGAAAATGGAATGGAAGTTGAACAGTGGGAGACCCATTTCAAAGCCTGAATAAAACCCTCATCCAGATCCAGTAAACTACTCCTGTCTAAAGAACATTGAGGAGGAGTAAATGTATCCTGTTTTGTTTCTTTCTGACAGAAAACATGGCGCCAACAGTGTTATAAATGGCAACAGTAGCTTCCTCAGAGATGGACACAACATTCTGACAAAACATGGAAGCCTTCTCTGTTCCCTCATGCAGGACCAAAAACAGTGACTCTCCTTTGCCCTTTGAGGGGACCCCTACAACCATAGAGGATGTAGCTAACTCCCTTCCATAGCAGCTGTGGGTGGTACACCAGAGAGAACTAGTGCAAAAGATGAATGGTCTGAGGTACAATAAATGGCCACAGCAGAGTCACCCACCTGATGCTGAGGCAAGTTGCTAGCCTGCTATGGCTGCAAAGGCTGTTTCTTTAATTTTTTCTTTTTGTGGCTGGAAGAAGGACCAACATTGGGACTGACTATTTGTTCTATGGTCATGCCAAAAATGGTTCCTCTTTCCCAGGAAAAACCAGCAAATGCAGGTAAAGATTTCAAGTCTTTAAAATTCACTTTTTTCCACAAAAACACAGTAAAAAGCACTTTAAAATTCTTGCCAGCTCCAACAAGTAAAATAAACACAGTTTCTCCAGAGAATAAATGATTTTTAAATACTTTAAACAACTTTTAAACTGACAGAAAAAGAGAGCTCTCATTTAAAAGAACAGTTGACAGTCTATTAAAACACAAACGTCTAGCTTTAAAATAACTTTCCTGAATAGGAAAGTATAAATAATCAACAATAAATCAACAAACATAATTGAATGGAAGGTTTTTACCCAAAAGGAACTTATCTGCCTATTAAAGAAATAGCACAAGCTGACCATCAGTCCTTGAAAGCCTCAGTTGCACATACTCTTCTGTGGAAGTAAATCTCTGAAGGGCTTGGCACCCAAATTTGGTTTTTAGTCAGCTCACCTTGAGCTGCTTGACAGTTTGGGTGCATGGAAGTTGCTATGAAGCTTTAGAAGGTGGCCAGCTGTTATATCCTTGGCAGGAGATAACCCATGTAGCTAAGACTACTGCAGCAATGATCAATATGCTGAACATTATACATGTTGGGAGATGTCCCCAAATGGGGCTGCAGGGAACATTTCCCAAGGAAGAAACTGCCCCTTCTAGGATTGCCAAAAGTCATTTTGCCATTGTTGGTCTACCAGCATTCAGTAGATTTGCTGTTTATGGATCAACATCCCCCTCATGACCTGCATCTGCCAGGTTACTCTGGGTTATATGAAGTGTCATGGTTCCATGGCACCTGACAGTCTACAACTCATTAGCAATATTTAGGATATTCATGGATCATTGTGTTGCAGTTCAGGCAGGTTCACATATCATAGCAGTTTAGCATAGGTAAGTGGGCTTTTTACATATGGAGAAATTGGGAAGTTCTACCTCACAATATGCATTTTTAAATTGACACGAGGTGGTGTGAGAGGTAATGCATAAGAAAATGGGCAAGGATTAAACTAATGTAAAGTAGGATATATACTTTCTGGGTAATGTGTAGGCATTAAACTAATGTGAAAGCATTAAAATAACGTGAGGTACTTCCTAGACAACAACATTTATTAAACTATCTGGTGGTGGAAGAGGACTGCTTAGAGAATGAGTATCGTTAAAATTAAGAAGTGACATAGTATGATCCTGAACAAGAAGCAATTATTTCTGCATACTAAAGGTGGGCAGAGTTGCTTATATAATGAGTGTTACGTAACAGAAAGCAGAGGAGGATCCTATACAAGAACATCAGGGTCTATATTAAAAGACCAAAGAGGTGTTTCAGCAAACAATTCTTGGTCGACATGTAATGAGCAAATGCACCAAAGCACGAATGCTCAAAAACAGCAATTTCTTTCCCTGGGAAAGAAATTGCTTGGCCATCCCCGTGTGTTCACCCCTTTCCTCACTGTAGTGCGATCTCTGAGTTGGTATATTTAGTTAGGGGGGGTGTGGGGGCACAGCCCCCCATGTTGTTATGTTTTAAAGTGTGTGTTTGTGCTAGCGGTTTCTTTCCCAGGGAAAGAAACCGCTGTTTTGAGCATTCGCACTTTAGTGCATTCGTTCATTACGTGTTGATCAAGAGGTGTTCGCTGAAACACCTCTTCGGTCTTTTAATATAGACCCGAACATCACTGTGCATTATGAAAGGAAGGGACTTCTGATTTGCTCTTTGCATGGTGAATCTAGTCAAAATGTATAGCTATGGCCTGTGCTTTGTCATTGTTGCACAGGGAGCCGGCACTATATACTGAGGTCCATGATGGTGCAACATTGTATAGAACAGGCTGTACTGTGGATTGAGTAAATTGTTGATGAATCCCATTCAGGGAATTCTTTGATTATACGTTGTTGTTACCATTCTTCATCACTACTGTTACAGCCTGGTGTTTGATAAATTATCAGAATTCCTTCATACTAAAGTGATGTTATTTTCAGAGATTGTATTACTATCTCAGAGAGCAAGCTCCATCTTTGGCATTATTATTATACAGACGAAGCCTTTGCCTTTTTCTCTGTCACTCTTGGTTTCAAATGTTTTATTTATCTGTACTTGAAATACTGATCTTTGTACAGAAGATGTATTCTTTAAAAGAATTTCTTTTGCTGTAGTTTTCAGACTTGTATTACTGTTTTTGAACAGTCAAGTTTTATTTCTCATTTTTCAGTTAAAACACATTTCACTTTGCCACATGATCATACAGAATATTAATTTTTTAAATCTGTTTACTTAAAACACTTAGATTAAATATTATCTCCCCAGTTTAATAGAAACACGTATTTGAATTTCACTTTCAGGTCTTCAGATTACATCCAAACAACTCTTTAGAGAAGGTGAGACTACCTTATGCTAATCATTAAATATTGCAGTCCAGCAGAATTTATAGGTTCATAGGTTCATAGGTAGGCACTAGGCTATTGGCCCTAGGGCCTATATAAGCCTAGCCAAATGGTACCCTGGCTTTTGCCACCCAAGAAAATTATTTTCCTGTGCCCCTGTCAAGCAGAGCCACAGAAGTGATCCCCAGGGTGAATTTCCTATCTCCCATCCAATCATCAATATTTTTTTTGAAGAGTGCTAATGAGGAGCTTTGTTTGATATAGATAGGTAGTTTGTTCCAGAGTATGAGAAGCCTCTGGGACAGGAATGTATCCCTCCAGCATGTTCTGTTTATTGTGGTTACAAGGCGTAGGTCCCTAGAGTGTGTAGCTTAGAGGGCTTGGGATTTTTTTAAGTGGAGCATGTCCAACAGCACTGGGTTTGACAAAGCTTTGTATGTTAGGCAGAGCTCGCCTCTGAGTAGTGATATGCAACAGAGTAAAGCTGGAGTTTTTTGAGACGCTCTGCATAGGGAATCTGTTTGAGGCCTGTAATCCTCTTTGTGAGGTATTTCTGTGGCCTTTCCAGTTGTTGTAGATGTCTTGGGAGGTACATACCAAAAGGGGTGTTGTACTCTATAATGGGTCTAATGAATGGTGAGTAGAGGGGAACAATTACCACTTTTTTCCTGGATGAGAAACCTTTTGTGATGAGGTGTGCCACGTAGAAGGATTTCCTGACTACTGTGGCAATGTGATTATCAATGGAGAGACTACTGTCCACCTGTGTCTCAAGGTCTCTTATCACACTTTCAGTGTTAAGTAGGCTACCGCCTATGTGGTGGTTTATGGGTACAGAGTTTTTACCAAAAGGGACGACAATGCAATTTTTGGCATTGAGCTTGATGCCATGACTTTGACACCAGGCATCTGTCTCCGTGAGGCCCTTTTGTAGGTTGTCCACATCAGGAGTTCTGATTATGGCTCCTAGTTTGCAGTCATCTGCAAACTTTGTTAGCCAAAGACCTTCTGTGTTAGCCTGTACTTCAGAAAAGTAGATACCAAACAGGAGAGGACCTATGACTCAACCCTGTGGTACTCCACTTGTTGGATTTAGAGTCTGCTACTTTCACAGTGTGGGATCTGTCAGTGAGCCAGTTGGCAACCCATCTTGTGACATAGAGATTTATACCTAGTTTAGTGAGGTTCTCTATAATTCCAGAGTGGGGGATGGTGTCGAAAGCCTTGGTGAGATCTAGATAAGCTGTATGAACCACCTTACGTTCATCTACGGCTTTGGTGACCACTTCAAAGAAGTCTATCACGTTTAGGAGACATGATCTGCCATTTACAAACTTGAACTTGGTAGGGACCAGAATTTGGAGATTACCAATGTCATTAATTATAAGTTTCATGATGACATGTTCCATAGCCTTGCAGACCAACCTCGTCAGGCTAATGGGGCAGTAGTTCCCAGGGTCCATGGTGGCTCCCCCTTTGTGGAGTGGGATAACCATTGCTGTGTGCCATTCAGTGGGCACAAAGCCTGAGGTGAGGCTATGATTAAACATGGTACTTAGATGGGGTGCCAGTTCATTCTGTAGTTCATGTTGAACGCAGCCTGGGATGTTGTCAGATCCCATGGATGCTGTGTTCCTGGCTTTGGAGAGTGTGTTTTTTTACCTGTGCAGCTGCGATTACAGGAACTTTGCATTCTTCTGGTATAGAGATGGGCCCTTTAGGGGATGAGAGAGGGGTAAAGTTAGCACTGAACCTATCTGCCAGGATGTTGGCAATATCAGTTGGTTCTGTATATTTAGTGCCATTGTGCTGTAACTCAGAACAGATCTGAGTGTTGCCATTGAGATTCTTGACATAACTAAAGAATGCGTTGCGATTGTCTTTAGAATCAGTGGTGATTTTGTTTTCGTAACTAGATTTGGAGGATTTCATGACGGATCTCAGCTTCTTACTGAGGCTGACCACAGAGTTCCTCCAATCATGGGATTTTACTCTTTTTTGCAACAGTTTCTTTCTTCTGTTGTAGAGCTTGTTTATGGCAGGGGACCTCCAGATTGGCTTCCTGTTTTTGGAGGATAGCATCTTGGTTCTGTTAAGGATTGCATGATCCATGCACTCATGTAAGTCCTTATAAAATGCAATTGTATAGGATTCAGCAGTCGTACCTCTATTGTCCGTCAGCATGGGTGTCATAAAGTTTGGCACTTCTTTCTTAAGATGCGTGAAGTTGGCTTTGGAGAAATTTTTTACGGTGGCTTCCCTAATAGGGAGTGGGGGGTGGGATGTGGATGTCTAGGGTGATTTGCTTGTGGTTGTATCTGACCAACAAGGAATTGATCAGGTCTAGGATATTGCTGCCCCTGGTGGGGGTGTGGATAAGTTGATCCATGGCATTGGAATTTATGAATTCCAGAAAACGTTGAGCACAAGAGTTGGTATATGAGTAGTTTTCCCAGTTAATGGTGGAGTAGTTGAAATCGCCCATTATTAGGGTGTTAGGTTGTACCCTAATATTTTCCAGTGTATCAAGAAATGAGGAGTGGGAATCCTGGGGCATGGTGGGGGGATCTGTAGCAAGCTACAATTTGGATTGCGGCCTTGCCCAGAATTAGTTGCACTTGGATAATCTCGGATGCATTATACTGAGCAACTAGCCTGGAAGTGTGGATATCCTTAATGAATATGGACACGCCTCTGCCTTTAGTGTTTTGGTCCAGGTTAGGTGGCCGAAAGGTGTGGTATGAATTATAGCCTGGTAATTCAGGGGTGCTCTCTGGAGCCTTGAACCAGGTCTCTGTCACTGCACAGATGTTGATGTTCTCCATTTTAAGGAGTGCCTCAAATTAGTGCATTTTGAGGTTTAGACTTCTAGCAATAAATAGCATTACCCTCAGATTTTGCTTGCTTGTACCTGCTACAGTGGTGAATTTGTCATTTGAATCTTACCTTATGAGTCCTTAAAAACAAACATATTTATAAACAAAATCTGTATTCCATTTCTACTATAAGTGAAGAATAAGAGCATGTGATATAAGGGCACATTTTTTTTCATTCTTACATGTGAGGTGGGTGAGTTAAGCAAATGAAACATCTTCATAAAATAGCACGGGAGAGAAGAAGCATGAGTTCGTACTAGATTCCTACACAGTATAGTTGAATATGCTTTATCTCATAAGCAGACTATACTGCTATTCTTTATTTGGCTACTAGCTGCTATTCTTGTGCTGATCCAAAGTCACCTTTGTTCGGTCTGCTGTATTTTGTATTTTCAATCTTTTGTATTTTTGGATAATTGCATTTAGAGTTATGAGGAAAAGTATGGCCTCATTCCCTGCTCCCAAATACATGCTATATTATATCATATTCTTGTAATTATTTGATGTCAGATCTGCAATGGATGCAATGGAACAAGCTTGTTAGTCAACAGGTCAGCACGATGCTGTGATCCCTTGAGGGACAATAAAATACCTAGGTATATTATGTATGTATATATATATATATATATATATATATATATATATATATATATATATATATATATATATATATATATGTGTGTGTGTGTATGTGTGTGTGTGTGTGTGTGTGTGTGTATGTGTGTACAGTATATATACCCCCTCCAAACTGTGCATGGCCATACATAATAGCCCTAGAGTAAAAATTCGTGCCTACCAATCTAATTATCAAGGCTTGCTTTAAAGATAGACAATGAAGTATTTTGTTTGACTTGTACTAGTGACTTATTTCACAGGCTGGGGATGCATTAAGTTAGGCACTTATTCTTCCCGTGACTCTTGTTCATATTTATTGGTGTACATGTAAGTTAATCTTACACATGAAAATCACAATCAGGGGGGAAGACATGGTTGCACTTTGGTAAAACACTCTTCTCTGCCTTGAACATATCTAACTTAACACCAAAAATGCGGACACAAATCTTGCTACAGAGATACAAGGGATGTCTGGCATGTAGCTCAACAGCCCCATACTGTTTCTGCATCTCCCACAAAACATTGCTGGCTACACAGTCAAATTCCTTCAAAACACATGTAGAAGGAATTGACAAACTCACAATCCTTTCAAAATATATGTGAGAGCAAAGAGATGATCCACTGATCCACAGCTAGGTTAGAATCAACATTGCTCACCTTGAATCAAACTCTCAACTATTGAAAGGACTCTTACTTTTAACACCACAGAATGGGGTTTCCAGGAAGACTGCGGAGAATGAGTCTTGTAAAATCTGAATACATCCACTAATCTTAATTTTTTAATATGGACACCACCACCCCACTTTGTCAGGTCAGAGAGAACATTTTCACCTTCCTTGGAACATTGAAAATGCACATTGATTATGACAGTCTAACAATATCTAGAGTCTTCAACCTTTCAGCCATATTTCATTCAGTCTCACAACCTTCCCATTATGGAGGTATTTAATCACAGCATTGATCTTATTTATGGAAATTGACCCAGTCTTACAGTTACTTTGGTTTGCCTTCTCAGAGGATGGCGTGCCCACTGGATTCAAGAGTTATGTGACATGTTCCTGCTAACTTGAGACAATGTCTCCTGTTGAAGTCTGCATGTTTCCATTGTTGCTGAAAACAGCCTGTGTTATATCCAGCCATCTGTCTGATTTACTGAATGGTTTACCTAAACTTCTTTGAGGCTACCTGAATGTTGTTCTTCATGGCCTTCCCAAACTTGTTCTACACCTGAACCTTGACTTCAGTGTCTTTCACAGCTATTACATTCCTGGTCTGTTGAAACAAATCAGTATATCTCGAGATATCCCCCAGCAGCATCATGCAAAAAACTCTTTCTTATTTGACTGCTTCCATCACCAATGTTGCCTACCAGTGGGTCCTAATGTTTCTACCATCACAAACACGGACCACCCTTTGGTGTCAACCACTTGACACCACCTCAGATACTGAGAAGTTGAACAGGGTCCAATCAAATTCAGTGTCTCTGACCACCACCAGGATAAGGGACAGTTGTTGTGGAGAAGAAAGTTAAAATCTTCTTTCATAGAAGCAGATTCTATTTAATGCTAGGACACACTGACTACACATTTGGGTTTCATGTGTCTATCAAGAAGCTGTTGTGTCTGTCTGATTAACTAGGCATCAAGTGGATGTCTGTTGAAAACTCAGCACTGCTCTCCAGCTGAGTGACTGATGACACAGTTGCACAATCAAATGTGCCCCAGAGTGATAACACAGCATATTTTGTCCCTCAGGTAAGAGTGGATTACTCCCTACAGATGTGGAAGAGCAGCTGCCTTAAGTGGAGGTCTTGATCAGGAGTGAGGGTTTAGGGAATCAGGAGATGGACCATTGAATGAGTGTATCAGTAGCAGTACTGCTGACATACTACTTGTTATGCTGGTGAACCAGTTCCTGAGTTCTAGGCTGAAAATCTCAATTGGGTGGTCAGTGTATGACCCATTCTCACTTCTGGTTGTCATGGATAGTGTCAGAAAGAATGGCAATGCAGATATAAACAGCAAAAATAAGGTTTATTTTCAGGTTTGATATGCTCACACACCACTCTAAAACATGGAGCTCAAAAATCCAGGAGGAGCTCAGAGAAGAGCCACTCATCATCAGGATTAAAAGGAGCTAGCTGAGGTGCTTTGGGCAACTAGTGAAGATGCCTTCTACTTACCTCCATTTGAAGGCATGCCAGGCACAGCCTAGTGGGAGGAAGCCTTGAACAATCCCACAATATGCTAGAAATATTGTATCTCTCAACTGACTTTGGAAAGCTGGGAGATTCCATAGGATGAGCTGAAGAATTACAAGGGATAGAGAAGGCTGGTCTGTCTTGCTCAACTTGCTACATAAGTAGCCCTCATCAGGGATGTGATTTCAAACATTGGATAGATGGATAGATGGAAGGATGGATGGCTGGATGAACAGATGGATAGATGGATGCACTGATGTATGGAAGGATGGATGTATAGCCTTTAAATATGAACTGTATGACATAGGGTAGTGAGCCATGAGACGATTGCACAGAAACAAATTACTGGAATGTTTGATAATGAACTATGTACAGTCTTGAAACTTGAGAGTCTTCTTTACCAGTGTACCATGGCAAGCACAGTAGTTATTGTCTTGAGCTTATTGTCATTGTTACTAGTAGATTTCATTAAGCCTTTTAATAACTTAATATTCAGCAAGCAGTGGAAGGCATAGGCACAAGTTACATAAGCCAATTAAGTGACATCTTCACTGTACATACTAACACTTAAGATGTTCTTTTGTACATGTTTTGGCAATTTCAATAAGTGTTTACTATTGCTTCCATGTAGCAGTATATCATGCCCTTTTACAATCAATGATCTTACATGTATGTTTTGAGTTACTGCAATGGATTGTGTTTGTGATTCATCTAGTGGATTGTAAATAGTATTTGTTTCAAATAGTAGTCAACTCAAAGTAGAAAACAGAAGTTGTTTGGATGAAAGAAATCAACACTTTGTTTTAGCTATGACAGTGTTAGAATTTCACATAAGATGAACTCCTCTTTCTGGTTTTGATTCATTGACATGACACAGAGACTTCAATTTTGCAACTCTGTTCAATTTGCATGGATATACTTGGCCAATACACTATTGGTAGCATTTATAAAATTGCTTATATGACAATATAAGTATCAGGTAGCACAGAATAAACAGCACAATGTGGCCTAAATCTGATTTACTATGTAGTAGGGACCAATGAAATGTGATGTGATCCAAACATTGCAGCTGCAGTCACATTACCTCATAAGCCAGGTAACATCAGTGGCATAGCAATGGCCTAAAACTAAATGGTAAAAAATGTATAATAGCCTCTTGTGGCAAGCAAGGCACCCCCTCTAATTATCACATCAACAATGCAGGCAATTGCAGATTAAGTGTACCTTGGACTGTTTTCAAACCATGAGCCCCTTGCACACATTTTTAGGAAAATGTATAAATGCACTTGCTCTTTCATACACTTTCCTGATATTCTTGAATATTTTTTTTCTTGTAAACAGTAAAACAAAATGCATGAACCAATAAATGACAAAAGTACCTATTTCAGAACCTTCCACCACAAAAGGCCACTCAAATTGTTGTCATTATAATCCACCAATATTTGCACTCCACAATTACAGCCACTTTATTAACTGGGTACACATCACCTGTCTGATTATGATACAAATGCTCACAGTAAAGTATTCCAGTTTCCTTTACACAAATGCACACTAGTCCTATAAAGACAGACTAATGACTTTTTAGCTTTATCAACTTAGCAGGGTCAGTCATTTTTATTCACAGATGTCCCTCAGTCCCAGCAATTATAGCTACATTGTTGACTACAACCTTCTCAGATATTTGTGTCAGAAAAGCAATAACAATAATAATGATCAGTCACATATTTCAAATTTGTTTCACTGAAATATACAACAAAGTATTTAAACATAATGCACACACACACACACACACACACACACACACACACACACACACACACACACACACACACACACACACACACACACACAGTTGCACACCAGTCTTGCAAATCTAGAATAAAGAACGCTCAGTTGATAACAGCATAATTTATTTTCATCCACAGATTACCCCTCCACCCCCACCAGCTGTTGTTATGTAAACTTTGTTGATTGTGTGCACCCCTTATTGTTATGAACAAATACATCAATGTCATTTATTGGTAACTTTGGATGAACTGTATAAAGATCACTTGTGCCATACCAGAAGATCTAGCCACATGTATCACAATTTAAATTCAACAGTATTTATGACAGCAACAGCATAAGAAATATTTTTCTCTTGATAACATTTGTAAGTCATTGTGCACAATGTCTGCACGTCAATCATATGAATAATATTACATTAAAAACAACTATTACTAATGCAGATATTGCTGTTGACAAATAACTTTGTGTTTCAGTGATTCATGTACAAATGCAATGCCTACTGCTCTAGAAGAATAAATTGCCTATGTTGCATTAAAATATTGGTGCATTTGATGATAGTACAATAACATTCCCTGAACTAGATCAGCTATGCAAAAGGGAATGGCTGGCTAACAATAAGAGGTTCATGGATCATGGTTATGAAGCATGCAGTTCAGGAGGCCATTTCTGAGCATAGTCCAATTTCCTAATTGCTAAAAAGCACTGTCTGGTTAAGTGAGTTGCTCAACATCACACAACAGGGAAATGAAGTTGAAAATATTCAAACCCTGCAACCTTGTCAAAGGAAACTACTCATTAACAAGCCAGAGCTTTATTCATCCTTACTAACTGCAGTTTTTAATTAACTGAATAAATGCTTTACAATCTGCTCTTGTAGAGGAGATCAGAGCATGGTAATATACAACAATGACTATAAAATGGATGGTGAAGATTAATTGTTTCTGATCTACACTAAATAATATAGATTATATGACCTACTAAATGTGAACTCCTTTGCAGTTGTTGCGATCTGTAAAGATGGCACTTCAAAAATATATTACAAAAATTAAACCTGTTTAGATTACTAAAATACAACAATATATACTATATTACAGAATCCAGGCATGTTAATGAATTAATTCATTCTTTAGTGCAAAAAATTGCAATTTATTTATTTTTTTTGGGAGGGGTGAATGGCTTATATGCCTGCAGGACACCTATATTGCATTTTTTATCTCCTTCCATCTTCTTTGTTATCATGAATAGCTATCTCCCTGACATCAATCAGTACAGTTCTGACCTACTGATTGATGGCTGATAATGCCATTTTGTTGCAGCATACACCTCCAAAATCAACAGAGGTGGATAATCCACATATGGGATCCTATGCAGGTTAAAGAATAAGGCCTCCACCAGCCATTCCAGTAACATATTACTTGCCTGTCTCTCCCCAGTTACCATACGCACTCTTCAAAC
>NC_056726.1:917431465-917498965 GCF_019279795.1 Protopterus annectens
AGGATTCATTTATTGAACTTGTTTTCTAGATGTTGATTCACAATTTTTCACATTTGCAAAATGTTTTGAAGGTAACTATGTGTTGGGAAGTAAGTACTAACATTGTACCAAGGTTTACAATTTAGCTTAATTAGTTCCAATTTCTTACAAGTGTTTGGATTTGCCATGGGTTTGTCACTCATGCAAAACTGTGTTGAAACATGGCGCAAGCATAAATGCTACTGGTGATTAATAAGTGAACATACCACTGACTTCAACTTAGTTTTAAAATGATAATTCATGAGCAACATATAGTTCATTTTTACAGATACTGCTTAAGAGTTAGTGATCATTATTCTACTAAATGCAATGGCATATGATTTGAAAATTTGGCATGTGAAACATTTCTTTTAATTTTCTTTTAGTTTTTATTATGTTGAATACATACGCCTATGCAGGCATTGTCCATTTTTCATGCTTATATATTTCTTGTGGTTGTCTAATGATTTTTTTATTAGACATGTAAGGATATTTAATTGCAGTGTTTAATGTAGTCCAATCAGTTTTTTTTTAATCGTTCATATCTTCATGGAATGGAGATACAACAGCTATATATGCATCTAAAAAATCAAAGTGCAATACATCTATTTACATGCATATTTAGCTACATTTTGTAAAGATGGGAAATGTTTAAAAAAATACCCAGTCATTGTAAGGGTTTGCTAACCACTAACTCTTTCTGAACACCCCATGTTATCTTAACTGCATTTGCACTTGTTTTTTATGCTTATATATCGATGCGTGCATTTACTTAGCCACTTGCTTCTTATTGCATTTATAGATGAATGCTGAATTTCTTATGTTTATGTACTTATTAAATAACACTTTTTTGCAGTACATACATTGCATACTTATTTTTAAAGAAATACTGCATGTCAGTTTTATGAAGATGAGTATGATTTTCAATCTTTAAATAATATATATCCTACAATAATCTCACTTGCTCTCTCTCTCTCTCTCTCTATATATATATATATAAAATCAAGTTTTCAAAAACTCAAACTCCATATGGTCGAGAACATATGATTGAGTTTTTCAAAACTAGAAGCTTTTGACTGGAGATCGCGGTACAGCGAAGATTGGGAAATTTACCCTTTTCCTCAATGTAGTGTGATGTCAGAGTTGGTATATATAATTTGTTGGGCATGTGCGGCTATAAGGAGGTTGGCCACCTGCAAAAATGTAAAAAAGTTAGATTTTTATGTTTTGTTTTTTTTTTTTAATGTTCAAGTTTTTGGAAACATGATCATAAGGTCTCTTCAATAATTTTTTTAGTTTCTGAAAAGTTGATTATCTGACATAGAACCATATATAGATAGATAGATATAGATAGATAGATTGATACTAAATATATTTTATAAATAGAGATATGAGCTCTAAGTCATGCACCACTGTTATCAATTAGATAATGGCATAGGACTAACAGATCCCATATCAGAAACCCTGTCGCCAAAATATGTATGTATGTATATAAGAGGCAGAATAGCCAATAAAAGATTGTTGCAGATGCACACTACTGTCTTTGGTTTTGACTCACCCAAATAAAATGTAATAGTTTCATCTCTAGAACAGCATTATAATCACTTACTCCCTATGATTTCAACTAACTCATTCTGAGTCCACTGTTTTTCAGTGCCAACTTCCCAACAGTAATGGAAATTTTTCATGTACATACATACTCATAATACCTCCAAGGAAGGGCTATTGATTCATTTCTAGTCACAGTGCATCTTGTCTCTATTCACACCATGCTGCTGCCTATCATAATGATTATCAGATACAAAAACCTTAGTTACTGATCACTCTGCATGAATTAACCAACTTTGTTGTAAAATAATGAGAATCAGAAAAATAGCTGCCACCAAATGCAAGTCCCCAGGACCAAAAAACAAATATAGTCCAAATGTAAACAAACCAAAGAAGGACCACGACCAGGCTGCAGATTCTAGTTTCAAAGTAATTTATTCCAGAACAGACGACATCCAAACACAAAACAACACTAGCGCTTTCATAGGTGTGTACCCCCACTTCGTCAGGTGTAACAATGTTTCATTTAAACATAATTTTATACTCTAGAAGTGCTGCAAAACAGCCAGTGACTGGTCACATGATATTTTTACTGAAAGCCACATAAACATATTTCCTTAAAAAAGTGGTAACAATATAAAGGTATACATAATAATGTATTGAAAATGCATTAGAATTTATTAAAAATGATATGTATTAAAAAAGGCATATATTAAAAACTAATACTTAAAATGTAAACACATATGAAAAATTTTTTCATCGAAAAAGTGGTCTCTTCTTTAAAATAGGCTTCAGAGGTATATGGTCATTTAAACCATGCCCACAGTCTGCTTTCAGTCTAACAATCCATTTGCCTTCTAAGGCCTCAGATTTATTGCGGACATCATCACCTCTGATATTCTCATTAACCCTTCCTATCACAATAAACTTAAAAATATGTCCATCATCATTGTCACTGACATGCTTAGAAAGTGCACTAACTTTATCCCTTCTATTAATATGATATAAATGTTCTCTGATTCGATTTTTACGTGCCCTATCAGTTTTCCCAACATAGAATTTAAAACATTTCAAGCAATGTGCAAGATATACCACGTTTAGTATTTCATGTAGCAGAAATTTTAAAAGTGTATCCCCTTTTTTCATCTGGGTGCATAAATTTAGTACTAGTGTTCAAGTAACTACAATAATTACACAGTCCACGCATAGTTAACCCTTCATACTCTGTCTCTCAAGTCTGCTTCCCTTCCATTGAGCCTAGTGAGTATAGAAAAGTTTCTTATGACTTATTCTAACGTTGAAGTTAGGAAAATTTTATTTGTAAAGGCTTTACTTGAAATTGTCCTATGCTGTAATGTTTTTGTATTTGGAAAAAACTTTTACTGGTAGAGCAATGGCGTAGCTATGGGCACCTCGTGTGCCAATAGCTACGCCAATGCTGTTATGGTGGTTTGGGAAGATGAATATTTGTTAAAAGGTCCTTATAGTTAATATATTTCATTTTTTAAAAAATTTGTGGACAACCTTTTTATTTTATGGAATGGAACCAAGCAACAGTTATCTGAATGTGTGCGCTATGTTAATAGTAGTACCGCATTTTTAAAATTCACTTCCATAAATTCGATAGATGAAATCAACGTCCTGGATGTAGCGATATTGAGGGATAACACCAACAGGCTGTACACAAAACAATACAAGAAAGCATGCCATGTGAATACTTTGTTGTCACATGACAGCATGCATCCTCAGCACATTTTTAAGAATGTTGTAAGAAATCAAGCTTTTAAAGCTTCTAGGCTCAATGGAAGGGAAGCATATTTTATAGATTGCACTGACAATGTTATTAAAAGTTTAATAGAGAGAGGTTATGATGAGAAGATGGTAAATAATAATGTACAGGAAGTGGCCAAACTTAGAGATTCAGCATCAAAACCTTATTTCTCAGACAGAAGTGCTTCTAGTAACATTAAAAATACTAATACTATAAGGAAACTTCAGATACCCCTATACTACTCATTTGATGTATATAAATATATGGGCATAAAGAAAAATTGGGGTATTTTAACCTCATGCAAAGACATTAGTAATGTTATTGACCATGAACCTAGGTTTCTGTTTAAAAATAAGCTGTCCCTTAAAAGGAAGCTATGTTTTCCAAGGAATGAATTTAAAGCTTTACAGTATGAAGGTTTAACTATGTGTGGACGGTGTAATTATTGTAGTTACTTGAACACTAGTACTAAATTTATGCACCCAGATGAAAACATGGGATACACTTTTAAAATTTCTGCTACATGTAATACTAAATGTGGTATATCTTGCACATTGCTTGAAATGTTTTAAATTCTATGTTAGGAAAACTGCTAGGGCCCTTAAAGATCAAATCAGAGAACATTTATATCATATTAATAGAAGGGATAAAGTTAGTGCCCTTTCTAAGCATGTCAGTGACAATGATGATGAGAATATCAGAGGTGGTGATGTCCGCAATAAAACTGAGGCCTTAGAAACCAAATGGATTATTAGACTGAAAGCAAACTGTGGGCATGGTTTAAATGACCATATACCTCTGAAGCCTATTTTAAAGAAGAGACGACCACTTTTTCGATGAAAACGTTTTACATATGTGTTTACATTTTAAGTATTAGTTTTTAATAAATGCATTTTTAATATATATATATATATATATATATATATATATATATATATATATTTTAATACTTTTAATAAAGTCTCATGTGCATTTTCAATACATTATTATGTATGCTTTTATATTTTTACCACTTTTTTAAGGAAATGTGTTTATGTGGCTTTAAGGAAAAATATCATGTGTCCAGTCACTGGCTGTTTTGCTGCACTTCTAGAGTATAAAATGATGCTTAAATGAAACATTGTTACACTTGATGAAGTGGGGTACACACCTATGAAAGAGCTAGTGTTGTTTTGTGTTTGGATGCCGTCTGTTCTGGAATAAATTACTTTGAAACTGGAATCTGCAGCCTGCTCCTGGTCCTTCTTTGGTTTGTTTACACTTGTAAAATAGGTGATGACCAAACAGCCTCTCCCTCTTCAAAGCAGCAGGTAGCAACAGTCACACCAATGCTGTGATGTTACCTGACACTAGAAAAATAGGACCACAGCCACAATCTTTGACAACTTAACAAATGAATACCTCTTACTTTAAAAAAGCATCTGATTACACAGAGAAAACAGTATTTTAGTTGCTCAAGGAAAGGAAAATAAAGATTTCCATGTGTGATAGTTTAATTACAGAAAAACTCTAACTGCACCTGTATTTGCTGTTTCCAAGTACAAATGGTTGATGACTGAAACCTCAGGATGTAAACATGAAGAAAGTCTATTATTCATGGGTCTTGATAAAGCTTTCTCTGCCTGTTAGTATTTCCAGTGGTCAGCTAATAGTCCAAGAAAAACAAACAAGAAAGAACAGCAGCAACTGTGTTGAAGTATGTTCCTTGGTAGGTAGACATTTAGGTCTGATGCATTTCACTCCCCATAGGTTAGTGATATTTCAAGCAATTCATCTTTCCTTTTGAAAACAAGCTGCTCCATGATGCTCACACACACACATGCAAATGCATGCATATTAGCAGGTTGAATAAGAATTTTTTTTATTTTTAATTTGAGTAAGACCTCCCTGGAGGAAAGCTTAAGAGTATTACTATCCTTGCTGTTTTTCTATAAGTTATTACCGGCTGTACATAACTGTTGGCTAATATTTTGGTTGTCTTCGTTTTGATTTAATGTGACATGTACATCTTTATGCAAAATTCAATTAAAAAACTTTGAAAAGAATATGACAGCTTTAATTATGTAGACAGCTCTCATCTGCACTTGCAGAGTATCTTCTTCACAGAGCACAGTACAGACTATGAAATATCAGAGTTTAAAGGCCACAGTTCAGCATTTCAGTGTAGGCCATTTATAATGGCACTTAGCGTAATTTCAAAATTACCTCAGCTGAAAGATGAATAGTTAAATTATTAGAGGATTAATACAGCAAAAAGGTAAAGCACAGCCATAATAACTTCATTCTGACTTCTTGTCAGGGAAAAGTCAGAAGTCAAGTGTTTTTTATCGTTTGGAATATTACAAATGACAGCAGAATATAATTTAGTGGCAGTTAGTTTTGCTGCAGACTTCTGTAGTATAATAGATCCCTTCACATGTAATTAGTGGGGCGACAAAGATATTTGGAGCTCCTCATTACACTCTTTCCTGCTTAGCACTACAGACATGCTAATTAACTCCACAAACATCTCTGCCTTGCAGATTTGTGTAACTCTTCAGCTGTTTACTTTATTAACATATCTGCAGATAGTGAATAGGAGCACAGGCAGTAAAGTGTTATCCGCTAATTTAGCTTCTGACTTGAAACAGGTGACCTGGACCATCACCTTTTTGCAAAAGAACTGCTCTTGTTTTGAAATGTTACAGTATGTATAACTAATGAATGCAAAAGAGATACTATTTTTTTCTTCTACTTTCAAGTTTAAATATCTTTTTAGAATAATATTTTAGAATAATATTTCTCTGATTTAGTGTACAGAATGCTGTTACTATTTTTCAGCTTTCTATTCTAATTATTTTCAGAGAATGCTGCCTTCAGAATACCAATGATTATGCACTGTCTGCTGCTAATGAATTATTCTTTTCCAGACTTAATGCATCAACGAACATGATACCTGAAATTCATTTCTGAAAGGATTTACAGGACAGAGAATTTCACATGGCACACACACACACACACACACACACACACACACACACACACACACACACACACACACACAGACACACACACACACACACAGGCACAAACATGCACACACTCATGAATACACATGCAAGTTGATGCATGCACACATACACACGTGCACACGTACTTGTGTGCAGTCATGCACACACACACAGACACAAACACATGCACACATACACACAAGCACATGCATGCACGCACATCCTGCAGAACTTCCATCCATTCACTGCATATGTTAATTACAGTCATTGTCTATAATTCTAATGCGGGCATTGCTAACCTATACTACAAATGCCAAGCATGGCACATGGAATAATTTTCAATGGCACGCTGAGTGAATTGAAAATTCAGGTTTGCCAGATGTCCCTGACACTACCAAAAGGTTGCCGACCCCTGTACTAATGTGACTGTCAGTGAATATAGAATAAGAAATGAATTTATTACCTTAGCTAAATTAGTTTGTAATAACGAAATACTTACTATAAAAATGAGAACAAAGAATGTGACTCATCAGTTAATTGCTTGGTAGAAATGACATAATCTATTAGATATATTGTCTTTTGGATTTTCCTGGTTAGGGGTCACCACAGCGGAACTCCAGTCTGCTAATGATTGGCAGTGGATTTTACAGTGCCTAGTTGCCAGCCCAACACCCAACCTTCAAAGAAGGCACACCCATTCACACACGCACGCACCTACTTGCATGTCTTTAAACATCATATGACCATGAGGAGGACATGCAGACTCCACAAAGAAGGTGCTCCATCCGAGAATCGAAAGGGAGAACCTCTTGCTGTGAGGTGACAATGCTAACCGCTGCACCACCATGGCCTTACCCTAATCCATTAGATAAATATTGATTTTTATACATGTACACAATTGTTATGGACTATGTATATAGTTTGTATAAAGTTTTTGTGTCTGTACTATTATTAATTGCTTAAATGTTTATTGTTTTAGAAAATCAAATACATTTTTTTAAGAAAAAAATATAGAATAAGAAATGGATGTGTCTTAAAAAGTTTTGTACTGATATTTAGAGAGCAATAAGAAATATTTTAAAAGAATCTGTTGACGTAACCATGAATGTACACCATAAAGACTAATGAGAAAGATTCATTACATGACTGGATGCCTCTCTGACACTGATATCAATCAACAGATGATTTTTTCAGCTGTCAGACAATCCTTAACTTGTAGAAATGCATTCTTAATCCGTGGCTGTGTATTACTTTCTTTCTTTCTTTCTTTCATTCATTCATTCATTCATTCATTCATTCATTCATTCATTCATTCATTCTTTTATATATTAATTTTGTTGACCAGGTAGCTGGTCTGATACAATGACCATTTTCAACAACAACAACCTGGGGCAGATTGGAAGTTGCAACTTTCAAACACTGAGCTATAGCAAGTAATTCTCACTCACAGACTGCAGATTGAGTAAGAGCACTAGACTCACAGAAATGACTTTACATTGAATTGAGTAGGGTATAAGGTATTAGCTATATAAACTATTAGTAAAAAAGTTAATGCTTATGGAGAGAAGACAGTCTGGTCATACAATAATACATAAATGTGACGGACAATAGTTTAAAGAATCATTTCATAGTTAAAATGGGAAGCCTTATGTATGCTTCCTCATGTCAGATTTGTAGCCATTGTTGAAGCATGAACATGTGTACTCATCTGCAAGAAAAGGAGTAAAGTTCTTTCTGAGTGCTCTAATCCCACTGATACTTTCTGATACTTTTGGGTACTACGTTCAACAGCTGTAGCCACAAGCTTTGAAATATGTTTTAGTAACTTGTGACCTAGTTAGGAAAATTGCACCATCTACAGATGAATTCAGTGGTAAGTCAGATCTTTGTCCTGGAGTTTGCCTCCTTTAGAGGGCAGTAGGAGCAATTTAACAATATTTAAGTGAAGTAATTCAGCATCAAATTTACCCTGGCAATTTTTGGTAATCATTAAGTTTGCAGACCACCCATAAAGATGAGCAATCAGCTCATTCCCTTTGGTTCTTCTCTGCCACCTGAAATAAATGGCACTCCACAAACTTTGCAGTGTGATTATGTCACTAAAGCCTTGTTCTTTCTCTGGTTAAAAATTATTCAGACTTTCTCTTTTGGACAGTATATAGAGTTTCTGATATGGTTCATAATAAATGAAGTTTCCTAAGAAAAGTACAAAGAAATGTTCTTGTGATCAAATTCCTTCTAAAGACATTCATCTTCAGAATCATTTTATTTTTTTGTGTAGGTAAAGAGCATAGTTTAACATTTTTGTTCAGTGCGATTTGTTTATTAAAATATACTCTGGCAAAGAGGGCTAAACATTCATTAGCATGTCTTAAACATAAAACATTACAACATATCACTGCTACTGCTTCCTCTCCATTTCTAAAAAGTATAGAAAAGTATACGTCAAATAAAAACATAGGGCATATGAAAAATGAAAGCATTAAGAAATTTAACCTAAGCAGTAACAAGAGGCAGCTAAAAGGCAGGCAATGGGTACTTCTGTATCACAAACTTCACAAAATAGTAAAACTATATATATTGACCTCTCTCATGTGATTGAAAATAAAACAGACCAAAACTGCTATCTTACTTCTTAGCTCTGTCTTCATGGTAAGATAAAATATGCATTACTACTCAATACCACATATAAATTAGAACCCAAAGGCCATTAACTTCTTAAAGACACAAACGTATTTATATGGTCTTTTGAAATAATACATTACATGTTGAATGACAGAACCTATTTTCATGTAACATTTATAGGTTCATAGACTCATGGGTTCTTACTCGGCTACTGAAGATCTTTAAAATCCTTGCTTTGTATTCCAATGGTAATTATTAACCCTTATATTTTGCAATACAGATATTCAAAGATGGGATGAACAAGTATAAGTTGGATTAATTACATTACCCCTATCCATAAAGCAGGAGTAAATTTCTGGTACCCATTCATGAACAGAGTAAGAAATACTCTGCTTTATGCGGTGCAGAAAATGGTTCCATAGAAGCTGTACTCTGTAATATACATATAACCCTCCAGCATGTTTTGTTAAATTTTGCAAAAGAGATTGAGGTCCTCTGAGTGGGTATTTATCATACTATTGGATTTTGAAATGTGTAACAGGTCTGACAGACTAGGATTCTAAATATGAGGAAGAAGTCATCTTTCAATTGCCTGTACAATACAGAGAAAAGAGACAAGGCTTTGAGTCAATCTGGATATTTCTTTTTGATTTAAACCATTGATTTTTTTTTTTAGTGAGAAAGTGCTGTGGTCATTCCAATTGAGACAACTGTTTGTTAAGGTACATACCATAAGGGACATCAATGATTGGCCTAAAGAGTGCAGAGTATAATGAAACAATTATGTCGCTGTATCTGGACTCCATGCCCTTAGAAATATGCTGTGTGATGAAAAATAACTTCCTTACAATAGTGCTTAAGTGGTGATCAAAGGACAGTTCATTGCTGACATAGGTCTCCGAGTACAAGATCACATTTCCTGAAGGTTTTGCCAGTGTGGTAGCTACAAGGGGAGTCATGCTTGCTGAAGGATATTATTGCACATTTCTTGGCATTTAGTTTTAGTCCATGGTTTGGACACCTCCCATTTGTTTGAGACAGGCCTTCTTGTAGGAGCTTGGTGTCCTCTGGAGAGTTTGTAACAGCTCCTAGTAGGCAGATTTGCAGACTTCATCAGCCACAAACACTTAACATCAGATTGGAGCTCCAAGATGTAAATGCCAAAGAAGAGTGGCCCAAGGACTGACCCTGGGCCATTTCATGTTGATTACGGTGGTGTTCTTGGATGGTGCAGTGGTGTAGCAGTAGCATTATCACCTCACAGCAAGAGGTTCGATTCTCGGCTGTGGTGCCTTCTGTGTGGAGTCTGCATGTCCTCCATGCATTTGTGTGAGTTTCCTCTGGGTGCTCTGGTTTCCTCCACAATTCAAAGACATGTGCCTGGAGTGTTTCTCCCCAGGCCTCTGCTGAAAATTGACTTCATTCCAAGTCAGAGACTCTCCTGGTAAACAAATGTTAAATAAATACATTTCACATGTGACAGGTCTTTTGGAAGAAATAGAGCCATCTGCCCTTGTTTCCTGGTTTCTATTTGTGAGCCAGTTTGCTATCCAGTGAGTTACTTAGGTGTTAACATTTAACTGGGAGAGATAATGTATGATGCCTGAGTATAATGTGATCTTTAATTTATTTGTAAGGTTCAGATATGCACTATGAGCTCATTTGCCCATATCTTTTACCTCAGTGACGTTACTGAAGAAGTTGACTAGATTAAGCAGGCAGGACATGCCTCTGACAAATCCAGACTAGGTTGTATCAGGAGTCTGTAGGCTACCTATATCCCTATTTATTAGTTCTGTAATGATCGTTTCAATAGCTTTACAGACGAGTTTGGTCAGGCTTATGGGTCTATCATTACCCAGGTCCACTGAAGCCCTACCTTTGTGCAAGGGAAGGACTGTTGCTGTCTTCTATTTATCCAGCTCTAAGCCTGTTTTGAGGCTAGTATTGAATAGCCTGTGTAAGGTGTGTGCCAAATCATGTTTCAAGCTAACTAGTAGGCAGGCTGGTATGTTATTCAGCCTCATAAATGTAGGGTTATATACCTTAGTGGTGTGCTGTAGATGCTATTTGTTATAAGAACATTGGAGGGGAGGGGGTGAATTAGAGCTGAATCTGTATGCTAGTAGATAGGCTGTGTCCTCTGGGTCTTAGTATATGATATGATTTAGTGTTAACTCTGCATGGTACTGAACACTGTTTTGAGATTTCTAACTTAGTTAAAGAAGGTTTTGTGGTTATCTTTTGCCTGGGTGTCTATTTTACCTTATAGCTGTCTTTCATTGACTTGATCAGGATCTAGAGTTCCTTGTTTAGTCTAGCAACAGCATTTATGTTTTCTGGGAGTTGGATGCATTTTTGCCTACAATTAGTTTTTCTTTTCTTTTATTTTGTTTATATTAGGATTTCACAATAATGAGTTATTTTTTAATTTGGTATTAGATTTGTTCCTGATGGGGGACTGATGCATCTATGTAACTACTTTCATGCGAGTATAATTTGGCACTAAAGGATCCCACATAGGCAGTAAGATCATTGAGGTGGAAGGGGCTTTCGAATTTAGCCAAATCATCACTCAGTTTTAGTATGTTAGCCTTTGCATAATCTTAGTATACTGAGTTACTGGAGGATGCTTCAGGCTTCAGTCTTAAAGTGAATATGACTGATTTGTGGTCAGATTTGACTAGGGGATAGAGTTGGTGGAGAGCAGAGATGCCCCATATTGGAAGGACCAAGTCCAGGATTTTATCGCCCTTGGTTGATCCAGAGAGTCAACAAGTTTATGTAGGGATAGTTGAAGTCTCCTGGGAAAATGGTATATGATTTAATACAAAGGGACTCTGTACTGGCTAGATAGAAGGTATGGATCTAAGCAGACCTTAAGAAGGTCCTATAGTAGCTTTGGAGTGATGTTGGATGGAGTTTTGTTTAGAATAAGTTGGATATGGAGGATTTTCAAGTCATTCTCTTGTGTAATGAATTTGGAGTTGAACCTTATTTAAGGGTATAGAGGCACTTTCAACTTTAGTGCCTTCATATCATGCAGTGGGTCTATACAAATTATAGGCATTGAATTCTTGCTCTGATGGAGTGTTTGTGATGACGCATACATCAACTTTCTTTCTGGGTAAGTAGTGCTTGTAGAGTTTGGAGTTTTTTGTTAGAGCTCCTAATGTTCAGCAACAACACTCTAATGTTATCTTGGATTCTGTTTACTTCTGTTGAAAGCTTTTGAAAACTGATATTGCTGAAGAGGTCCTATGTGGGTGGACAAGGTTTTAGTCAATATACAGAAGCCTTGGTGGGGAGAGGTGAAGGTCATTCCTGGTAAAGCAGTTAAGACTGTCTAAATATCCTCCCAGGTCGATATATATATTATACCCTCTTTGAATGACAGTAGAAGCTAAGCCAATTGTTGAAGCCAATTATCTTTTGTTCATATTCCAGCATCATTCTTGGTGATGGTAAAATTATACTGAAGGCTGTGTTCATACCTGTCTTGGACACATATTCCAAGAGCTCCATCACGATTCTCTTCATACCAAGTCATTTACACCCACAACACTATGGCTGTATTGTATGTGCACTTGCAGTACAAGGATGTGAGCGACTGTGTGATGTGATGAATCCCGACATCTAATAAACAACTGACTGCGACCCTCTCCTTGCACAGCCTGGTGAGTGGTGTATTGATGTGTATCCCTATGGATTCAACTATAACTAGAATATTGGATTGTGTCAAGGGTTGCCTTATGGGCTTTTGACTTGAAACAATGGGACTCTTAAATGTATGTTCCATGGTGAGTGCTGCCTTCATTGTATGTTTGTAAGGTTGCTGAACGCACTTGTTTCTTATGTTACATTGATGAGGTCTTTGTGGTTTATGTAAGCTGCTTTTAAGACCCTCAGCACATGTAGATCCATATGCCTGGTCTGACCGTGTGACTGGTTTAGTGTGGTTTTGTGTGGTACTGACACCTTGGTTGTTTTTTTCTAATGGTTACATGTGAAAGTTTTCTGCCTCCATTACTATTACATAACTATATTTCTCATACATTGTATTAGTTTGTTTAAGTTGTAGGTGGTTTTCAGTAAACATTAGACAATTGCTGCTGTCTAAAGATGACCACTTCAAACAGGCTGGCAAATCTATGGTTCTAGTTTGTTAATGTGGGTTGAATTGACACTGACATGTAAGAGGTTAGGAGTCAATTAACTGAAGTGCTATCTATTGAAAGTGAACAATCAAGGTCTGCACATGAAGAGTAACATGCTTTTTCATGCAAAATAGGGGATCTTTGTGCAATTGCTGATTATTAGGTACACTAAGGATTTGTGGAGTATGTTATCTAGAGGAAGTTAAGGTTTTAATTGTCTTTGTCTATACAATGCACCATTAAATGCAACTGTGTGATGAGCAGCACCACACAGAGATAACTCTTGTTTTCATTGTATTATTTATATTACATACTGCCATTGTACCTTCAAATTTATGCCCCTTGGTGTCATTGTACCGTATATTATAATCTAATTTATTTAATAGCGTCTAAAACCATGACCACTGGTTAACTTTAATGAAGCTATTGCTAAAAGCCTGGAATAATCAAGATTACCCACCATGTTCAAATAATGTACGTGTAGCTACTGTACTTAACATAATTTTATTTATCATGTCTCTAGTATGCTCTTGTATTCTTATCTTTGCCTTATGTTTAGTTTGTCCTATGTACCATTTAGCTGGATTGCATGTACATTCAATAGCATGTACAACACTACTGCTTTTACAAGAATATCCATTGTTCAGCTTAACATTTTTTCCATTTGTTTTAAATATGAGTTTTCAAAACCTAATTGCACACATTGCAATCTGCACAATTGTGCATACATACATGTATATGCACAGCTATCTTTGATAATATTTACTTTTATAAAACAAAATGTATCCTATAGTTAAAGGTCTAATAAAAGGAAATACAGGTTTATATGATAATGATTTTCTCAAATTCTGATTTGCTAACACTATTTTCCAGTTCCTTTTTATAATTTGTGAAAACCATGATGAAAATATGCTATATTTAGAAACACAACATATATTCTTATCTGAAGTGACATTTCTTACTTTAATCATACCTTACAAAATGTTCTTTTTTGCTTTAGTAATAGCTTACTGTATATAAATTCTGTTACCCAAGCTAAACTAAATACTTTCAAATATTTATTTCAAATGACTAGGATATGTGGTATTACACTTACTTCTAATATATTCAGCCAATGTAAGAGATGCAATTAAATGTGGTAGATGTGCACTAGTTGCATGTAAAAGCATGTTAGCTGACATTTCTTTCTGAAATAACTTGGTTTTGCATAATGTTACACAAACTGCCATAAATTGTCAAATCCCCAAACTTACAGATTTACTCATAATTTTGCAGATGAATGTCATACTAAATATGTTGCTTAATAACTTTTTAGAAAAGTTTTCTGTACCAACTTTACTTTCCATACACAAAAATAGCAAATATCTCATGTTGCCTCTAATACATGAGATTTAAAGAATCACACAGTGGAAAGTCTAGCCCTGCTAGATTTTTCTTTTGTTTTTTACTGATAGGTTTTTCTGTGTGACATTTTTACTCGTTGTTTTAGTTTGTTGGTTGGGATATTTTGCAAACACCCTAATGGTTATGGATATCAGCTGGGTATGACAACCCTGTGTTTCTAAATGTTAGCCAAACATTCCACTTATGGTATGAGGGTGAAACATGCATGCCCACAGCTAGTGGGGTTTGGCTTTATTGTCATGAATTTCTCCATAGACTTAAAAAGAAAAAAGTCATGGAAATTCAGAATTGCCATATAGCTGACCTCCCCAACCTTTTGTCTCCCACATGACTTGCTGATGATATCCACTATAGATTGACCTGCAGAGATGTGAAAGTCAGACTTGTGTCATGCTGCTTGCATATAGTACTGCATTCTGTAGTCTGTATACTTAGTTAGGGGTTCTTTTCTCACTACAGTCAAGTATGTGTGACAGATATTACGTGACATTAGAGGTATTCTTTTACACCAGCATGCAGGACACTGTTATCACCATATGCTCAACAGACAATGCTGATGTAATCAGCTATATCCGACTATTGCATATACAATCATCCCACCAGGGCAGGATCAGACAGTGGCCTGGAGCCCAGACAGAAGTCACCTTAGGTTCATAGGAGATTACTAGGTAGATGACTGGGGAAAAGTATGTTTTGGACTATGTCTGGTGGAGACAGGGGGGGTGAAGTTTGCCCCAAACTGTCTGGTAACAGGTTGGTGATGTCCTCAGGGTCAGTATGAGTGGTACTGTCCACTACTAGTTCAGCACAAAGCTGGGCCTTCACTTTTAGATTTCTGACATAGCTAAAGAATGTCTCTTGATTATCTTTAGCTAGGCATGCTAATTTAGTTTTGTAGTGGCTTTAGAGGCCTTTTCAAGATAGTTAATTTCCTTGTTCAAGCTGTGGATGGTGTCCTTCCTCTGTTGAGTCAGTTCCCTCTTGTTCTTAGACATTACTTTCTTTCACTTGTTGTATAACCTATGCATGCTTGATGCCCACCAGGGTGGCTTGTTTTCTGTGAGGAACTTGTTTTAATCCATTCATGTTCAGCCGCCTCTACACATTTGTAAAGCTGTTTATACACACCAGTTGTGTACACCACTGTATACTAGTCATTGCTGACAGTGGTAGCAGGGGGTTTCCAACTCTTTATGGTATTGGTTAGGAGCCTATAGTTTGCTTTGGATAAATGTTTCATCCTTTCTGTTCTTGAGGGGGGGTGTCAGGTATGATTGTGAATGTGAATGGGACTGAATTGTGATCTGACCTGTCCAGGGGGGGGACAACACACAGGGATTAATGCAGAGAGAAACACTATTTTGGTCAGTACTAATTCTAGGACATTCAAGCTCCTTGTGAGGGTGCGGACTATCTGTTACACAGCATGTGTTTTAACAAAGTCCAGGAACCTTAGGGTGAGTGTGTTTGTCCACATATATGACTTGAAATCAATGGAAAGGTAGTTGAAATCATGCATGAACAAGGTGTTTGGCTGTCTAGTGAGTGACTCAATTAGGTCCAAGTAGGCAGAGTGGTACCCGTGGTTCGTGGCAGGGTCCTGTAGCTAACAATAATATGGAAGGGGGTTTTACATACAGTCAGTTGAACTTGGAGTAGCTCCACAGAATCATACTCTTTGACCAGTCTTGTGGGGTATTTGCCTTTAATGAGGATGTATACACCTCTGCTTTTGGTTCTTTCATGCCCGTTTTGGTGTGTGAATGTGTAGAAGGCATTGTACCTTTGCAAGGCCAGGGTGCTCTCTGTGGTCATGAACCATGTCTGTGTGACTGCACAGATATGGGCATCTTCCAAGGAAAGGAGTTCTTCCAGTGAGTGCAGTTTCTGATTTATACTCCTTGCATTAAGCAGCATAACCTTCAGTTTGTCTGTAGTGGATTCTTTTTTGTTGGGACTTTAGTTATTCTGACACTGTGTAAAAAGGCCACTATGGGGGAGGTAAGCATCTTCATATAGTACAGTGAGATACATCTCCAGTAATTCACTGCAACATGGACTATGACAGAGTCATAATGGTACTTGTTGTTATAAGACGTGAGTGTGTGAGCGATCCGATGGACCTTGGCACCTGACAGACAGCTGACTGTGACCTTCTCCTTGTCAAGACTGGCAAGAGGGACATCTGTGTGTCTCACTATGGAGTTGCTTATGAGCAAGACATATAATTTTGAGGTGTTTTGCCTGAGGGTCTTATCAGCCGAAACACTGGTATGCATATTATTATATGTAGTAGATTCTGTTTGGTCTGCACTGTGTGCTGTAGGTTTGTGTTTGGGAGGTCTCTGATCTTTAGTTAAGTTTCTAGTGAGTATCTCCATGTACGTGAGTTTATGTGTTGTGAGCTTATGTGCAAGAGGTGAATTGTTTGTGCTGACAACATGTTTGATATCTGGTTTGTTTTTATGTGAGAGAATTGATTCCAAATTCATAGTATAGATACTGGTCTCACATGTTGTATTAGTTTGTTTTAATAGTAACTCATTGTCAGTATACATTAGGCAATTGTTCTATTGTACATCAGACTGCATGGAGAAATGGTGGGAAACTGTCCATCCATTAAGGAAGCTACATACTGTAGTAACTAGTGGGGCATGGGCTAGATGGACCAAGTTTTGGTGTAAGACTAACAAAATGTATCTATTCTATGGAGGGCTGCAGTTACAAAAATGTGTCAATGTTTCACAATGCACAACTGAGCTCCTTTCAAGGCAGCAGTACAAGCTCTGAGCAGCTATGATAAACTGAGTGCAAACACCTCAAAACATAATGCTGAAATACAAGTGAAGTTAAACTGTTTTAAACAAGTAAACAAAGGGAAAAGACAACAGCGAGTCTTACTCCAGCAATCCCCAACTCAGATGGATTCTTGGCTGCACACTTCTGCCAGAAGTGTACAGGGGGGCCTTCATAATGTAAGATGGCTGGTTGTAGTGCTCCAATGATACCAAACAGTCTAGATTCATCAAGTCTGAATCAAACCTATACTATAAAATGCAGAAGTGCTAGAAATCCGAAGTGCAGAAAATTGCAATCCCAACAGAAGAACAAACAGTTTAAATAAAGCAGCAATTCAGTAGAATACTCCCGCAACAGTGTAGACAACAAACCCTTCCTAGTGCAAAATAAGTGGCCTGGAATCCAAGTGCTTAAAGCAGAATTAAGACACTTTCAAAATAACAGACACAATAAGCCTTCAGCCAGCAAATCCCAGCATAGAAGGGTGCAGGCTCTCCTTCCCTACCACAGCAGTCTAGAACACCAACCTTCCTAATGTAAGATAACTGGTTTGGAGGCAAAGTGCTTAAAACATAACAAAGAGACTTAGAACAACAGCAACAATAAGCATTCAATCAGAAATTCCCAGCTCAGATGGGCAAAGGCTACCCTCTCCTCTCACCGGAGTGTAGTCTACAAACCTTCTTAATGTAAGATAACTGGCCTGAAACCCAGGTGCTTAAACCAAAAGTAATAGGCTTAGAATAACAGTTACAATGTAATGCAATACCAGACAGATGACAATGACTTGTCTTTTAATCTACCCACAAACATCATGTCATGGTTAGTAGGCCTTTTGTTATCTTGATGAGAAAGCCCTGTCGTCTGTCCAACTGCTGCAGGGGTCTGGTGAGGTTCCCGCAAAACAGAAAATTATACTGTTTTACTGTTCTGATGAGTTTGACCACAATGTTGTTGTACAATCCTGAGATCTGAATGTGATGGTGTGTTTTATGATGTGCACCATACATATATACTGGAAAACATTAAAAAGAAAGGTTATAAAGTAATGATACACATTGCAGTTCCTGACTTTACTGCCCTTACAAGAGAATACACTAGAGAGTACTGTCATGATGATGCTATCCACTGTATCATTTGGCAAGGCAAATATAACTGGCAGGTACAATTATCAGTTCAACAACACAAATGCAGATATACTAGGCACTAATGTAGCTATTCACCCTGTGCATCAGACACAAAGATTTTGCATCCCTGAATGTAAAAAGAGAGAAAACAGAGATATGGCACAGTTATCAGCACTTGCACAGGGTGCTGGGGGGGGGGTCAGGAGGCCTTAGCTGACACAAAAAGGTCAGTGAGTGTGTGTGAGGGAGACAGGGAAGCAGGCACAGAGTCTGTGTGTGTCTGTAAGGGTCCTCCATGTGAAAGTGATGTGTAACAGTCTGCATGAACACAGCCAAGCTCAATGCTAGTTCTATATCTTGGTATGTTGGAGAGGTGTGAGCTGTGAATGTTAGAGGTGGCAGTTCATCATTGTCACCTCCGACAATGAGAACTGGCTCTGCCAGAAGTTGCACTGGCATCTCCATGCCCAAGGCCAGATGGAGTGCTGCTACCTGAGTTTGACTTGTGTCTGCTGAACATGGTCCCTTCAGGGGAACACCTAGGACCATGACCCCATGGGCTGCCACATCTGGGTTTGGACAGTACACTCACCAATGGATCAGCAGAAGTAGTGCCACTACAGCAGCATGATCAGGAATGGCCATGATGGCTATCAGCAGATGTTGTGACTGACCTATGCCCACGAGGATGCTGTTCCCCTCCCAGCAGATGTTTCATCCCAGACAGTACTCGTTCCAACATGTCATTCATCTGATCTAGGCAATCAGTGATACAATAGAGGCAGTCACGCATGTCAGATTCTGTCACATCCACAACCCTGAGCATTTATCTGGAGCTCCTTTCTGAATGTGCCTGTGCCTCCATGATGGCCCTAAACATACGTTGATTAACACAGGAAGAGACAGCTACAGTAGGTGGAGGAGGGACAGCAGGCCCCCTCTGAGTACCCTTATCAATCCTCATAAGTGACACCTCACCAACACATTGGTTATGGCATAGCTAGATTTGTCACATCCTCTCCCTTTAAAACTCACCACTGCCTTAACCTTAAACAACTAGGATGGCTATAAATACAGAACCATATACTCTGTCAACAGTTACTTATCACCCAAAAGATCCTATACCACCCCAATGACACCCCCATCCTCACTAATCTGATTTCTCCATATAAAAATCTGGCTACACTACGTTCAGCAAATAAACTCCTTGTCTCCTCAATTAAATCTAACAACAAAGCTGGTGATTCACTTTTCTCAAACACTATAGGGAAAAAGCGGAATCAGCTCCCTCCTGAACTATCTACCCTAGTATCTACCTCTCAATTCAAAAAACACATTAAAGAACATCTGAAAACTCAGTGGCTCTGTCCTTGTGATAACCCTGACTGAAACTTTTATTTCCCTCCAGATCATACCCTTCCCCTCTCCCCCATCTTTTGCCTCCTAATCTAGTTACTTCTCTTTTGCTTTCCTCTTAGTAATAGGATAAAATTTAAGGACTTTACTCTTTCTGCCCATACCCTTTTTGTTTCTAATATACTTGCTTATTTAGACTTAGTTTAACTTTTAGCATAATGTCTATAGTCACCACTTTTATAACTATATTTCCTTTTTTCCCTTTTACCAATGTTACCACTGTACGATTAGTTTATATGGCTATGTTTTACATTTTCTTTTTTTTAACATTGTTATTGTTTTTGCTTGGAGCGTTTCTCCCTGGGCCTCTACTGAAAATGGACATATATCCAACTAGACTAGCCCGGTCAACAAATGTAAAATAAATAAATAAAATAAATAAATGGTCAGACTCAACAGGCACTGAAGCTGCAGTAGCTGCACTTTCCTGCTCAGTGTCATCACCCTTCACCCATCCTATATCTATGGGCTCAGTGGACCAGGTAGGCATAGGCCTACTGGATGCCATCATCATCATCATCATCATCATCCCCCCCTGTCCTATTTTTCTACATGGGTTCACCATCCCTCTCAATTCAGTGCCACACTCCTGCCTTCTTCAACACTCATGCCTGACTGTCACAGATCTTCTTTCACACAATCCATCCACCTCTTTGCTGGATGTCCTCGCTTCCTCTTACCTTCTTCCTGTCTGTCCCAAATCTTCTTCACCAGATTGTCTTTTGCTTTTCTGCATATATGTCTGAACCACCATAATCTGTTCTCTTTGATCTTTTCTGGAATTGGAGCTACTTTGGCTTATGCTCTTTTGTCCCCATTCCTTTGTTTGTCACACAGTGTGCATCCTACCACCCTTCTCAGACACTTCATTTCCATCATGTCTAGCTTCTGCATCTGCTCTGCCTTTACTGCCCAGGTTTCTGTACCATACAGTTGTACTGGTCGCACAACTGTCTTGTGCACCTTACATTTCAGCTTCTTTGGCCTTCTTCTGTCATAGACTACACCTGAGACTCTATGCCAGTTGACTGCAGCCCCTCTGATTCTAGCTTTGACACTTCCCTTTTCCTCAACCACCCATCCCAGATACTTTAACCTATTTACCTGTTCCACTATCTTCCCTTCTATTTCAATTCTCAACTTCTTCTGGTTTCCACAATTTGTTGCCATCACCACTGTATTATCTTTGTTTAGTTTCATCCCATGTGCCTTAAGTTTTTCATTTAAAAACATTTACAACATAGTACTCAAACTACTAAAGAGATGGGTTGTCTTAATTGTAAAGGTCTTCATCTCCCATGCACAAGTTACTAGGTTAGATCCTGATCTCTGACCAGTCCCTGTCTGGAGTTTGCATGTTGTCTCTAAAGGGTCCATTTCCCAAAACCAGGCTGAGTTTTTCCATCTCAAAACTCACCAATGAATGGAGCTGTGGGCTGCAACACAGACTCTACATGGTGCCCTATAGGGGCAAGAATTGTACAAACCAACCACTTTGGGCATCTATTGTGGTGCTCAGTATCCTCAAGACAGGAGAACATGGATCACAGACTGTGTAATGTGGCAGGGGCTAGCCACCTGATGGTGTAAAATATGGCTCTAGGTGATTCGGTCATATTGACTGTCACCTACTGGCTGTATCCGGGTAAAAAGAAGGGGTGACTAGATGTCAACATCTATGTCAGATTCAACCTCTGCACCCCATGACTATTCCTCAGTTTTACCACAATCATCCGTGTCTGATGAGACACTGACATCAGGTGGCACAGGGCCCACACTCCCACTGTCATGATCATCTGTGATAAAAAGGGAGAACACAGGCATACATTAATACCTGCACTACTATGGTGCAATGCATGCTAAACAACTAACAGTGCTACTACTGTTACAGACAGTACAGCAATGCACACAACAGGCCTAAAATGACACATATTTCTAGAAATTCTTCTGCAATACTGAAAAAATGTTTATTTGGGTTACCAACTACAGGAGGCCTACATTGCTGGATTCTTGATGGTCCTGAAATAGGTTAAGCAAGAGGTGAGGCCAACATCATCACATTTAACTGTAAGACAGGAGGGACTACATGTACTAATCAGCATGATGTGTTACTTCAACAAGAATGTGTCTGACAACTCCACACTGAGCTTATCACTGTACTAATATTCAATACCCCCCCCAAAAAAAAGTCACATGTGACACAGAAGTAACTTTTATTTCAATTGTTTTACTATACAACAGTATTGAACTGGTCATATAGCAAAGCCTACCTGGAAGCTCTTCCTGGGACTAAGAAGGAGGTGCACCTACATCAATTCCATATCGTGGGCCACTCTGCTGTGGGTTGTCTTGTTGCAGAATTCATTAATTGGGGGTGAGAGCTGGCTCTGCAGCAGGCCCAGCCCTGGTTATCCTCTGGCCTCAGGAAGCAGCAGCTGCATGCTTCCATGCAGATGTGAGCATGCCCGTGGCCCTGTGGCACATCTGCTCATAAGTACAGCCATGGTCACCCACAGCATTTATGTTAGCTATGATTTGGTGCCATATTCTCAGCCTCTCTGGCATATTGGGCTGACCCCTGCCAAGAAGAAAAGCACCATGCTGATGGAGCGCATCCACTATGATTGTGTTTTCTGCCTCACTGAAGGGGGGTCTGGGCCTCAATTACATTTTTGGTCCTAAAACACAACAGAATGATTAAGACAGATAACTGTCACATAACTACACAGTAACTGTAACCAGATAATACAGGTAGGCAGCCAGTAGTACCCACTAGAAAAATATAACACATACGACATATGTGAAATACTAACAACAGGCAGGATGAAAAACAAGGAGAGTAGCAACGGCAACATATCCTTGTATGTGCCACAGCAGTAACTCCACTGTGCCCCCCCAAAAGAACAGTCCATTCTAGTTTGTGACATAACAGTAACTTCTCCCCCCCCCCAACAAAGAACAAGCATTTGAACCATTTTGCTAATAAAAAACATTTGAAATGCTAAACATGCATTCAAAGGACCTGTCTCTGGAACATTTGTACATATGTATCATGCAGCTTACTATTTTCATGTATTGTCAATCATTTGTACCTCTGAAATGCCTTGACAAACATGGCCATGCCATCAGTACACTTCTAACTAGTCCATACAGATAACAGTGTAAAAGGCTTTGCTTCACATTATTCATTAATATATTCCAGCATATGCATTATGTAGGCAAAAAAATGACAGCATACCTGCTGGAGTTCAAAAACTGTAAAGATAGCTTGGGAAATATTTGCTTTGCTGAGCATGTAGCAAGTATCCTCACTATCAGTTGGATAGCTACACATTTGCCTTTTTATAATGGAGTAGATTATTAATGGACTGCGTCTGTCTAGGCTGTGTTTCAGAGATGCTAATTATAGCATAAGCAGCTGAATTTCATGCTAATCAACCAATCTGGTGGAGCTATTCAATAAGTTATAAAGCAAACATTTAGACTCCATGCTGGTTTTTCATGTGGTTTTCAAAAGTAGTGGAGTACAGAAACAGACACAGAAAGTCTACACAGACAGAATATTAGGAGCTGCTATGGCTTAGCTCCATTTGCCTATGCTATAGTCTGCAGGCAATGCTGCTGCTGCTGCTGTCAATAGGCCTAGGCCAAGACAGAGAAGAGTTTTCAGGCCACATTTAACTTATCACAACATACATGACATGGTCATTGTAGGATGCTACAGGGTGGACAGGGATATAATGCAGGAACTCTGTGACCTTGCCAGCCTCAACGCAGAGCCACAACCTTTACCTCTCGATGTATTGGCTGTATACTGCTTGTATCACAGTCAGCCTTCAACTAACATTGTGACAACTGCTGCATTTACAAAAATCCTGAATATGTACTGTACTGTATATTAGTATTATGACATGTCCTTGTATTTCATCACTTGGTACAGTAAGCAACTACAATGGTGGGAGATTTGTACAGAAATTAATGTCAAATGTGGCAGCAGAGAGTGATTTGACTTGTATGTGTCCATTCGCATGTAGTAAGCCTCAGGCCTCAAAAATTCACAGATTGATGCCTCCCCAAAGTAATGATGATCACTGCATGCCCTCACTTTATCACCATATGTTTGAAATGGGAAATCATAACAGACAGAAGTTTGAAAGAAATGAGACACATAGCAGCTTCCGGCTTCACCACCATCACAAGATTAACAAACGAAGCGGATACAGTCAAGTAAATGCAGAAACTGGAAAAAACACACCAAACCTGGACCAAAACCAACGTGTTAGGTAACAGTTTTTCGTTGATGGAAGTAGTAGCTACTGCAAAAATCTTCTGATATTTGTTAAATAACAAATCAGACAAGAAATCTTCCTTAAGTGGTGAAGGAAATCAAACCAAGTAAATCCAGCGTAAATCTTTTATTCACCAAAGCGAAAACCAGAGGAACACTCCAAAATAAACCAAGCGCTTTCGCCTGGACAATTCCAGGCTTTTTCAAGATTAAAATGCAAGTGTGGCCACACTGTTTAAATACACAAGTTAATAGGCCAATTTAGCAATTAAATAAAATTGCAATCAATTTTTAAAGTGCTATAGTGCTGCATGTTGTCATTAAATACGACAAGTAAAATCTTTCGTTCCCAGTGAGCTTATACCAGCATCACAAGATTAAACCAGAAGGATGCAAAACAAGGAGAGTAATAAGAGCAATATAGCCTTGTTTGTGCCATAACAGTAGCTCTGCCTGGGTCCACCCCTTTGAAAGAAGATTATACCCTTGCATGTTCCATGACAGGAACCCACCTTTGCTCTCCACCCCACGACAGCAGTCTATGCTTGTTTGTGACAGCCAACTTTCTATTAATTTGATGGAAACTGCATATCATATTGTTCAAAGTGAATATCCTCACTCATTTTAAGAGAAATGGTATAGACTGGCTTGCCACTGCATATATCTGAATACTGGTCAGATAACTGATGAATGACCAAGAAACAAAGAAAGGTAGGACACAGTTGTATCTTTGCAAGGAATAATCATAGCAGGTTGTGTGATCACCAAGTGCACTACTTCCAAATATATTACATAGAATACATTTACAAATAACAGGTCATGCCTTGATATCAGTGTATATTCAGTTGCACTTGGTTGTGTGATGAACTACATCATGTATTTGCTGCAAAGGTGTTTGTGGGACAAAGATGGATAAGCCCTCCCCCCATTTTGTGAAAGTACATTGCAGTAAGAGTTGGGATCCAGACCTATGTAGTAATATCTCATGTGTAATAACAGTTTATACTGTGTTTGTCATAGATTGATTTTCCACATTTCAACTAATTCTCCGTGTTTTATACTTTTTTCTTTTTTTTTTTTTTGGGAGGGGCACAGTTTCCATGATATACTGCTAAGCACAAATGGGTTTGGCTATGCTATTTCATTTGTACATACAGTGGCAGTGCACAAACTGGACAAATGGGCCGCCCAGGTAGCAGACAGGACCCAGATAGCCAGAAATATATACTAGATTCATTCAATTTATACTATTGGCCATCATGCAAACACAGTGCGCATTCTCACACAAAGTGCTTGTGTGATGGTAAGCAATGTGCAACATTTTCAAAGGCTGCAAATCCAGAAAGTGGGCACTCCCAGTAAGTGCGATACCTACAATTGGTGGGAAAATATTATTCTACATTAGTCTTGATCTGTGACAGGTATGACTGGCATTCCTGGAGGGTTTTTGAGATTCCATGTTCATAGATGGAGTGTCCAGGAGTCCAAAGTGTTTGTTAGACTGTTAGTGAATGAACATGGACCAAGCTGTTGCTGAAAGACTATTGTGGCTCAGATTACAAGGCAGAGGCATGGAATAGTCTGCCCTGGGTTCTGACCAGTGTTATCCCCTGCACTGGTGAAAAATCTAGGAATCACTACAGAAAACTCAGGATGGGGTAGATGGATACCCTCGACTGTTGGAATGAGGAATGTATTACTGGGGGCACCCCACAGATGTGTAAGTATCAGTTACAGAGATTACTTGTCAAAGTTAAAAGCCAGATATAGTCAAGATTGGTATGCTTAATGGTATTCTGTTGTGTTCTATTTTTTTCTGCAGCTGTCACATACCAGGAACTGAATGTGCAAACCCATGTCACTAGAATGGCATGGATGAGAGATGCATGTGGTACGTATGCATCCCAACAGTGGGGTTATTTTAGCATTAAAAGTTATGATGCATTTATTTGTTAATTATACAGTTGTATTAAATTGAGCATTCAGTTCTTAACTGTAATAGGGAAGTATGCATGCATTATTCTGGAGGGCAAAACACCAGTTCATTATTACAAAGTAGTCATAGGTTGTGCCTTCAAAATCCACACTTCCTAAATATACACTACTGTTAAGGTTTAATTGATAATGCAATGTAACATCAGTGCTGTAACCCAGTGTCACCACTGGCTTTCTGTAATCTGTAATCAGTATATTTTGATCATGCATACGTGCGATATATGCACACATCAAGGATTGCTTACTGCAATCTGTAGTATATTGTGTATCTGTTAAGAGCTGGGTAGTCTTAACAGTAAACAAAGATATTTGTTAGGAGCTGATACTGTTAAAACCAAAGATAGAGAGTCAAATACTTGCACCAATGCTTTTTACGTCTCATATGAAGTTACTAATGATCTCCCTTTTTTCTTTCAACCCAATCCAATTCTCTTTTTGTTTTTAATTTTTTTTGTTTATTTTATTATGTTTTGTTTTTTCCATAGCACAGCAGGACAGGACTATACCACAGGATCCACATGCCCACAGTCTACTGGCTACAGTGCCTCTTCCTGGCACGTGTGATGCAGAACCTAGTAGCCTTCCTCTGCCACCCCTACACTACCCAGCCCCTCAGGTAGTTCTGCCTTGGAGAATTGGCCTGTGGCTCCCTCCAGGTGCAGTGGCAGAGGGGGTGAGTTTATCACCCATGCCAGGGATAGTACATAGGATTGTTCTCCACACTGTTGGTGCATGCCTACACTGCATGGAGACACTGCTCTCCATCATTGTATTAAATAACACAATGAGACACAGACATCAGACATTGCAGTCATCAGCACAGTGAGGTGACAGTGATGACAGTCCATGGGTGAGGACTCAGTTATCATTGTCACACAACTTACCATTCATGGGTTCATGATGTCCCCACCCTCACCCCAATCACGGTGTTCATCCACTTCATGTGTCCTTCACCATCCCTGTATCTTGTCTTGTTTGTCTTGTCTGTTTGCAATTGCTTCCTCATTTGCCCAACTTACCTCACCCAGACATTCCTACAGCCCTTCCCCAACATTCCTGTCTCTCTCTTAAAAAAATGGCTACCTGTCTTAAAAAAAATATCTTCTCATACATAGCTCTCCATTTTGCACATGTGTCTTCATGATGCACATGATTCTGTTCAATTCTGTATACAACAAATTGTGTTGTGGTCACCTCTCTTTCTGGAGGTAACAGTCCAAATTCAGCAAAATTAGTGCTTATATGTTCATGTTTTATTCTGGAAGAAATGGATAGGTATGGTTCTTTCCTACATCCTTTTTGCACATTCCTGCCTTGCTTTAACATTCATCTCCCTGCTTGCTCCCCATTTCACCACTTTCCTATCTTTCCCATTTCATTTCTTTAAAGAATTATTGCATGATGGTGTGTGTCATGCACTAACACTTAGCTATGGCAAAACCAGTTCTAAGTATTATATATTTGGAATGGAAATCAGTACTATCTAGCCATATTTTAAAACTCCATACCAACTATCACACTTCAGAATTTGGATTTACATGTAAAATTAATTGAAACTGTTATATACACCTGTATTCAAATCCAGTACCATCTGAACAAAGAAATACATGTATCACTGCATTAGCAGGTGGTGCTATCGACTCATGTGATTAGCAGGTGTACTTTAGAGACTGTATAGCAAATGGCAGACTTAAATGCTGCTGTATACACCTGCTAGGTAACTCAATCTCTGGCTGCAGGAATTAATGCACTTTATGCAGTGATAAGTTCCTTTTTGAGGCAAATGGTTTAGCTATAGGTAATACATTAAAGAATTTTGGTAGTAGTTTTGCTCATTGATTCTTGTAACATCACGCACTACTAGTGAAACTAAAGGGGTATTGCACAATAATGCTTTATAAAACAGTACAATGGGTATTGCAATGCTGCTTCATACAAATTTAATGAAGAAGATATGACATTATTGATATGGGGAACAAGCAAGGGGGAGTACAAAGGGAAATATTTCCTCTACTGTGTCATTTACTATTGAATGGATTAAATACATGTACTAACTAACTGAGTCTATGATGTCAAGTGTTAATGCATTGTTGTAGGAATTATATGGTACTGGGTTCGAATATGGGTGGAAATAATAATTTTACAAGTGTGTATGATACTTTAAATATATCTGCTTATATTGCTGCCATTTAACATTGGTTCACATTAGTGTGAAGTGTACACCATTGCACAATAATTCTATAAAGAAAAGAAATGGAGAAGACAGGAAAGTGGTGAAATGGGGAGCAAGCAGAAAGTAGGACAAAATGAAAGTAAGGCACAAATGTACAGGAAGGATGTAGAAAATAACCATAGCTATCAATTTTTTCCAGAATAAAACATGGACATATATGTACAAATTTTGCTGACTTTGGACTGTCTCCCCCAGGGAGAGGTGACCACAACACAATATGTTGTATAGAGAATTGGAAAGAATCATGTATGTCATGAAGACACATGTATGAAATGGAGAGCTATATAAGGGACAATTTATTTTTGTGGAACAGGTGGCCTTTTTTTGGATTGTTGTAGAAGGGCTGTAGGAATGTGTGGGTGAGATAAGTTGGGTAGCTGAGGAAGCAGTTGCAGACAGACAATACAAACAAGACAAGAGACAGGGATGGTGAAGGACACATGAGGTGGATGAACACCATGGCTGGAGAGAGGGTGGAAACTCATGTTCTTATGCATGTTGAGGCAGTTAGTGAGAATCTAGTCCTCACCTAGTGGACCGTCATCACTGTCACATCATTGTGCTGATAGCTGCAGTGCGTGATGTCTGTGTCTCCTATGGGTGCTCTGCATGAGGATGGAAAACAGGTGCTCTATCTGGTGTAGCCATGAGCCAATAGTGTGGAGTACAATCCTATGCACCATCCCTGGCAGTTTGTTACTGGTGATGAACTCACCACCTCCACCTCTGCTCCTAGAGGGAGCCACAAGCCTATTCTCTGGGGCAGAAATACCTGAGGGGCCGAGTAGTGCAGGTGTGGCAGAGGGAGTGCTACCAGGTTCTGCACCAGATGTGCTGGGCAGAGGTGCTGTAGCTAGTGGAGTGGAGGCAGGTGGATTCTATGGGACAGTCCTACCCCCACTGTGCTGTGGAAAAACAAAAAATACAGAAAAAAAGAGAGAGAAAAGGGTTGGGGTGAGTTAGGGTGAGAAAAAAAGGCAGAACATTAGTAACTTCATATATGACATGCAAAGCATTGATACAATTATTTGACTCTGTTGTGTTACCTTTAATTTTAACACTACAAACTCCTAACAATTTTCTTCCTTACTTTTAAGACTACCCATTTTATAACAAAGGCACAGCTATAGTACAGACTGTAGCTACCAATCCTTGATGTTTGCATATATTGCACATATGCGTGTTCCAATTATACTGATTACAATTTACTGAAGGTCATTTGTGCCACTGGTATAGAGGTATGATGTTACATTCCAATAATGATGAAAACCTAACAGTGTTATATATCTGGGAAGTGTGTTTTTTGAACCCACAACCGATGACTGCTTTAAAATATTGTACTGTACTGTTCTTTTTGTCCTTCAGACTGCTGCATGCATACTTTTCTTTTGCAGTTTAGAGATGCATGCTCACTGTTCTTTGAGAATATGGCACCACTGCTTTGTGCCACAGACTAAGGCATGCATAGTTTATTTTACAGTTGGGATATGCATGCTCAATTTGATCCAACTCTATTAAATACCAGTTAAGCGGACCTTAACATTTAACGCTCCAAAATTACTATTCATATTATTATTATTACAATACTATTTAGACAGTGCAGTTCTGATGCATACATAACACATGCTGCTCGTATCCTTACTAGATGTGTAGCATGGGACTGAACCATTCAAGTCTTACTCCTCGGCAACTGTGGAAAAAAACAGGTCAGAACAGAACACGTATGAATATCAGTCTTGACTATATTTAGCTTTTAACTCCTACAATTACTCACTGAAATTGATACTATCACATCTGTTGGGTGTCCCCTGCCAAACATTCCCCAATCCAAAGGTCAAGGGTATCCCACTTCCTCCTCTGGGGATCATCAAAATGATGTCTGTATTGCTCACCTGTGCAGGGGATACCTGTCACACTGGTTAAGGCACTGGCAACACTATTCCAGGCTTCAGATTTATATTTTGATCCTGAGTAGTCCTGATGCAGCAACCTGAGCCCATGCTCCTTAACTAGGAGTCCAACAAAAATCGTAGACCCCTGGAGACCCCAACGCTGTGCCCAGAAGGACACATCCACTTCAACTCCTGACATGCCTTCCATAGTTAAGCTCAATGTCTAATGGGAATTTCCCACCAATTGCATTTTATATGCTACTGTTTCATGCCTGTTGCACACCTCATGCTTACTGAGAGTGCAAGCATTTTGGTTTTGCAACCTTTGAAAATGTTGTGCATCGTTTATCATCAAGCAAATATGGTTGATGAGGGTGCGCACTGGCGGGCACCATGTTTGTGCAAAAGTCAGTGATGCACAACAGTGGCGAACAATGCAATTTCTAGCTTAATAGGTATACAAGCAGTTGTGTAAATGGGCTAGTCAAATGTACCATATATACAGTTCTCCTACACTTACAGCTATTACAACAAGAAGGTTGAGAAAGCGGTTATGTATGTTGCACTTAATTGCTATACTCTGCAATCTCAGAAGAGTAAAACAAAATTTACACACCCTGTACTAGAACCCCAGACCATCTGCACTCCACACCTGCATTTAATGCCTGTTGCCATGGGATTAGTGAGATGGTATCTCCTATCTTAGCAGTTATTGTAAGGTTCTCACTGCTAATCATAGGCAACGCCACTTATTGTGTTTCTGCAATGCACAATATTATTAACTGAATGCATCCGGATCATATGTGTGGTTGTCTGGGTCCTGTCTACAACTTGGGTGGTCCACTTCTCCAGGATGTGCACACTGCACTTTGTACATATCAGCTGAGCACAGCTAAACTCATTTATGCCAAACAGCACATCGCCCAAACACTGGCAAAAAAAAAAGGAAAAAAAAAGAAATTAAAACACAAAAGGGAGACTGTCCACAGTTTTGCAGAATGTCTAGATATTTGCATCATATTTTTGGTCTGTTCCTTGTCAAATCTGTGGTTTATTGTGAAATCACTGATGATTGCAGTCAATATATATAATGACATAACATTTCTGTTCTGTACTTCATTATCTTTCAAGAAATGCATGCTTACCCTTTACATTAGTGGCACTAAAAGGTTCTATGGAACAATCCACAGTCAGTATACAAATATCATGGCCTGCAACATTGGGCGAGCCATTAAACCTTGGCTCCGCGCTCCGCTTATCATTAATATTCATGAGATGAGGTTGTGCGATATTGCACAATAAGCAGTATCGTGTAAGCAAATACACTCCGTGTAGGCTCTGGGCAGTACCTCCATGAAGTTTATTGAATCCCAGGGATGGTGTACTGAAATATAAACCGTTGACAGTAAAGTTAGCCAAAATATATTTCCCGCCATTGTATATTTTTTACCATTGAAAATGCTTCACTTAAATTTTTTGTACGACTGTGACTTGTGAACATTTTTTTAAAGATGTTGTCTAACAATAAATCTATGTTTTGATGAAAAATAACCACTCCAGAAACTATTCACCTACCAGGAGGATTCTATATGTTCTTATGAATCTTTGAAATGGAATAAAATGTAGCATTTGTGTGACAGTTAATGTATAATTTGAGACATTTGATTAGTTAAGAAGTTCAAAGATTCACTTTTTTCAGAAGTTCAAACAATTCATTATATTCCATTCTACAATACAGTTTGCCAAGATATATTCTTTTTCATTGTTTAATATCATAAAACACATTCTAATGAAATCAATATGATTTGTAATGACTACATTTGCATAATTTTGTATTTTCTTGCTTGCCTTGTGCTTGAAAATTAAAAAAAAAATCATCTTCCAGTTATTTGTTTTATGTTGTCTCACCCTTTTCTACATTCCTTGGAACAAGGGTAATAGGTTCATAGGTTCATAGGAAGGTACTAGGCTATTGGCCCTAGGGCCTATACAAGCCTAGCCAAAAAGGTACCCTGGCTTTCGCCACCCAAGAAAATTATTTTCCTGTGCCCCTGTCGAGCAGAGCCACAGAGGTGATCCACGGGGTAAATTTCCTATTTTCCATCCAATCATCAAGATTTTTTTGAAGAGTGCTAATGAGGAGCTTTGTTTGATATAGATAGATAGTTTGTTCCAGAGTATGGGAAGTCTCTGGGATAGGAATCTATCCCTCCAGCATATTCTGTTTATTGTGGTGACAGGGTGTAGGTCCCTTGAGCATGTAGCTCAGAGGGATTGGGATTTCTTTAAGTGGAGCATGTCTAACAGCTCTGCGTTTGACATAGCTTTGTATGTTAGGCAGAGATCGCCTCTGAGTAGGCGATATGCGATGGAGTAAAGCTGGAGTTTTTTTAGGTGGTATGCATAGGGCATCTGTTTGAGGCCAGTAATCCTCTTTATGAGGTATTTCTATGGCCTTTCCAGTTGTAGATGTCTTGTGAGGGTACATACCAAAAGGGGTGTTGTACTCTATAATGGGTCTAATGAGTGATGAGTAGAGGGGAACAATGACCTCTTTTTTCCTGGATGAGAAACCTTTTGTGATGAGGTGTGCCACATAGAAGGATTTCCTGACTACTGTGGTGATGTGATTATCAAAGGAGAGACTACTGTCCACCTGTGTCCCAAGGTCTGTTATCACTTTAGGTGTTAAGTAGACTACCACCTATGTGGTAGCTCATGGGTACAGAGTTTTTTAACAAAGGGGATGAAAATGCACTTTTTGGCATTATAAAAATTTGAGAATAAATGCAGTGTTATTCACAGATCATACATGAAGATTGATTTAGAGTTCTGACTGCTGGACAGTGAGCTTTACTTCCTAGCTAGGAGTTAAATTTGCTAGATCGTCAGAGTCATTCTTTATGCATCCCTCCTTTAATGATAAAATTATTTCCAAAGATAAAAAGAACAAAAAAGGCAAATTTAATCCTTATGCCTACATTCTGTCTTGTATTACCTTAAACATGAACATCAATGCTCTTGATATTGCTTCTAACTAGCAAATTTAACTCCTAACTAGGAAGTAAATCTCACTGTCCAGCAGTCAGAACTCTAAATCAGTCTTTGTGTATGATCTGTGAATAATTCTGCATTTATTCCCAAATTTCTATATATTCAAAAAAGTGAGAACTAGTACTAGAACATGTCATGTTTCTAAGCATATTCATTTTTTTTCTGTATTAAGTGAACTTTGTACCCTGGGTAAGTTTTTGACCATGCCCAACCCCACTCCTCACATGTACTTTTGAGCTGTGCAAGTGGTTATGTTATTTTGGATCTGCATTTCTGATTTAAGACAATTCAAACTGCTGTCATTATAATTCACCAGTGTCTTTACTCATCAGTTACATCCATGTGACTGTGTACACCTCAATGTCTGATTGTAATAAAATTGGCCACAGTAAAGTATTAAAACTTCCTTATGAAAATGCACTCTAGTCCAGCAGGACCAGGCTAATGACTATTTAACTCAGTCATGGCAGCTGAGTCAGCCATTCCCTTGTACAAGCAGCCCCATATCTAACAATTAAAACCCCAGTACTGACTTGTACATCTCAGATATCTGATTATTGTAGAAAATAAATAAATATAATAATTCTGGCCAAGATAATGCATTAATGTATTTCTAAACTGTTTTACACAAACACATATTAGCCCAGGTTTTAACTTATTTAGTGCAAATGCACACTAGCCCTGCAAAGTCAGACTTGTTAAACAGAGGAAATGACAGCAGGGAAAGTTATTGTCGTTCACAAACAGCCTCTACTCTCACACAACAGTTACAGACACTTTACTGTGCGAATCTCAACTGATTGTGATGAAAATAATACCTCTCATCTCAAAGCACAAATATCAAGACAAAACAATTCACTAATGAGGCAGAAAGCACAAGACTCAGGGGCAAGTTTTAAATATTCATGTATATGCTTGTATATACTTAGAATGTAGAAAGAATTACAGTTTTCCATTAGCATGCATTTCTGAAGGATATGGAGTCTAAAATTCAAATGCCTGTCAGTATTTAGTGACTGCTATCCTCAATGATTTGCCAGAAGGCCACACCTTTAATAATTGTACATGGAACTTATAAAAATATGAGTCAAAATCATAGGGCATTCTACAAAATCAGAATAATAATTTAATCGCTATATAATTTCAACATTGTTTCACATAAACAGTTAACTCATTTATTCCAAGTTAATTCAAGCAAATATACACTAGTCCTGCAAGCCTAGATGGCTGAGAAAAAAAATAGTTGTACCCACTTTGTTATGGATACCTCATATGACTGTGATAAAAATAATACCTTACAATCTCTCAGCATAAGAATCAGGAACAAAGTCAAATATACTGATGGGCAAAGGCCAAAAAGCAGGCACAGATTTAAATACTGCCCCTATATACTTAGAAAGTTGCTATAATAGCAGCTTTTGGCATTGGCATGCATTTTCCAAAAAAGGGATGTCTGAAAAAACAAAGGTCTCTCATCATCTAGTGACTGCAATCTTCAATAATATGCCAGAAAACCAAAAAAATTAATGAGGAACAGACTCAAATTATGAAACAAAGTTAGGGACATTGTTTCATACACGCATATACAAAAAATATCCCCATAATAGATGTTCAGATTTACTTCACATAAATGAACTTTAAAATAAAACAACCGAGAAGGGGGTTTGTTGCATTCATCCATATCAAGCTTATCATTTTTAGTGACTGAAATCCTCCATAATTTGCCATAACACCACAGATTTTAAAAGGAACAGATCAAAATATGGGATGAATTCAGTAACATTGTGTGAACTCGGGACAATTTAAACTTCTTTTCATGCAACCGTGTCCAGACAGTAAATACTCCAAGTACACATTAATGCTGTAAAGTCATACTTTAAATGTGCAAATGACAAGAGGATACACTGCTTTCATACACTACCAGCTTTCCCATTTATAGTGGTTGTAATCATCAAAGATTTCCTGGAAAAAAAATTATGAGGCACAGATCAAAAATATGAGGTCAACTGAGTCAAATTCTATGATGTCAGAGAACATTTCAATTTAGTTTCACATAAACTGCAGCCAGAAAATCAGCATTCCAACTTTCTACATGCAAATGCACAGCAGCTTTGTAAAACCAGACTTTAAACTGAGGGAATGACAAAAAGATAGTATCAACTTTGTTTCACACAAAAGTAGTCAGAAAATAAATATTCTAGCTTATTTCATACAAATACATAATAGTCCTTAAAGTCAGATTTTAAACTAAGCAACCAACAATTTGTTTTCATCCACAGCAAGCATTCTCCCCTTGTCTAGTAAATGAAATCCTTAATGCTGTACATATCTGGTTGCCTGTCAGCATTAAAAACAAACAGATAAAATATATATATATATTAACACAACCCACTGTTGCTCTTTCAAACCAGCAGAATGAAACTCTCATCTATCATTTCATAATCACAGGTTTTCTTCTCATTGTCATCCCTTGCCATCTCAATAAGTAATGTGAAGACAATGAACAGAGGCAAACCATTTTAGAAGGGTTCAACACATGCTGTTTATTTATTTATTTATTTTTACATAAAATCAAAAATAAAGTCCACTGAGGTGAACAGTGTCACCAGCTCATGCTATACATGCACAAATGGTAAGCACCATGAATATACAGATGTAAATATTCATGGCATTTGCCATTTATTTTTTTTAATTAAAAATGTATTTATTTATTTATTAATTTCCAGTTTAATGACCGGGGAAGTCCATTGGGCTAAGATAGCCCATTTTCAGTGGAGGCCCGAGGAGAAAAGCTCCACAATGCAAATACAATAGAATGTATACATAATAGTGACAAGCAGAGATTATCAAAATAATCTAGTGTAATAGCTAATAATATCACAGTGACATATTAGTAGCATATAGAACATACAAAGGCATTGAAGTCAATAAATGGTTACATTTAGAGTAGTGTCAGTAAAAGTGATAGTTAAAATTTCTAGGTGAAAATCCGTGAAGGTGTAGTTATAAAGAAGGCTTAATAGTAGAGAATATTATTGAGATAGCAATGAGGAAGCAGCGTAAGGGAGGTGGGTTAATAAATATTATTTTCTTTAAGATTATGCTTAGCGCATAAACTAACTGAAATGAACTAGTAGTGCTGAACATAACAGTTGTTGAAGAAATTTTCATTTTTATGTTGTTGGTTGGCATGGGCCTCTCTGGAGCCATGAGCTGTGCACCATAGGCTGCTGCCTGAATTACTCCTATTATAATGCATGCTAAATGTAGAAAGTATCTCTTTTCTTCAAGTAACCTACCACCTGATGTTACTGCTCTGTACAGGAATGGATTACCCATCTTTTAAGGTATACCATTCAATCATATGTAGCCTGCCTCTGTTATCAATTTTTTAAATTTGTTTTATTTATTGCAGTTTAGTAATGGTATAGTCTGACTTGACATAGTAACTTTACAGCAAAGATCCAAAGAGAAAAACTTTATCAATGAACAATACAGTTGATGCTGTAATATTATAAAATACCATGCAATGATGAATAGTAGACATCACTCAATATGTAGTTCAGTTTCAACTAACTTAAAATTAGTCAAATGTGGTAGATCGTCTTACTATTGCAGCACACAATTTACATCCACTGTGTTGGCATGCCGCAGTACCGGTTTTCATACAGACGCAGTATATATTTGCACAGAAGGGGTTGGGTAAGTGGGTTCATGTACAGGTCATAAGTTTCTATTTTAGACACTGAAGAGATTGCTTCAAAAATAGTCGAGCTTGTTTTAGAATCTGTGTATCAGAAAGGATCCCTATGCTATTCTGGCAAGAGCTGCCATAAAGAAGGAAGTTCTGAGATAATGGTATTGTGCCTATGGCACTGGAAAGTCTTAAAGCATTAACAGTTTGAACTGATTTTGGCACATTGTCAACCTGGATGGCTGGTGATAACTGAAATATGCTCTCTGAAGTACTCACAATTGAAGGTACACATGAGCACAGGTAATTTTATTTGAAACATAGTGACACCAACTTACAGAATGTATAATAATGGTGATACCAAGAGGTTGCATCTGCACCAAGCCTGGCAATCTTATTGCAGGTTGCAGACAGCCACAGCAAAAGACCATACTGTACCTCTGGACCAAGATACTGCCAAACAGCAAGTGTGATTGGAAACCTTATTATGAGATGTCAAGCCTTGTTGCTATGATAAGATTGTCTTTGCCCTGTAGCACCTTGTTGCCATTGTAAGGTACTGTTGCCCTGAAGAGGGTGTCAAACTATTCCTGAGCCTTTTTGACAGTGTTAGCTACATGAGCACTATAAGGTAGCCGATGGTCAAGAGTAAGGTCCCTATATTTAACCTTGTCCATTCTGTAAATAGGCATGCCATCTTTGGAGATGACAAAAACATGAGAAAATCTAAAGTCTGGATGAACCTAACAATGAAACGCATGGCTCTGAGTTTAGAACGATTCAATAATAAACCACTGGAAGATAACAAGGTTTGCAGAGAATACTGCACTTCCTGCAGATCACTGTGAACTTTACATGTTCCAGATGTAGTACTTGCCAGTGAGTGTCATCACTGTACTAAAATGGTAGGACTTTCTTAGAGAAAACCTAAAGCAAATTTATAAATAACAAAGTAAATGGTCTAGGAGTGATTCCCACAGAAATCCCAGTTGTAAAAGATAAGGTTTTACTGTAGAAGAAATCCACCATATGGCTAAAGGTGGGCAAGCCTGGGATTTTTGAAGACGAGCCAAGCCAGAGCTGAGCCAAGGGTCTAGCTTGGCTCACAGAGCCCACTAAGAGCCAAGGCAGTGCAGACAATTACAACATGTACTAGGTTAAAATGTACTTGGTCTGGAAGCACAGAAGATATTATTTAAGCAAAAAAAAAAAAAAAAAAAAAAAAACTGCACTTGCAGCCAAACCCACATTGGCATTACTAGCATTCACTTAAATAAATGAAAAATGATAGCAGTTTGCTGGTCAAACTTCCTAACAGCATGCACCCAGCCACCCTTTTACTGTGCCCAAGCTACAGGTCTGCTGATAATGAAAAACGTGAAAAAATATAATAAGCAAAACATTAAAATACACCTCTCTGTAGACAGTGACAGAAATATTGCCTTGTTTACTAGTAAAAATGTCCCTCCCCCAACCCTGTTCTGGCCTAATGATGACTTAGTGCACATTAGTTATACCAGAGTTTGCAAGAAATGGTCAAACAGTCCCAATATAAAAACTAGATGTACTGTCAAACTGGGACACTAAAATCCCAATGAAATCTTGGATTTGGTTATCTTTATGTAAGAAGCAAGATTTCAGTTCCCTTAAGACAGCCCACAGTAATAATAATAATAATAATAATTATAATAATAATAATAATAATTGAAAGACAGGTCTGTATCCCAGAGATTACCCGTTTTTTGAAACAGGCTCCCCATCCATGTGAAGCAGAGCTCCTCCCTAACTCAATTCAAGTCTAACTTGGACAATTGGATGGGGAACAGGAAATTCATTCCTGGTTGGCACCTATGTCTCTAATGGACACAGGTAACCTGTAAATTGTTCATCTCCCAGGCCCCTGATTATACTTATCAAGGGTATTAGAACTTGTCAGAGATTTGTGATACATGGCTAGGCTTAAAAAGGCTCTTGTGGTTGTTAATCTAGTAAACACCCATGAAACTATGAACCTATGAACCTAATAATAACAATAATAATAAAAACAAAATCAGTACTCTTAATAACCTATTTGGGTACAAAATACACAAACACTATCCCAGCGGATTATGCCCCTTCTGAATAGGTTCTCCACCTCAGACTGTAAAGTTGTTACAGAATACAATGATAATGGCAACTTTTCTCTTTGACAAATACTGCCCCTCCAATAAACCATAGCAACCATATCTGCCCTCTGCTCTCATGTATTGCATGCCCCAAAAATGATAGCCACATTCTGTACCCTAATTTCTTATCAAGAAAAGAATGAAAAATGTAAGAGGTTCAGTGATGTACTACTATTTCAGCCTGTGGTTGGTAAACATATTCACATCCCCCAACAGAAACTCTGATACTTATGTGCCATCAGTGATCATACCTTGTGCCTTCAAGTACAAGATGCCTCCACACCGTTCCCCTAAAAAGGTGACCACTTTTTGTACACACCTCTAATGATTGATGGTGAGGAAAGTGAAAGAAAAGATAGAAATGACTACTGCAATAACATAATAATTATTAAAAACTTCTTTCTCAAGGGCACACCTGCTCACCCCCAAACATACACAAAGCAATTATATCACAGAATCTTTTAGCCTCCTCTTTTCAAATACAGACATCAGCATCCCCACAAACAAGACAGTCTCTTTCAGTGCACATTTAGGCATGGTAGCATCAGTAGTCATTTTAAAGTCGTTCATAGACATATATAGTGTACATAGACTACACTGAAGACATAACTGACCCCCACCCTGTCTCTCTGACTCCCCAAAGGAAAGCTACCTTCATGTGCTCTAATAATATTATGGTATAATGAAAATGAATTGAAAAATAAATCCTAATTATTTATTAACTTGTAGCTCTAAGACATTATGCAATATTCTTTCCAACAGTGCCCCCTTACCACAAAAATATATTTTTTGGTTACCCTAAGTGCCCTTCACTTTTTATCCACACACTGCCCTCCTAAATGGGAAACCACTTCTAATAATCATTACCCTGTAAACACTACATATCCCGCTTACCCATAACTCTAATCTCTTACCTACAAAATCTTGGACAAATCCAGAAATAATCAGGAACAATCAGGGACTCTTTTTAAAATATTAATATTATGAACTTGTCTAGCTGACAGAATAAGAGAATGTGAGTTTATATAAAAGTCTACAACTCTGTCATAGGTGTACTACTTTATCTTTTATCCAAAATCACCAGTTTTGGAAGGAATGGAGCAAAGTTTCCAGTGAAAATCAGGGACAATTGAGAGACTGGTCTTTAACTCATAACACAAACAAATCTTAACTGCGCTGTCCTTAGCATTGATAGTGCTTTCCACGCTCTCCTGATCTCTTTCTCAAACCAAAATAGACTCCTCTCTGTCCATTCCATTTTATAAAACAATTGCCCATTTATAATGTATTACCATAGTTCTTGTCTTCCCCACACAAAATGTTTAAATACTCTTCCTTTTCAGTGAAAATCAGGGACAATTGAGAGACTGGTCTTTAACTCATAAATGCAGAGAAACACAAACAAATCTTAACTGCGCTGTCCTTAGCATTGATAGTGCTTTCCACGCTCTCCTGATCTCTTTCTCAAACCAAAATAGACTCCTCTCTGTCCATTGAAGTATGCAAGCATTCTGACGTAAAGGATATAAAGCATCAATCATCCTAAAAAAATGGGTTGAAAACCATTTTATAAAACAATTGCCCATTTATAATGTATTACCATAGTTCTCGTCTTCCCCACACAAAATGTTTAAATACTCTTCCTTTTCAGCACTGTGGCACCACCATTTCTGGAACTCCAGTCAGTGATTGTTCGATACACACACCGGACATAATAGAAAGCACTCTCAGCCTGCAATTCCCATTTGAATCAATATTCAGCAGCTTGGCTCAAGCTAGATCTGGCTGGCCTACCTATACTTAGAACTGGGTGTGACTAAAGAGATAACTAGGAGCTGTATCAGTTGTACAAGGTCAGCATCTCAGACTTTAGTCTATCAGATAGAAGGTAATTTTCTATTATGCCATATATATATATATATATATATATATATATATATATATATATATATATATATATATATATATATAGACATTCGAAATGTCGACCATGTAATGAAAAAAAAAAAACAACTTACCTTCACACTGCTAGCAAGGAGGCTATGCTCCCCCTGCACCCCCCCACCCCCCCATAACTTAAATATATCAACTCTGAGATCGCACTACAGTGCGGAAGATGGAAATCTTTCCATTCAGCACTGTATGGAGATGCCAGTTCCACATGGTCGACATTTCGAATATCAAACATATGGTCTTCGTCATATGGTCTTCGAAATTCTGAAATGTCGACCATGTGTAGGGGACCCATATATATATATATATATATATATATATATATATATATATATATATATATATATATGTATGTATATATATATATATATATATATATATATATATATATATATATATATACACATATATATGCACCAATGAACAAAGTACACATACAGGGAAAAAACAAGTGCACAGTACCAAAGTAAAATACAATGAAAAAGTCCAGTACTCTTGAAAATTCAATAAAAAACTTTTATTGAACAACTTAATAGTATAATTTTGTCCCACAAAAGCCCCAGCCTTGGTTTCATCAAACTGCTTTTTCAATGTGCTTTTTCAATGTCATAGAATATTAACAGCAAGTTTAAATGAAACATTTGGCTATTCACAAGCCAATTAGCCTAAGAAATCAATTGACCTATGTAACGCAAAAAGTCAAAGCATCAAATCAAATATTTTTGTTGCTTGTGAGGAGAAAACTCAGAAAAAAAAACTTACATATTAATAAACTGTTTCTTCACATAAAATTATTTGGAAAAATAAAACCCATCACATAAATCAATAGATCAGCAGAAATTAATTTTGTAAATAGAATCACCTAATATAGAATAATTTGTCCTTGAAATAATACTGGCGCCAAGTGGTTAAACAGAGACACTATATCTTAGATACAGTAAACTCACAGTTAATCAGAACTCAAGCAACCAGAAAAAAAATCAAAGACATACAGTACAGTATGAACAATTCAGTTTTTCAGGTGTTGCACTGTTTTCCCCCTGCAGAAACATACTTTACATTTTTAGATTTTCAATTTGACTTTAAATTTTCAAATTTTAGAGTTTTAAAAAGGAAGATACAAATAAATTCCCTCTCTCCCCAACCTGAGAACAAGTCAAACCAAACAAGTGAAATTGCTTAAATGTCAACACTCGCTCCATACTCACTCAGTCAGTTTGCATCAGATTGCACATTCTCTCTCCAATCTCCCGCACACACCCTCTTCAGCTTTCATACATCTCTCCAAATCTCACACACAGTCACTTCTGATTTCATACATTCATTCACTCTCTGTCTCTCTCTCTCTCTCTCTTCTATTCAATTCTGATCCACTCAGCGTGCCACTGAATACCATTCTGCGTGCCATGCTTTCCAGCGGAAATATACGTTTAAAGTATTATTCCAGCCAGGCTTTTCATTACTGTATTCCAATATTAAAATCAAATCAGTGTTTATGGTATGGTATAGTATGGGGTACAGTACTAGTCAGGCCTATTTTTAATAGTAACTCTCAAGCAAACAGAAATTACACTTATCCGGCCTCTACCAATCCTTGTATGTGCCAGTTAACTGAGAGTTTACTGTATAAATTGAATAAAGCAATAATGTTTAGCAGTCATTAAATACTGCATTTGACATAACATATGGGCCTTTGGAGATGGTGACAGCTGCAGGTCCCTTTTCTTGCTGGTGCATAATAATTAGCAGGTGGGGCACACATAATACGTGTAAAATCATAAAAAAATACCAATAAAGTATAGAATTCATGATACATGGTAACAACTCATCCCATAATCCACTGTTAAAAATGAAAGATCATTTCCCTACGAAAATAAACAGTGAATACCATGATGTTAAAAATCCTGGTAAAGCTCACAACACAAAAAATCTACTAATGTGTTATGCTCAAGGATTATGGTTTGGATGAAGTGTTGTTGTGCTACAATGTAAAAAATCAAGAAGACAGCCACCTGTACAACAGAGGTGGGCAAAATATCATGCACAAAGACATTTCTGCCACAGTAGAAAGAGGAAAAATATCATTAACTCAAATTCAAGAACAGAAAGTCGGACTTACGTTGTTCTGTGTTGCATTGTCAGGAGAACATTTTATAGAAATATAGCACATTTTGCCAGCATTCAAGATAAATCACATATCTTTCCATTACAAACACTGGGAATAGCAAAATGTCTGTTAAATGTTCTTTGAACCAGAAATAAGAATGGTCATTTACCAGCTCCTGGATTACAATGTCTGTCAGCACTTGGACTAAAATCTGGAATCCTTAAAACATGCAATTCCGCTAGTTTATTTTATTGAGCATTTATAACTACTGTCAAAGAGGGAAGAGATGCTATTATAACATGAATCAGAGTAATTCAAGCAAAAAATAAAAATGGAAATAGGTTTTATAAGCTATGCAAGATGCCGAAAACACACTACTGCCATTCTATTAAAAATCATCATGTTTAGCATGACTCGTATTATAGGGACTTGAAGTATTTTTTGTGAAAAAAACCCTCCAAGATCACCTTACAGTGGCAGGTACATTGAGACATAATAGCCATAACCACTTAATGATTCTGATGTATTAAAATAGTCAGAGTGCAAATATACAATTAAATAACTGAGATCTACTAGCAACCATAATTTATTTAGACTTCACTTTTAGCAGGGTTACTCCAACTAGGACAATTGCCTCGTTTCAGGGAAGACCTGAGGTGGTATTCATACTGATTGGCCAGGATACCAGGAAACTTCCCTTTTTTTTTGAAAAGAGTCATGTGATCATTTACATCCACCCAGTTGTTTAAAATCTCATCTGAAAGACAGTACCCACAAGAGTCCAGCACCCCCCTTATGCTGTGCTGCTGTGCCAGCATTTGAAAACGAATCCAAATAACTGGTGTGGGACTAGAACCAACAGCCTTTTGCAAGGAAAAAGTGATTGCACTACTTGTTGAGCTACTAAGATTGCAAATAAACATGTTAGTTTACCAGATATCTCCAAGGAAAACAGTACTGATGAATACAAAACACATACTAAGCAAATGCAGAAACATGAACCACCAATTATTTTTTTTCTGATTTGCTGAAAGAAAACCAATAGAAATAAATCAGATATGAATGTATCTTTCAACTTATTTGGTCAACAATTCCAGACAAAAAAAAATAACAGGGTACAATCAAGAACAATGTTTTAAATATTAATCTAATTCACTTAAAAGTTAATATAAGAACACATTTTGCATCAATATGCATTCCTGAACATGCAGAAATATAAAATTTTAACAACTGACTTTGCTGACTGGTTGTAATCTTGAGAGATTTACCAGAAAATCAAAAATGTTATGAGAAGCAGGTCAAACATTGAAGCAAAAATAAGGTACAATCTGCCAAACCAGGGTAGCTGAGAGGTTTGGGCAGCACTCAAAAGGGCAGGTCTGGTCAGAGTAGCCCGTTCCAGGATTTGAATTCTTTTTGAATGTGCAAACAATGCTGGGGCAGCCACGGTGGTGCAGCAGTTAGTGTTGTCGCCTCACAGCAAGAAGTTCTCCGGTTCGATCCCTGGTTGTAGTGCCTTCTGTGCAGAGTCTGCATGTCCTCACTGTGGTTGCGTGGGTTTCCTCCGGCTGCTTCAGTTTTCTCCCACATCCCAAAGACAGGTGGATTGGACATGTTGAATTGGACCTAGGTGTGAGTGCATGCATGTGTGTGCCTTCTTCCATGGAAGGTTGGGCGCTGGGCTTGCAACTTGACACCATAAAACTCTACTGCCAATCATGAGCAGACAGGTGATCCGCTGTGGCAACCCCTGACCGGTAAAGGCTGGAAGAAGAAAAAGTGTTTTAAAGAATGTAATTATGATTTTCTGAATGTTATTATAAAAGTCTATGAATAAGTCTCATCAGAATAATTTAAGACTTTGTATTTTAATGACTGAGATCATTAAAAGTATAGATCCTTAAATTCCTTTTTTTAAATATACTTTTTATTGCATTTTCCTCTTTTTTAATACACAAAAAAGTAATAAAACAGAAATATATAAGGACAAGATACATGGAAATATAAATTTGCAATAAAATATAATAACATAGTACATACACCATCATTGTTCATTTCATAATATGCAAAATTTGATAACATTTTAATTGTTCACATTAAATTGTAAGACAAAAAATCTACTCAGAGATTATTTAAATCTTAATAGAATCTGTTCTTGAAAACAGTTTTGTCAAAATATTATAGCCTACCTAACTTTAGTTGTATCTTGTAATAACTATGTACACTATATACACTGATGTCACCTCTGATGTTCAGTATGTTTGCACTTCCTATACCTTTCCCAATTTAATATGACTAAAAGTTTTGCTAATATTTATTTTCTTTTATTTTTTCCTTATTTGTTTAGAGTAGTAGTAGTAATGTTGCAGTCCCTTGTCTATAGACCGGTTTTATCTTAAGATTTCTGTAAATGTTTTCCAATATTTCTGGTAATAGGATATTTTTTTTTGCTTCTTGTGATTAGTTTGCTGACTAATATGTATTTCATAGCAATTCCTTTAAATTCATCCCATGTAATTTTAGTTCTATCTAGCCAATTTTGAGCTATGTATGATTTCATCATTGCACACAATGTTACTATGATGTGTTTGTTTTCATATGAAAAGTTGGTGGGGAATACATGTAAAATTGCAATTTCCCATGTCAGGGTAGATTTAGTGTATCCCTTTTTTTCTAACTTGGTTCTTAATGAGCACCATAATTTGTATACATTCTTACAGCTCAAGAAAAATATGAAGGGTATCAGCTGGGCTGTTGGGCAAGTGGGGCAAAAAGGAGAGAGAGAAGGATTGATTTTACTTAGAAAGAGTGGTGTATGGTAGGCATTATTGTTAATCATAATTTGGGTATAAATTAATTTTTTGAGGGGTTAATTTCAAGGTGAGTTCAATTGCAGCAGATTTTTGGTCTACAGTAATCTTGTTATTTTTTTCTTCCCAATATTTTAAGTATAAGAGTGAATCTTGTTTTTTAATCCTTGTTATTAATCTATTTGTTTTTGATAGGATTTTAGATCTCAAAAGCAATAGATTAATAATTTGTTGACATAGCTGCATGTCTTGTTTTCCCATTTTGACATTTGTAGTAACTGTGTTAATTAGGTAGAGTATTTGCTTGATAATAGTGTTATAACTTTTATTTACTTCTAGTCTTTACCTTATATTCTCGATTGAAACATTTTTGCCTTGGTAGAAGTCCCATACAGTGGTATTTTTAATTAGTGGATATTGATTCAGACTTAGCATAGTGTTATTTAATTTAATATTAGGGCTTACGTGTATTGGTTGTCCCATTACCAAAGTATCCTTAAGATTAAGGGAGGATAACAGCTTTTGAAATAGTAATGTGTTTCTTATGATTATGGGGTGGATTTTAAAATACCTTAGTGTCTTGGAGTTTAGAAAGGGTATTGCTTTAGGGTTTATGTTTGATGAAATTAGATGTTTATGATATATTTTAATCCAGATTGGAAACAATGCTTTGTTAGATGATTCATAATTTGCTATTTATATAATTCGACTAGCGTTTATAATGTCATAGTAAGTTTGAAAATCGGGTAATCCTAAGCCACCTTTCTGTTTGGGTAATGTTAATCTAGAGTATTTTATTCTTGTATTTTTAGGATGCCAAATAAATTTCCCTAGTAGTGTTTCAAGTTTGGAAAAGAAGCTATTTGGTATATTTTGATTAATAGCATTAAAGTGAAACAGTAATCTTGGAAGAATATTAATTTTGACTATAGCCACCTTAGATAGTAGAGATAGGTTAAGATTTAACCATCTTTTAATGTCTTCCGTGATGTTAGCCCACATTCTAAACAGATTATATTTTGCCAAGTCAGGTTGGGGGTGAGTGAACATGATGCCCAGATATTTGAGATTGTAGTTGACTTTTATTTCCGTTTCAGGAAAATAGAATTCCTTGTGTCCTAAAGTATTTAAAGGGAAAATTACTGACTTGTTTTTGTTAATGGCCTAGTTAGATATTTTTGAAAAAATTTCAGTGGAGTTTAATATCTTGTTTAAATCAGTATTAGGGAATGTGAAGTCAATATTAAGGTCATCAGCAAAAGCTGCATACTTTACTGGGATTTTAGAAATATTCATAAAATGGTAGCAAGTTGTTTGTGATATTTTGAGGAGGAGAGTTTCAATGTATATATTGAACAGGTATGGTGATAGTGAGCATCCTTGCCTTGTACCATTAATAATTTGCATAGGTTTTGATTGCTTTTTATTTATATATAGTGTTGTTGTAGCATTGTTGTATAAGGCTCTCACCATGTTTATATATTCATCAGGAATGCTAAATTTGTTGAGTATCTTAAATAGAAAATCAAGGTTTACTCTGTCAAAAGCTTTAGATACATCTACAGATAGTGCATAGCTAGGGCATTTATTATTTGCTTTTAAACTGATGATTGAATAAATGGTGAGTGTGTTATCCCATACCTGTCTGTTATTCATAAAGCCTAGTTATTCAGCAGATATAATAAAAGATAGAATTTTTTTGATTCTGCTAGCTAAGACTGTTGACAGAATTTTAATATCGATATTTATGAGTGCTATTGGTCTGTAGTTGTTTGGATTTAATGCATCTGAGTTGGGTTTTGGTATGAGTACAGTTTTTGAGTTGTTAATATACAGGTCCTTGATTCCATACTTTAATACATATTCATATACTTTCAATAGTATTGGAGCTATTTGTTTCTTAAAAGTCTTATAGAACTCTGCCACATACCCATCTGGCCCTGGTGATTTACCTGGTTTCAGCTTATTTACAGCAGCAATGATTTCCTTTACATTTATAGGGGCTTTAAGATTATTTATTTGTGTTTCATTTATTACTGGAAGATCCTTAAATTCCTAAGCTAATAAGACTTCATTTTCAGAAAGTTTAGGATAGTGTGACATTGCCATAATATCCATAGCACCAACAAACAGAAGAATTAAAGAAACTGCTGCTATAGTCAACTTTCCAGTTTCAAAATACGCAACTCTATACTTCCTCTCATAAGGTGGAACAAATGGGAAAACTATGGAGCACTTACTAACAATTAGGAGGGAGCTCACAGCATAGGTAAAATGTTACCTTAAACATGTTTTATCACACATCTACATCCTCAATCATTAGAGACTCTTAGGAGAAACAGCTCAAGTTGCAAAAGTCCAATGCCCCAGAAGAGCAAGCCAAGCACCCCCCCAAAAAAAAAATATACAATCAACTCCAGTCAGCATCAAGCAATCAAGCAGTACAGGTACAGGTAATTCTGTAAGATCATGAGCACTGAGCCGTCAATAATACCAACAAGCAAAAGAATTAAAGAAACTAAAGACAAAGTCGATCTTCCAGTTTCAAACTGCAGAGTACTAAGAGTGCTACTGCAGAGTACTAAAAGTATTACTGCAGAATACTAAGAGTGATACTGCAGAGCACTAAGAGTATTACTGCAGAGTACTGAGTGCTACTGCAGAGTACTAAGAGTATTACTGCAGAGTACTAAGAGTACTACACTACCTTGTACATCATGCAGTCATACCAAAATCCCATTATTTGGCTGCCTGTCCCCCACTTACCATAAACACTGTTGAAACATCTTAATGTCCATACTATTTTCTGCTTTCCTTTTTCAACGATCACAGAGATTTCTATTTAATTTAATACTTTTGTTTTAAAATTTATGTCAAAAACACTTGCAAACATGTAATGAACAAAACAAAACATTCACATTAAAAACAAACAGTGTGAGCTACAGTGAACTTCTCTTCCTTTGAAACTCATATTTTTTTTTGAAAATGCATCTGGCAATCCATTAAAGTACAATAGATGTGCAATGATTCATAGCCAAATAGTATTTAGTAAGGAAGTAAATAGTGGCTATCTAAAGGGTTCAGGAATTAAAAAGACAAATGCTAACAGCTTGTTGCAGCCTACTGGCTACAAGTATCTCTTTTTAGGGGCAGCCAAGGAGCAGAGTCTGGTGAAATAATGTGGTCAGACTCACACTAGACAAATGATGGCTGCACTACTGGAAGCAGCTCATTAGTAGCTTGTAACCTTAACTCATCTGTGCGAATTACCTAACTGCTGTAGCCCAACACAATGTATTTTATACTGCAAAAAGCCAGTTAAATTGAGGATTCCAAGATGGCTGCCGACTAGATTAGTCCCTACTCTTTGAGCTCCTCACAGCTATTTAACTTTTGTTTTTTTTTACAACTTTGTACCAATCTTTTTCCTCAGTTTTTTTTTACAAAAAGATTTATAAATCTTTTTCTACGCATTTGGATTATTTTTTTTCTCTGGACTTCTTATCCTGGGATTTATTTTACCTCAGAACAATTTTGTTCTCTCAGCTGCTTGGGCACCTGCTGCTTCAGTTTATTCCTGGATCCTGATATCCTGTCAGTAGCACTTCATCTCTGGGCATGGCTACAAAATCCGACTCCATGGAGACTCAACCTACAAAGGCCAAATTTTCTTCAATGCTCTCTCCTGAAAAAGATTCCAGTTCAAAAAGATTAAGGACATCTAAACAATCTACTGAAACTTCCAAAGTAAGTAATAAAGACTTAACTGATTCAAATTTTCATTTAGACGAACTAAAAGTAGCATTAAAGCCTATCCAAAGTGCTATCCAAAATTTCTCAGAACAATTTGCTGACTTTAGTAAAACATTAAAGCAAATAAATGATAGAATGGATATGATTGAAAATAGAAATTCAGCTTTAGAGATAAAAACTGATTCATTGGAAAGTGACCTTAAGTCTAAAGATAAGATTATTTCTGATATACAAGCTAAACTGGTGGATTTGGAAGCCAGGAGTCGAAGAAATAACATCATTATTCGTGGTTTGCCAGAATCTTATGACAATAAAAACTTGTTATCTGTGACTAAGAACATCTTTGAAACATTGTTAAACTGTGAAACATCCTCAAAATCTATAATTGTAGAGAGAGCACATAGAGCATTACGTGCAAGACAAGATTCTCCCTCACCAAGGATTATTTATATTAAGTTATTAAACTTTCAAGATACTTTCCAGATCCTGGAAGCAGCTAAAAGTAAAAAACAGTTTATATGGAAGTCTCATAAACTGTCATTTTCTCAAGATCCCCCTTCTCAAATAAAACTAAATAGACAAAAACTTGCTCCCTATTGTGCTGACTTGATAAAAAGAGGGATAAGATTTCATATGTCTTATCGAAATACCTTGTCTTTTACAGTCAATGACAAAAGGTTTGTGTACTCTGATCCCAAGGATGCAAAATATATATTTTTTAAAACTTTTAAAAAGCTTCCTGACTCTGTATCATAATATGTTACTTTTTAATGGATTTCAAATGTGATATTTTTCTGTCAATATTTATACTTTAGGATGTACATGTCTGTTATTGCCTAATCTTATTTTATTCTAATAGTTGTGTTGAATATATTCTTCCTTAGTTCTGACAGAATTTAAATTTTATTGTGATATCATATGCTTTCCAGATTTCTAGTATTACTCTCTGATTTTTAACAGTCATGTAGTTATCTTTTTCGCATTTTGCGAATGTAGTGTGTTAGTATTTTCTAGTTTTTAGATTACAGTCCCCTGCGCCAGTTGTATGGTTTATGGAGGGAGAATTTTCGTTTCTCGAGACTATTCAAGGAGAAAATCTTCTGCTTGTAGCACCAGCCGCATCTTTACCTAGTCACGCACCTCTTACGGACTCTCGGAGACTGATGGTGACGTCATCACTCGCTGAGGAGGTCCGCTGGCTTCGCATTCACAGTGGCGCTTCTCTTCAGCATGTATTAGACTTCAGGAGTGATTTTATAGTTTTTCTTCATTTATAGTGTGTCTGAGACTAAGCGATGGTCATTTTCAGTATTAAATAAGTTATTTTTCCACAGTGGCACCAGCGATTCTTCACATGACTTTCTCGCTTTAATGCGAGTATTTGCCTTTGACTACTAAGGCGGAATTTGCTCTTATTCCAACAGAATAGGTTAGTCTCATTCATTTTAAATAACAAGAATGGGCAAAGAAGAAATTACATTTTTCTTATGGTATGCTTTTCACCGTATTTTGATCTATAACATAAATGTCAAAATATTTATTTACTTACACTGTTTTCTTGTTTTTTTTTAAGAACTTCACGCAATTTACCACAAGCAGTATGAGGGGATTATAATGTATGTTACTTTTGGCAAGATAACACACAGATAAACTGTTGTAAAGTTTATATAGGGTTATTTCTTAATCTTATTAGGTATAGTATACATGTTTATGTTTAAGCTGCTTGACTTTTTCGGAATTTAACTTACTTGTTTTGTTCTATTTGGATATTCTAAAGAGTGAGTGTATGAGATCTGTGTGTTTTACATCCTGTTGCTATACTGCTTCTTTATACTCTAAAAGTGCATTATAACCTTACAACTAACAGTGCTATTGTTACAAACATTTTAAAAATTATTTTCTGAAATCATAAAATCTGCATTAGTATCCTTTTAATCTTTATCTTTGAATTTGTGAATATACTGTAGGTTAAGGTATTGTCCAGTAGTTTTTTCTTTGTATTCATCTTTTAACACTAGATGGCGCCAAAGTCTATTCAATATACAGTAAACTACTGAGAGCTACTGCTATATAACAGCTATTTTGACAGTTAACATTCATTTATATGGGGCTGATTATAGAGTTTAAGTCTCTTGGGGGATAGACTTTGCTGTATTTGGACCATGTGCTTATACTATAATTTTAGATATTTGTCATAGTTATTCTCTATTTGATTATTGAGAAGTTTTGCTGTGTTTTACTGTGCGATTACTTGATAATGCATAGTTTTATCTTGTTTTGCAATATTTATAGCTATTTTCTTTATATATAATTAAAACATCATTTTATATAGGATACAATTATTACTAGTTTCTCATAGGATTATTTATATATATAGTAATGTTATTATATTTGTCTCTTAATATTTATATACGTTACTTTACATATGTTTGTTTTCATCATAATATTTGTTATGCTGTGTTGTTTTTGTTAATCATAAATCGTTTTTCTTTTTTTTTGAAATATTTGAGGAAATTCATTTTATTCTTATATATTTTTACTTAATAGTAGGAGCTTGTAGTTTAATATATTAAGTAGGGACTGAGTATGTTGGACATCTTGAAATTAGTTAGTCTTGTATATAGGTTTAGTAGTATAATACTGGTTTTAATTTTTTTGTTAGCTTTCATTGAGTATTTTTTATGTTAATTTGATGCTATTAATATCTAAATTTACAACTTCTACTTTATTTGCATCTGATCTTCCTTTATCAATAGGTGATTGGTGGGTAGACACTAGGGTTAGGATGAAGGATATAGATACATTTTATATTATTTTTGATATTATTTTTCTTCTACAAGGGATATTTTTTGATTTGATTGTATATTCAAATACTGTTCAGATTAAGTCTGTTTTTTTTACCTCTCGGATGTACTGGTTTGAGTGTTGTGGGGATTTTACTCTGTGTTTTTTTACAGCATCAATACTGGTTGTCTGCTTTGAATATGCCAGTTGATATAATATTGGATTCCTGGAATGTTAGAGGTATTCAAAGCAAAGCAAAAAAGTCATTATTCTTTCATTTGATTTTTAAGTCACAGGCCAATATTTGTTTTATTCAAGAGTCCCACATTCCTCAACTTGATTGGAATAAAGAGATGAATAAAAAATGGATCAAGAGGATTGTAGCTTCAGGGGACTCATCTAATTCCAGAGAAGTAGCCATAATTATTAAACAAAAATTCACGGGGAACATAATTGATGAGAAATTTGACATTGAGGGTAGATGGTGTTTGTTTACTGCTTCTATTCATGGTCTTGACAAACCTCTTTTAGTTTTAAACATATATGGCCCATGTAATCTACAGCATTTGTTCATTCTAAAAATCTATAATATTCTCACATCATATAAAGACCATTATATTATAGTAGGTGGTGATTGGAACACAGTAATAAATCCAGAAATTGATCGTTCTCGTTCCACTGCTTCTTATAACTATCAATCTACTATGGCTCTTAATGATTTGATGATGGAGTATAGTTTAATTGATCCATTACATACTGTTAAAATCTCAAATAGGAATGATATTTATACCTATTGCTCTAAGTGTTATCGTTCTTGGTCCAGATTGGATTTTTTTCTAATCTCTGATTCTATCTCAAAATATATTTTAGATTTTAATATTGAACCTAGATTTTTTTCGGACCATTCAAGAATCTTATTAAAATTAAATATAAATACTAATATTAAAAATAAAATCAATTTAAATAAATGGTCTTTAAATAATAATTTACTACTAAATGAAGAAATTTGTAAACAATGTTCTGAAATCTTACAGGAAATGGAAGGTAACCTAGGGTCATCAGATATTCCTTATGACTAATGGACTGCATGTAAAGCGAGATTAAGAGGATTGTTTATCAGTAAAGCGGCCTATCTCAAAAAACATTACTTTAAGAAAGAGGAGCTCTTAAAATCTAGAATTCTATCTCTGGAAAATCAACTTAGACTAAACCATGACTCTAATATAGAAAAGCAAATTCTTGAATGCCAGAAAGATTTAATTTTGCTTCATCAAAATAATCTCTCTTTAGCTGAACAAAAGTTACTTGCTTCATATTCAGAATGGGCCCAGGTTCCTTCTAAACTACTAGCTAGAATTATTAAAATTAATTTTGACAGACCAAAAATCTCATCTTTGTCTTATAAGAATAAATTGTATAACACGGATGAAGAGATTATTCAGCTCTTTACTTCACTTTATACTGATTTATATTCAAATTCTTCTAATTTTGTTAATGATAATTACATAAAAACCTTTTTAAATTCTCTACATTTCCCTAAATTAAATGATAACCAACAAAGATTGATTTCTGCTCCTATATCTTTACAAGAAATTTCGGATTCAATTGATAATCTTAAATCTGGTAAATCTCCTGGTCCAGATGGTTTCACTCCAGAATTTTTCAAATCTTTTAAATTGGTAATTCTTCCCTTTCTTTTTAAAGTATATAATCATATAAGAGTTAATGATATCTCAGATATTCATTGGAATACATCTAAAACTATCTTAATTCTGAAAAATAATAAAGAAAAATCAGACCCAGCTAATTATAGACCCATTTCTTTAATAAATGTAGATATTAAGATTTTATCATCTATTTTGGCTAATAGATTGAAACGGATTTTACCCTCAATTATTTCTCAAGATCAATCTGGTTTTATGTCCCGCAGACATGCTTGGGATAATACACTGCCCTTAGAGTCTATCATTCATCTTATTAAAAAAGATACAAACCCAATTTATGCTCTGATTATTGATGCATCAAATGCTTTTGACAGAGTCTGTTGGAACTTTCTTTTTCAAACTATGTTTTGTTTCAATATTCCTTTATTCTTTATAAACTTTTTAAAAGTATTGTACAAAGATATGTTTACTAGACTGTACATTAATGGTCACTTTTCTTCTCCTATAAAGATTACCAGAGGAACAAGGCAAGGTTGTCCACTGTCTCCCTTTCTTTTTAACATTTATTTAGAACCTTTGTTGCTATATATTATTCAGAATACTTTTCATAATGTCCCTAGAATTCTTAACATGAAAATTTATTTCTCAGCCTTTGCTGATGACCTAGTAATTTACTTTCAAACTCCACTATCTGACTATAGAAAAATAACATATTCTATTGATTACTTCTCTTCTGTTTCGAACTATCTTTTAAATTCCTCTAAAACTTATATATTTCCTCTAAATCATTTAGTACATAAACCATTTCTATTTTCAGATCATCAATTTCAGTTTACTTTTAGTATAAAATATTTAGGTATCAATTTAGAACACAATAATAAATCTTCTTTTCAAAATAACATAAATAAAGTTTGGAACTCAATATTATCTGATATAAACAGATGGGAACATCTAAATCTTTCACTTTTATCAAAGGCTGCCATAATTAAAATGAACATTTTGCCTAAATTCCTTTACCATTTCTCTTTGTCTGACCAGATAATTCCGAAATCTTTCTTTGAGTCTGTAAATAAAGTTTTGGCTAAATTTTTTTGGTTCCCCAAATCGGTTAGAATTTCCTATTCCAGATTATCAATTTCTAAGGATAAAGGTGGTTTGGGTCTTCCTAACCTATATCTCTATTATTTGATTGTTTCATCTAATAAACTTTTCACCATATCTAATTTCAAGAATATTTCTCATATAAATCATTCATTATGGATAAAAATGTGGTATAATTACATCATATCAAAAATATAAACCCAGAAGCTATTCCTTTTATCTCTTTGGACATCATATCTACTAAAAATCTTTCTGTCTTCATTAAACAAAAGATTAAAGCTTTTCAAACTTTAGTTAAACTATGCAATCTAGATAAGATTTCTCATTTTATTCAACCAATTCATCTAAACCCAAATATAATGATAGACAACAAACCTTTTAACTTAACAAAATATCCTCTAATAAAAAATTTAAAAGTTGGAGATATTTTGAAACATCTTGACTTATCTTTACCTGATTGGCGTAAGATTTTGAAAGTTAATTGGAATTATTCGCCAATTCTTCGTCAATTAAGAGTAATAGTTAAAAATAAGTTTTTATGTATAGATCCTATGGAACACCAAATGAATAATCTCAGCATGATTATCAGAACATTATCTTCATCAGATAAAATGCTGTCAAATTCCTATAAGTTGATAAAGAGCTTAATGATGGATCACAATTGTCTTTTGTCTAATGTCTGGTTAAATTATAATTCCCGATTGTCTGAGTATCAGAAACTCTTGGCCATCAGATATACAAAGGAATTTATCCCTTTTAAAAAATTATTATACACACAATTAATGATTAACAATGATGCCTATTGTACCCCGTATAAATTAAATAAATTTAACCCAAACAAATCCTCATCATGCTCATGTTGTTATCACCCCCAAGCAGATCTCCTCCACATTTTGTGGTATTGTCATTTTTCTCATAGATTGAGGACCTCTTTGAAAGTCAGACTACAGAGAATGGGGTATCATAAGTCTACATTGTCCTGGGAATTTGCTATTCTTCATATTCCATTAATTCATCTTTCAAAATTAGATACTCATGTTATCATCTTTATTTGCTCCTTATTAAAACTTTACATAACCCAAAATTGGCTTGATCGTACCAAACTAAATTGGGTTACTTTTCAGAAAATGGCTTATTCATATATTGATGCTCAAAAGAACATAGCTAAAAGTCCTAAAAAAAAGGCATTAAAAAAGTTAGTGTTAGAAAAAGTTTTAAATATTATCAATAGTTAATGCCTTTAATTCTTCTATTGTTTTATGCTGGTATTTTTTTCTTCTCTCCTTCTCTTCTTTTAACTTCTGTTTTCATTTTCTCATATTATTCCCTTTATTGTATTTATAAATGCGCAATACTCTTTCTTTTCACTTCAGGTTTTTTTTTCCCTTTTCTCTTTTCAGGATGCCTAACTTGTATATAATGTATATATTTCATAATGTTTTTGTTATCATTATTATATGTGAATTTTCCTGAAAGATTGTTTTCTTTTAGAGTTGCAATATGTTTATTCAAACTTATTTTTCATGTACAAAACTCCTAATGTCTTGTTTTATATACCTAATAAAAAATTTTTTGAGAAAAAAAAAAAGCCAGTTAAATTATAAATGCATTCATAGGTTCATAGGTAAGTACTAGGCTAGCTGCCACTGTGGGGCATTTTAAGCCTGGACAATTTCCCTTTTGTATGCAAAATAACCTATCCCATTTGGTTCTAGATTGGCTTTACCCATCCCATGGTTGAAAATTATATACAACCCATAATGAGAATAATTGGGACCATAGCATAGATTATGTGAGGAGACCCATTTATGGGATAAAGCATTTAAGAGCTGTATCTGTCCATTAGTCATAGCTGATATTTTAACATTAAACTTGTAGCCTTCATGCTATGCAGTTTATTCACATGTCAACAGTCAACAAAATAAGGAAACCAAGGATTGTACTCAAAGAACGTGGCTGATATGATGAAAGTCCTTTTTACTATAAGTAATTATTTTCTTTACACAAAACTACTCTGGGATGCATGATACACACACAGAAACACACATGTGCAGAAACGTGACCATAAATTACAATCCCCTGCATACATACAGATGACTGCATACATACAGATCTTGGCTTACAATAAAATGAATGAAGTAATGCATAAATAATGGTGAAGAAGTGTATTTAGCTCACTACTGTAAGAACCATACAGTGCAACCCACTGCACACCCTGCATGTCCTCTGAAAATCTTAGCTTTATAATCAGAGGCATAGATCTAACAATCAGGAATAGATTTTAAATCTTTATCGTATATACTTTGAATGTTGCATTAGTAAGCATTTTATGAAGGACACAAAATCTGAAATTTACATGCCTGTCACTTTTCATTGACTGTAATTCATAACAATCTGCCAGGAAGTCAATAATCTCATAAGGAAGAAACCAAATAATTCTCACTTTATTCATGACAAAGCCAAAAACTATTGGGCAAAAGGACAAATTTTGTGTACTATACTATTTGTTAAGCAGGTGAACCATTTGAGAATGTATCCTCTTTCAGGGGTGATCCAGAAGTACTGTTTGCATCCCTTGCTCACAGTCAAATCGTTAGGCAAATCCTTTGCAATATAAATAGTGCATATTGGAGGGATAGCTACATATCACCAAGGGTATCACTCCACATAAGGCAACATGCTTCTCTTCCACTATTCAGATATAATCTGAACAAAAGGATGGGTAACTGCAAATTCACTCCTGTTTAGCACCCTTGTGCCTTAGGGATGGAGAAAACATGTAAATGCTTATCTAATTTCTGAATTATTAAAATATAAGGGCTAAAATGTAAGACTAGGCTTCTAAAGATCCTCATGTTTCAGTAGCCTAGTAAGTACTAATGAACCTGTGGACATAGGAGGATTCATATCCTATACTTTTGATGACAGGGAGTAATTTGTTAACATTTCAGAGCCTCAACTGTCAGACAACTCTAATTCACTTAAAGGGTTAACAGAACTACAACATGTGCTGCATGAGGATGTCTTTTCTGAATAATGGGAACTCTAATGACTAAAAAAAAAAAAAAAGGAAGCTGAAGGACTTCTGGCAGTTGGTGTAAAGGATTCAGACTTCAAGCTTTTAGTGAGATGCTTTAAGAGTAGAGAGTTTGATTCTTTCCATCTCAAGCTATATAACTCCAATCAAGTCACTTTATCAGAACACCCCTAACTGAGGCACTTTCTGACTGCATTGAAAAGTAGTAAAAGACAAAAAGACATCTGGAAATTTTGTAAAGGCCTGCACTCTTGCACATTTGCTGAATGTGCAGAACAGAATCCCATCTTCAAACAAGTTTTTGATTTTAGAAGAATTAGACTTCTGGCATCTCAGACATTCACCTGCTCTAACTGCTGTCACAGAATCTGGGTAAAAAATTATTATATTCATAGGCCACATGATTTATTTTTACCTACATATGAGAAATGCTAATCCAATACAAAGCTGCCCTACACCTTATTAATGCATGACCTACTTCCAAAAATGACCATGATCCAAAATGACCAATCATCTCCATTCCACAACAAAAGTCCAGTCATTTACACCTAGCAGTAGCCTGTCTTCTGCTTCCACCATTCCAAAATATATTTCAAGACCTCACTTTAAAAATACTAAATGCCTTTTTTGCTATGAAAGCATAATCATACTTGGTGACTTTAATATTAATCTCCTTGAACCTTGTAGAAACAAAATAAATGAATTCCTTGTGATCAAAACTTTATCTAAAATGGTATAAAACCCTATAAGACCAAACTTTAGAACAAATAACCAGTCCCTCCCAGGCCTCTAAATTACTAATTCTGCTAATATCGATATATTTCTATTCACCAATTACTCTTGAGTATCCACTTACTAGGTAAATCTGACACTTTTACTTAACACAAATCAGCAAGCACTTAAAATAACCTTTAGGCCTAAGTGTGAAAAATATTAACAAATCTGAAGGATGTCTGCCTTCCAGTTTCAAGATGCAAACAAATCAGGAAATACTTTTCCTTATATTCTTAGAACTCTCCAACAGAAGTACTTCAACTAAATTAACAGAAGTCATAAAATCTATTTTATGTATTTAACATTTGTTGACTGGGAAAGTCTGACTAGGACAGAGCCTATTTTCAGCAAAGGCCTGGGCAGAAACACTACAGACACATGTCTTTGGAATGTGGGAGGAAAGTGGAGTACTTAAAGGAAACCCACACAAACAAAGGGTGGGCATGCAGACTCCACACAGAGGGCACCCCAGCTGAGAACTGAATCAGAGAACCTCTTGCTGTGAGGCAACGACATTAACCACTGCACCACTGCACTGCGAAATCAAACCAATTAAATGGTTATCAGAGTAATTCAAGGCTCCATTAATTCTCAGAGATCAGATCAAGTTTGCACAAAATGGAAACAGCCTCCAAATGTGGAAACATACATAGATTAATTTTTCTACAAAATGGTATTAAAAACATGATGGCATAAAGCCTTTATCTTCCTGACCAAATAATTTTTCTTTTACCAGCCAAAATATTTCTGGAGAGAAGTAATTTTCTCAGACAAAGAGCCTCCAAAACCAGCACATAATGTTCAGATATAATACAAACCACCAAATATTTCTTATGCACCTTCAGCTTCCTGTGTGATATTTCCCTACTTTTTGCCATGACATTCCTCAACACAACATCTCTAAACACACACACACACACACACACACACACACACACACACACACACACACACACACACACACACACACACACACACGCACACACCACTCCCATTCATTCTAACCTTCTACTTTTACTCTGTCAAAAGAAAAATTGAAACCATTCTTGAGTAGATTCCTTGTAATACACAAGCAGAGCCAGAACTCAAGTTAGTTAAGCATCTAGCCAAAATAATTTTAACCTCCTATTCTTGCAAAGTACTGTGTGGAAAAAGGCCACTGTTGAACTGCTTCTCAGAGTTTAAAAATGAAAATCCACTACAAACTATTCACACCATTCTTTCTATTCTGTTCAGGCTATATGGCAAACCTTTCTGCTCTCAATTCATCCATTGCCCCAAAGGGATGAAATCAAACCCAGATACCAACACTATATCTAGAGAGAGCTATAATTACACCTAGCACACTTCAGATTCTCAAAGATTATTTACTAATAGGTACTGCATTTGTTGTTCAAACAAAAGCATTTTATCTTGGTCATGCAAGATGACTCAGTCTTAATTGCAGGCCAGAGCACAAAAAATACAAACTAGATTGAAGACTACATTTCAAAAATAACTTTTTTGAAAAATGGGAAAATCAGTTCCAGCCACAAACAACACCACAAAACAAGAAATCCTACTAACCTGATCGCTAAATATGAAATTCCATCTTAGCCCTGAACTTCCTATACCGGCAATGTACTGCAACATAAGGCAGGTGCTACACTCCTGGGGTATTTTTCAGATGAGACATTAAACTGAGTTCTTGTTTGCCTGTCTGAGGTAGTAGCAACTCAGAAAGATATAAAAGATCCTATAGCACTTATGGAGGAATTTCCCGATGTTGGGTCTTCCTTGAAAATACACTAAGACTTATGGGACTAAACCACCATAACCTGGTCAACTATATATAGATCTATATCTATATGTGTAAATATATATCTATCTATATACACACACACACACACATATATATATATATATATATATATATATATGTGTGTGTGTGTGTGTGTGTGTGTGTGTGTATGTATGTGTATGCGTGTGTGGTTTACTATCAAAATAATGAATGAAGGCTTGGTGAGCATGTCAAATTACAGTTGGCTGAATCCCGTGTTGCCAAACCTGCATGTTTGCAAGTCTCTGGTTCAGCGAATGCACTGTACATTCTCAGATATTTGGTTGACCTTACTACTAGAGATTGCGGTATAGTGTAGATCAGGAAATTTACTCTTTTTCCCCACTGTAGTGTGATCTCAGAGTTAGATTATATAATTTGCAGGGGGTGTGGGGGCATAACCTCCCAAGGGGGTTGCAGGGGGGCTTGCCCCCTGTAAAAACATGAAGTTCAGTGTTGTGCAGTATGTTCCTATTGCTGAAAACCAGAACTTAACTTACTATTGTAAAAGGTGCAGGGGAAATAGTATGTTGAATAATGCGAATTCAAACAATCGGCATGACATTTGACACAGTGACTTACTTATTCTTCCATCTTCGGTGTTGTGAGTCACTCAATTGAACTTTTTTTGGTGCCATTCGCAATTTTGATAGTAAACCTATAAATATATATATATATATATATATATATATATATATATATATATATATATATATATATATATACATATTAGATATAGGTATAGGTATATGTAGATACAGATATAGATAGACACACACACACACACACACACACACACACACACACACACACACACACACACACACACACACACACACACACACACACAGCTATATCTCTATATAGAAATATAGATATCAACCAATATCCACTTGAAATAAATATCTTAGACTTTGGATTAATCAAAATCAATCCTTCCATGACTACATCAAACAAACAAAATTTACTATCTATAAACTCCTGTTATCATCTAGAAAGATCTCGTACTCCCTCTTCAATGAAGACAATACCCAGTAGGTAAGAGACTCGTACTAGCTCAACCAGAGTATGGCTTACTGATAGCAATAACTACCTCAAAGATCAATTGTTTCTCTTCCTAAATCACTACAAAATAAAAATTATATGTTATTTCTGTATATGGAAAATCACTGCTCAGCCCTAGCCAAAACAAACAGGCTTCCACTGCAGCAAAAAATGATCTTCTTCTAGCATCCTTTTTAGTTAGTCTTTTGAAAACTGATTAATTTCCATTCCTAGTAGGAGGCCTTTTTCTTACAACGATCAGTTTTAATCTCAATTCTCTTTATAACAGTGCTCCTGTACTATAAAATCCCCACAATAACCTCCATTGCATTGATCATAACTTCTCTGTATTGGGGCCTAATCTCTGGGAATCATTCTTGTCCACACATGTATGAGATGAAAGTTAAGCAAACCCTTTCTCAGGTTGCCCAGTGCAGATGGTTTAACTATAACGGTATAATGAAGCATCCACATGCATGGCTAGATTGCACCATCAATTTCCTAAACCATTTTCTCCATAAATGTCCACCTATCTATGGTCCAACTTTTTTAACTATTTATGAACTAACGTTACTATGCAGCTCAGAGTAACTGTTGCATGGACTGTATATGGCTTCATTTTGAATGATTACACAAAATGTTGCACAGAAAGGATTTCTGCTGCATTTCAACCTTTGTTATGTTTTATTTATTGAACTGCAGCTTCCTTCGAGTGATTTATTAACTTGAGCTAAGAGATGCAGACATATTACAGGCAAACAGGGAACATGATGCAGCTCTCTATTAGTCCATGAATTTTCAATGTGTCAGAATTAATTTTTATTGTTTTTCCTGCACTAGGTTGATAAAGCAATTTAAAGAGTATCAGTCACTTTCAGAAACACCCTTGTTTTAAAATTAATTTAATTTTCTGTTCTAATGCTCATATTAAAGTTGCAAATGATTTTGCCCAAAAATGAAAATCATAGTGTGTCATTTGATTTTTTTCATTTAAATGTTCACTCAGTTTTTTCTCAATAAACACAAAATGATGTCATGGTAGGTACTGGGCAATGATTTACACTCCCCTACTACAATGCATTATGGGTAAGTGAATCCAACTAACCTTTTTAGAAGAGCAGCTTATGATTGACATTCTGGTTTCACTACTACATCATCGCATGTGTTAATTTTCAATTTGAGGTGCTTTACTGGCAAGGGCTAGTTAGCAAGTTACCCTTCTAGGAACTAAAAAAGAGCTATTGTGGCATTTGATATGGAAATACTGTAGTCAATGCATTAATTTAAGTAGAGATTTATTGTAGCTTTATTGCTTCATGATGTCAATAATTCATGGGACCCTTCTTATCAACAAAAACAACATTTTTGCATCAAAAACTATAATTTGCAATTGTACATGTAAAGAGGTTATTTTTATCTCCAAATGTTTGTTATACTTGCTTCAGAAAGTCCCCAATGAACTTTAAATATAGCTGCTAGTGGAGAAGGAAAAGCAATAATAGCTATTGCAAGAAGTTTTGTCTAACCAATTGTATACAGCTATAGAGTCAAACAAATGCAGTTATGCAGTAATAGCTATATCATAAGAAGAAACCCTTTTTATTTTTTGCCATCTTTACCTGGTTTTCTGCAGGATGTGAGTGTATTAGGGATGCTGTATAATGCAACAGGGAATAACAGTATTTTGTTCCTGTTACAGATGCAGCACATGGAAGAGCGAATAGGGCAGAGCTATGAAGGTGACTTATATGAGATCAGCATCTGGCACGCACTTGTTAGGGTGGTGAATGTTGGCATAGACTTTACCTGCTCCGTTCAGCAGCACTAGCACAAATATAATGATCTAAAGAGGCATAACTCATACATTCTGTCTCACTGGGATGGGATATTCAGGGAGCGACAGGCTTCATACTACAGAAAGCTATTTTAAAAGCTGCTTTTTGTTGTCATGGGTGTACTGTGCGCATTAATGTTTTTTTCTGCTTTGTAGCAGAGGACAAACTTGTGATAAATACATTTGCCTGGTAGAGGTGCCAGATCAGAGTCTGCAGTGGATAGTACAGTATTGCCACAATAACAATTTGCTTAGGATGCTTAACAAATTACTATCCATTGTTTTATTCTTTTCATTACAAGACCTCACCATTGCACTGGTCTTCACTGCCATGACATGAACGTTAGTTTTAATGTATTTATAACTGTAATAATGTCCTCCCTTGTGCCAGATGCCCCAGAAATCGCCATGCATACGATGACTGTACTGAACCTGTATATAAATGCTGTGAGGTCTTATTTTCATTTGCACTACTGCAGTATTACTTAGTTGTTAGTTGTTCATTGTCTATTAACATTGCTGTTATCACTGTTCCTCAATGGCCTTGTATGACTGCTATTTTAACTCATTTGCAGCTGGGCTAATATCCTTCATTATGCTAGATATTCCAGAAATCACCACTGTGTATGGCAACTGAACTCAACCTGTGTACCACTGTAGTGAGTGCTTTTTGTTTTTTCATTGAACTATTACAGCATTATTTAGTTGTTCATCGCCTATCAAGATCGCTAGCTTTAGGCCCAGTATCTCCAATGCTGTCATAGCCTGTGCCACACATCCCTGCATTTATTGTGGTGTGCATGACAACTCCAGACACTCATTTTCTACAGCAGTCGGCATTGTATTTTCTCCTTGCTTCATTGTTCATTGCATATACATACTAGTGTCCATCTACATAGTGTGCTACTGTCCAACGCACACATGACAGCAGCACTGCTATTCATAATGGCCGGTGTTATCATAGTTGTTCCCTAACCCTTGTTATATACTGGTCTGATAACTGATAACTATAGCAGCACTGCTATTCATAATGGCCGGTGTTATCAAAGTTGTTCCCTAACCCTTGCTATATACTGCTCTGATAACTGCTTTTTTCCTTGAAAGATCTGACTTATTAAAGTGTACTACATCATGCCGACTCTTGTGTTTGTGCTCAGTTCTCTTTTTGACATCTTCTTTGAATCATGCTCCTTTGTTTTTCTTCATTTATTTAAATTTTTCTTTTGCAGTACTGTTTGTAGAGAAGGCAGCAGTGAGGAGGCAGCCACCATGCACTGCACCGGTCACTATGCCAACCACTGAGTTCCCATCAGGCCACATCCTGTGCTTGCTGATGGCCTCTAGTGCTACTTCTTAGGTAGGTGGCATACGCTCCTCATTGGGAAGTGGCACTGTGTGTAAAACCAGTGGCCTAATTCTTAAGTGACAGCAAGCTGTTACAGTGTAACAATATCAATAACTTACTAGTGAGCTTATTGCTTATATTTTCATTGTATTGTCATGGACTATACAATAAACATGATCTCATCTAGGTTACAAATGGTATGTGCAATAAATATAAGCTAAAACTGCGTACCATTTCAGCAGCAGATTACTTTAACACAGTGAATTTCATGTTGTCCATAAAATAACAAAGCATTTACAAAAAAGACCAGTGGAGTCGCTCATTCCTCTCCAAAGTAGACTTATATTTTACTTTTTGTGAAGTGTGCTTGCTATTGTGTTTTTATCAGTAGCTGCATTTAATCAGATAGTGTATTTTCTTTGATTCAGTTTTACTGACTATCACCAAATACCCAGAGATCAGGAAAAGATGTGAGGACAGTGATCAACACAATAATTCTCCTAACAAAAAAAGAAGGCAACTCAGAGAGTTAGATAATATTCCTGACCAAAAGAAAGAATAGAATTTGATGTAACCTCTCTTGAAAAGGTGCTAGGATGAGTTTTAATTTCCTTTGGAAGTATCCTTTCATCTCTTGTTATTGCATTTTTTCTCAGATCATCTCTGATTTCAGTAGAGACTACAAGGACATCATTTTCCTTTCATCCTGGAAAGAAGCTAAATGGCTCAAATGTTTTTCAGCAACTATTATGCACCTTTATAAAATTATGGCTACAAAGGGGCTGAAATGGAAGTGATTTTTACAATGCAAATTTAGTAATGTGCTTTACAGACCAGCTGTTTCACACATGCATTAAAGCATCCATCCCGACTAAGTCTTTTAGCCTGCATTTCTGCTAGACATGCATGATCCAACATTAAATTCTCTGAGATAACTGTATGCATACAAGAAGCTGGATATCTTCTGACCCCATGTTCATTCTCAGACGTCTGCATCGTCCAATCTATCTGATAAGGCTAGAACCGTGTATCTAGTGACAAGCAGGTCTTCTCCTCATGACTACAACAGAAGCCCATTACAAGAAGGACTAATGCTAGCTTTACCTTTGCCTAGCAAACGTCTGACCCAAGTGATGATTTTCTTTTACTTTTGAAGAAAAGATCGCAGGTAATGAAATAATGAACATTTCTGTTCTAGTGTCATATGGAAGCATATTGTAGACAGCTTTACATAGTGAGAATAGTTGGTTGCATTTGCCAGGCATGCCCTTCATTGCCGTAGGTGCTTAAATGGCCCACTCAAGTATGCTCATTTTAAATGCTTACAGCCCTGTAATACCTACAGTCTTATTGTAGTTAAAAGGTGAGATAGACACTTTGGCTGTCAACATGCTGACAAGTAGATCTTATCTTTTGCTCATTTTCTAATGCAAGCTGTCAGAATCATGCTGGAAAACACTAAGAAATGGGTTCCTGATGCATAAGATATTACAGACAATCTGATGAATGACTGTGATAGCATGGAAAATAATTATGAAGGGAAAATCAATTTTGTATTGACATGTAGCTGAGGCAGTCAAACATATAAAATTCTGGACTTGTCTGAGCCGAAGACTGAGCTTTCCTGACAGAGATCTTTGATTGTTATATTCAGTAGTTTCTCTAAAAGCATTGCTTGGGTATTTCAGTTTTAATGACTTGGTTTCTGAAAAGTGATTTCATATTGGTGGAAACATTATTATGAAATGCCACTTGTATTTTCTGAGTAGCCAATAAATAAGAAATAAATAATGTAGATGAGGTCCAATCTAACTGAGGGACATATTCAGACTGACTTCTGTAGAAGAAATATACACCCCATGACTTGCAGCTTAGTGTACCTGGCTCATTAGTAGTATATACCAATCTACGAAAAAACCCTTTCTATCTATCAGTCTATCTATCTATCTATCTATCTATCTATCTATCTGTCTGTCTATCTAATGTGTGTGTGTGTGTGTGTGTGTGTGTGTGTGTGTGTGTGTTATCAAAAGATGACTATTTAAATGGTCAGTTTAGTGAATGGTCAGACCATAAGATCAAAGATTATTCCATCAAAACCCAGGAATGGACTTGGTCCTGCGAGGGGGAGGGGCAAATCATTTTTCTTTGTAGAACTCAATTTAGAATTATTAGAACATGCTCTAACATGAATTCTGTATGCAGGCCCAAAATATAGTTAGATAGATAGATAGATAGATAGATAGATAGATAGATAGGTAGACAGATAGATATAGGTATAGATATGGATATAGATATA